>NC_089197.1:35385430-35702930 GCF_963930695.1 Labrus bergylta
AAGGTTTGAAGGATTGAGGAATTTGGGGCATGAAGGAAATGTTGTTTCATGTTTCTGAAAAGCTACAAAAATTCTGGTACTGACCATCGAAGTAACATTTAAAATGGATCTCCTAATGGAGATGGATCCTATATTATCATAATATTATGGTATCATGGTATGGTATCATTTTGCAGTATAATGTATCTTCAATTTCTGTACACCCTGACCTAGGTAAACACAATAATAAAATCTGTTAAGGCTTAGCAGTTGTCATTAATCATTAATCTAACATGATACTGTTTAATAAGCTGCTGACACGACAGACATTAGATGAATATAATGTCATTAAACATCTGTTTCCCTGACAAACATGTTGATTGGAAATTGTCCTTTGTACACAACATGTCATTGAACAATGTGAATCACTTGGAAAAACAAGAGCATCAAGGTGTTATTGCATTATAAAATGTTGTCATTGTTATATCCAGGTTCTCACAACAATAGGTAAAGATTAGGAAAGGATCAGCACTCTTGATCACTGGAGTCAAAGTGCTGCGAACAATCCCTGAACACTGTATGCAACTCAGGTAGAGCATGGAGCAAAACAATGATCAACAATCATATCACTAAAAAGCCTACATTGTACTTTCACATACCACCAAATAATCACCTGTAAGTGACCTCGCAGCATATAGCATGAGTAGTACTGGAGTGAAGTTTAGCAATATGTAGAAAACGTTTAGTAGAGATGTTGTACTGAATTGCAAATAAGTGTTAACATCATAAAGTTGCAACATTTAAAAAATGTGACAATGGAAATAGTTGAAAATCATTCAGTTTCAAGAGGCCCAGAGAAGCTGCAAGAATTCATTAGAAACTGTCAACTCTACACACCTGAGGCTGCAACACTCTCATTCATTAAATCAATAATAACAATATTCCAGGCAATACATTACTGGTAGATACAATGTAGACCCAGAGGAGAATATTTTACTGATAAAGTTAGAAATATTTTTTTTCTTAAATGACATGGTTGAATGTCTTAAGTTGTTCTGAGAAGTGATGTTGAGCATGTGAATACTGCAGCTTTATTTTATTGATTTCGCCAGTAATCCGTTATGTGACAATAATAAATATATTACTTTTGTCTTTCATACCAAAATTATCAAAATATTAAATCAAAATGACATTTTTCATGGAGTGTAGCTAAAGGAGACCAATCTTTTTATGAGCTCACCTAAATCCCAGACTTCTGATGTGTTGACTTCCAAGCCTGGAAAGGCTCTTCTTGGCTGACTCCTCCAAGTTATTGGAGCCCTCGTCATTGACAACCATGGCCAGTATGAGCCCCACCTCCACACCATCGATATACTTTGCCAGGCGATGACTCTCATCCTTAGTTCGGTATGTGTCAAACCTGTGGGAGAAGGTTGGAGAAAGAATCTAGATGTCAGAACTCTACGTTTTTCCTCGATCAGAAATGACAGACATTATAGAAATCAGGTTTGAATGTCACTCTGCATCTAAGGTCATTCTGTGTTGTAAGTAGAAATCTTACATTAAACAGGAGAGTTCCCATCACAACCGAAGTTAATCTATATAAGCATATCATTTTGATTGTACCCTCTCATAACATCACAGAAAACACAACAGCAGAGGAAGATTGTGTAAAGAATCAGATGAAGGGAGTATTAAGAAGTTCCCTTCAGTCATTGTTTGGATATCATTTAAAAGCTATTCTTGAGTCCAGGTGGACATTTGTGCCTCATTTAAATATATTCCCTCCAGATATTCCAGGGATATCAATTCAAAAGAGTAGAAAAGGAATAATGAAAATAAATTAATAAAGAATGAACATGAATCAATTCCTAATGGGATCAATAATTGGGCTCTAGAAAAAGTTCAGTCAGGAAGAACTCATCAAACGATTGGTCACACATATTTTCCTATAGTAATCAATAGGGATTTTCCTAGCCAACTTATTTACTACTTTATACTTCGAATATAAATTCATTTCACACTAACCGACTAGTCTAATTGTAAGAAAACAGTCAGAATTAAGTGCAATTTATGCAAAATTGTCTGCTGATAAACAATGTCAAATTGGTTTAGCTAGTAAGGCTAATGTAAGCAGTGCTAGCACCACCAGCCTGCACTTCTCCTTGCAGGTTAATGTTCACATGCCTGTGTTGAATGTGGGGCTTTGCTCCACCTGACACAGTCTGCATACAACTTTATCTCAACTGTCTTGATCCAAATACTGGCAGAGGTGCAGAGCTGATGGGAGGCTGAGCAGTAGAGCCAGAGGAAAGGCCCATTAACCAGGGCTAGCTGGTCTATGGCTACAGTTCCAACCAGTGGCGGGTTGATGCATTTCAGTTTGAGCACAGAACATATACAAAATATTAATAATTAATTTAAATATGTTTAAAATACATTCCTACTTAAAGGCTTTATATGCGATTTTTTTGATCCAGCAGATGTCGACTTTGAGCACCAGCATGAAACCAAAACAACTGGCGCTGCATTGTTGTGTTAGCATGCTAATGCTAGCGATCTTTATTATGCTCGTATCTTCACACTGCATGTAAATTTACCTGAAATGAGCGTGATCTAGAAACACAGTTAAGCAGTGAGTACAGTATGTTATTCTTCTTTTCTCTAGTCCCTCAATTAAACAACTTTTATACACGAGGGGAGGAGTCAGCCGGCCGTCCGGGCGATGTAAACAAAATGAAGATAGGACTCTGAAAACATCACAGACAGTGGGACTCGGGTGTTACACCCATTGTAGACAGTCATGACTCACAGAGTTATTTTCAGAGGATATACTTGATTTATATTATATTTAAATCACATAGAAAGCCTTTAAATTGAGGCCATATTTGCCATCTATACATTTTATTGATCTGTAATCGCTCCTTTTACTCTACTTATTAACAGAAACTAATTATTCATCTATTTACCAACATGTAAGCTGTTCTTCAATTGAACAGATTTTTTTTTTAAATGAAAATGTAATGTTTAAATGATTATGACATGGTAAAGAGGATGTCATCAATTTCTAAATGTAATGCTACTCCAAGGTCCAGTGACAGAGACAATAGAAGAATGTATGTCTCCTTTATTACTCTCCTTTTTTAACACAGCTTATCACATATCAGTCATCACATAATTCATGGTATTATTAATAGTCTCATTATTGAAGCAGCTGCAGGTAAAGGGAACCCTTACCTGTCAATGTGCAATACCTCTCCAGTCTTGGGGCTGATAAGGTGAATTATGATTCCCCTATTCCCCCAGCTTCTCTGGAACATGTAGTTGTTCTGGTTGCTCTCTCCTGGATGGATTGTCTTATTAAGGAAAGTCCAAGAGAGTTTCTCTTTTCCATGGATCTCTAGTGTCCCTCCAGTCCCCACACCAATGTACTTCCTTCCGAAGTAGCTGTGTTCTTGATCACTGTCATCCAATCTATGAAAAGTATGAGAAATTCTTGAAAATAATAATTCAATAACAAACAGGTATCCTGGTAGAGATAATGTTTTTCACAAAGAATCTTAACCCTTAAGAGAACTCCTCCTTACTCCTCAGGTGGTAAGATTCTCAGGCAGAGGGGAAAATGGCCCAAACACAGAGAGTTTGGAATGTCTCTCTCTCAATTTAGAGACATTACTGTTATAACTCCTTCCACCCAACAACACAACGAGGCGGCATTTTAAGACTCCTTTGTGGTTGTGATTTGTTTTTCCCTCTAGTTACGCTTTGTTTTGCCTTCAGCTAATTCTGATGTAGTTGTGTTGTAGGCCCTAAAAGTGTCTAAAAGTTTGTGTGAATAAAGGCCCTGGACGCTAGACACTGGCCTCAAACTCAGGGACTTTCCAGAAATCCAAAAAATTTAATTTAATAATTCTGCATGATGCTTTAGTGAATGTTTCAGGCAGTGACACAGACTATCAGGGATTTAATCAAAATAAAGGAGTGCATGATATGAGTTCTGTATCCCTAAAAAGTCTATGAGGGCAGACTAAACACATGGCAAGTTCTAATATTTACTTATCTGACAGGTACATTTTTCACGTGTCATTGTACTAGGCCATTCTGAGAATCCATACAGAGAGAGAGAGAGCACCTAACTTAGCTTCAAATGTACATCAAGTAGTCCTGGTTTATTTGGTTTGGAAACATTCTGAACTTGGTGAGAAGGTGTGGCCTTATCATTACCAGGTATGACACAGTCTTTCAAAAGCTGTGATTTGTTGATAAAAACATCAAAATGCTCCCTTAGTTATAATGGCCAAAGAAAGACAATCAAATCAATTGGCCTAATCATTGAATCTAGGCAGACATGATGTTATTAACAAACACATCTGATAAATAAATTGTAATCCTGACTTCATGTTGGAAAACACATGCCCACTTGTGCAGTATCCTCTTCAAATGCTGATGGTTATGTTAGCATGTGAAGAGCATTTAGTGATCAGATGAATCACATTTAGAGGGGCTCAACATTAGCGCCTCACTTTGCACTTTGCAGTATAAGATGGACTGAGCTGCCTGCATGAATCATGTGTCTACCCTGTTCATTTGCTGTGACGGAGCTGTAATTGTTTGTGGGATCACCTATATGAATGTCCTCCTGACCAGTAAAACAGTTTTTCACTTTAGGAGCTCTATTCTTAGTCATTGTTGTCATGTTTCAACCTGTGCTTTTGTTTGTACCAAATCTACTTAAGGGTAAGAATAAAGGTACCTTACCCTACCTTACCTTACCTTACCGTACCTTACCGTACCTCTTAAGGGCTAAGATGTAAATACCTGTATCTTTGTTTTCACTTTAAAGAACAGCTTTAGCTTATGTGACTAAGAATTTTCAATTTGAATCACTTTGTAAAAACATCCCCTGGAAGTGAGCTATGGTAAACCTGTTTTTAGGATCAATTGGTGTTTGATTTGAAATCCTGCATGTCAGGGTTTAAGGCTTCAGACGATATAAGCCATCGCCTCCTTTGCAACATTCTGGGGGTTCTGGCTTAAACCCTAATACGCTTCAAATGTTGCCCCTGGTATGTTTAATGTAAATCCACTTCTGAACTCTCCCTCTACCCCCCCTTACACACAGCATCATTTTGCTGCTCGCTCTCTTACTTGCTTGATTGTAGACATGTTACACATGAGAGGAGATAAGTCAGAAAGTTCAACAACGTTATGATTACAGGTGGGGGTGCAAGGGATTACATCTAATGACTTCACAGATTTGTGACACGAATCTGAACGTCTTCTGAACAGCCAAACAGAAACATATTTATTACAAGAGAATAAGTTCAATATAATAATTTAAAGCCATTGTCCAGGGCAGGTCTATAATACATAATATACTGTGTTTTAAATGTTCTCAGATCAAATGTCACATTGTGAGAGCTTCAGCTCAATGGTGGCCTCTCTTTTCCAAACCACTTTAGGACTCTGCACTAGTCATGTGACAGAGAGCTTTGAATAATAAAATCAGAGCAGTTTAGGTTCATCTTTCCAATTTCCCAATGCAAGTGCCTGGGACACAAAAATGCCTGCAGACAGCCATGCTTAATGGGATTTTTGTAGATATAAAACCATCTCTTGGAAATGTATAAAATGAAAATACAATTCTTTCACACCAAACTTTTCAGTTTCCCAACCGTACCTTCCAAAGAGGGAGATGGTCAAGTTGCCTTTATATGGACAGTCTGGGCTTCCAATGTGGAGCTCCCCTTTGTTCCCAATCAGTATGTGTTTTGTTCGAAGCAGCATCGGCCTGTTGGTGTCAGCAATCACCAGCTTTCCTGCAGGGCAGAGAGAGAGAGTGAGTGTGTGCCCCTTGGCAGGTCTTTAATGCCCCAGTGCTTTCAGACACCTCCTGTTTCCCCACCATTACCACAGCCATCATGTCCCTGAGCACAGGCTGTCAACACAAACCCCCCTCCCACACACACACACACACACACACACACACACACACACACACACACACAGAGTTGCAGCTCACCCAGCCCTGTGTAACCAGATTTGCAATCCAGAAAGAATGCTTCTCATTCCCTGCACGTGGTATATGCTTTGAGATTTTTCTCTGTTTCTATTAACAATATTTTCAACAAGAGGGCACTGGGTTCCACAGTTGTATCATTTCTGGAATAAAGAACACTCCTTAATGTGGTCCCAAGTAAATTGCTGTAATAGTTTTTATGAGAAAAAATAAAAATAAATCTCAATCTTAATTACCTCAAGTTTCTGAATTTTAAGAATGTGTTTATAAACCCTTTGTAACTGCACCCCTCCCATGAATTCTGTTTAATTCATAAGTACAGTCATTTAAATTGCAAAAGAAAACCCCTGATGGTTGATTATCTGTTTTACCTCCATTGAGAATCTCAATGGAGTGTACAGTAGCTGAAGATGTGAGGAGGACCTTCCTGCCATAACCGATTGTAACACGGTGGTCTTCACTGTGTCCCGGCATCCATGGTTGCAGTCCTGGCTCCTCATCTGGGCACACTGAAAGGGACAGAAAATAGATATTTAATTCACTTCCAGAGAATGGTAAACTGTGACAATTGTAGTGACATGGGACTGGTAAGAACAAAACATATTAAAGGCTCACACTTAAAGGTAATAGAAATCAAGTATATCCTCTGAAAATAACTCTGTGAGTCATGACTGTCTACAATGGGTGTAACACCCGAGTCCCACTGTCTGTGATGTTTTCAGAGTTTTCAGAGTCCTATCTTCACTTTGTTTACATCGCCAGGACGGCCGGCTGACTCCTCCCCTCGTGTATAAAAGTTGTTTAATTGAGGGACTAGAGAAAAGAAGAATAACATACTGTACTCACTGCTTAACTGTGTTTCTAGGTCACGCTCATTTCAGGTAAATTTACATGCAGTGTGAAGATACGAGCATAATAAAGATCGCTAGCATTAGCATGCTAACACAACAATGCAGCGCAAGTTGTTTTGGTTTCATGCTGGTGCTCAAGGGCGACATCTGCTGAATGAAAAAATCACATATAAAGACTTTAATGAGTAATTGCAACTCAAGTTTTTATAACATAAAGTAAAAACTAAAACACTTCACTTCTACTGTCACTTACTGAAAACCATCTCAAACTGTCCTGTAACACATGTAGTTTTGGTTCGGCCACGAGATGGTTCATTTCAACCCTACTTATATCAAGCTGTATCCACTAATTATTTTCATCTATTCTTATTTTGTCTGTTTTTACATACTTGCTTATTCTTCATTTATTTTGTTGTAACACCTGAATGTTTGATCTGGGGAAGTTAGGTAAAGTTAGAATGATATTCACAGACTCGGCCCTCAGAGATATCTATGAAGGCTTATCTTATGTTAACATAAAACCTATTATTTAAGATTCAATTGTGGCATTCTATCTTTAATTTAATAGAACATCCATTTGACGGTGCCACCATCTTGCATTGGCTGCCATTACTGAGGTGGCAACTCAAAGTCTACTGCTGGTATACAAGTAATCAGATTTAAGACAGCTGTTACTGAAGGTACCTTAAACAGACGATCTTAACAGTATTTACATTTAAGACACGAAGTAGGCTACTGTGTTATAAAACATAATTCTACAAGCTAGGTAGCTTTTATCAATCAATAGGTGAATTTCATCATTACAGAGTAGTTACGTTGTGAAATACGTTTTTAAAAATATTAATTAGGCACATTTTTTTCTCCCTTCTTTTTTTCCGCTAAAGCAACTAGTCCAATCATCATCATGAATACATGCAGCTCTCACCAGTTTATGATGGCTTACAGAGAGACGTTATACTGTCTGTCAGATTGTTTCATTAATTGCAGCTGAAGAACAACCACACTCAAAAAAGTAAGTATGGCATAGTTTATTTTTGAACACTTGGATTATTCTACAAATGGTTGGACTCTTCTCCTCGTTCACTTGCATTCCTGTAAAGGAAATAGGAACACGCTGAAATGGAGAGTGAGCAGACCATGATGGGCCTTTACTTCACACAGATGGAGGTTGATGGTCCTGAAGACAAACCTGCTGATCTTTTGTCTGCACTTCAAGAGGAGGGAGTCCTGAGAAACCATTAACATGGTTGAGATTGTGACGCTTTTAGGGATTATTTAAATGCTGCAATTGAAGGAGTGCGATGATCTGCTTTCTTGACTTTGCAATTCCTCAAACTTGCAATATGTCGTGAGAAGCATCAATACATTGTTGAAATGAGAAACAGGATCGTCTGTTTATCCTCTTGGATGCATTTTAACATTGTAGTTACTAATTTAAATAAAAAACATTTGAAAGTCTGAAAAAGTTGGTTTGGAAGCCAAATATATTGGATCTAAAAAAGTACTTACATTTAAGTATTGTTAATAAATATGGTTTATTGTTTTAAACCTGTTTAAAGGATTTACTTATACTACATTCCTTGTTCTTATTAAATTGAAACAAATGGGTTTTTTTTATGGGTAAATACATAAACTTGGTTTCATGCATTTTAAACACATTGAGCTTATTAGTAATATTACAAATATTATTACAAAACTATTTGTGTTTAATTTATCTGAGTATTACAGGTGAGTAGAAAAATGTACAACTATGTTCCAATCACAGTGAACGAGGGGCAATACAACACTTTGAAGGTCCAATATGTTATGTTATGATCTATTGAATTAGATCATAAAAATTATATTATATATATATTATATCATTAGACATTAGGGAAACATGCTGTGTTGAAGCGCTGGCTTCTCTGTCAACAACACTGCAGCCAGTAAGTCCTTTTTCTAAGTTTTGATTCAGAGAAGTAGGCGGCGCCCCCACATGGCCATTTTGCCGTTTTGGCCGTTTTGCCCCTCGCCCCTCAGTTTGCCAGGCAAACGGCAAACCAAGAGGTGTTGCAGCGCTAAAAGCAAACAAGCAAACTTGTTCAGATATAACTGACTCTACCCAACCTAAAAAGCCTCTGCATGTTTCTAATAAGCTCTACGAGCAGAAACGTGCTCAAACTAGGATCAACATTAGAGATTCCGGTTTCAAGACTGATGCAGAGCTGATTAAAACACAGAAGCTTCAGTGTTCGGGACATGGCAACCTGCTTGTACATTTATGGAGGAGGGGGCGGGGTGGGGGGAAACAGGTCTCTCCAATGTTTTGAATTTGGACTGCAGCACCCATTTTAAACTCTAGGTGTCAGAGTTTTGGACAACCACAGTCTCAGAAGTTAAAGTGCTAAACAACAAGAATGTAGAATAAATGATGCCAACATCTTTGGTTCTGTAAATATTGTCTATCATAGCAAACAGACAGCGCAAACGTGTCTCAGCTGAGGAAACACTGTGCCTCCAAAGTTCTCTCAAGCGCTCACAGCTGGCTGTTTTTAAAAGAGCACATGGTTTCTGTTAACAAGCCACGCAGAAAACCACTCTGAAAGACACGCAGGCGAAGTCTTCCATTCTATCAATCCAAGTATGCACTGCAGTTCTGTTTACCTTCAGCATCCAGGCATTTGTGTGTTTACTGTGTCTGACCACAAGGATAATCTTCAAATTCACTCTCATCCTCATTCACTTTTTTGATTCTATCTGTTCCCTTTAACAGCCTAATTTCTGCGTGACAGGGAATGATTAGACTTTTATTTTATTGTATGTGATCTCCCATTTTTATAACTTTCTGAAAACCACAATTCTCTATTCTCTCTTCAGTGCAAGTCTCCAAGTCTGCATGGCAATTCAAACCAGCTATAAACACTATTTTTGTATCTGACGTGGTCAAAAAACATGTTTGTTAGATAACATGTTTTTTATGCTGAAGAAATTAAAGCTCAGACTGCAAATAATCCCAATAATGATTCTATGCAGCAGACATGTGGCGTCAGGTCTCACAGATTGTGATGTTATCCTGTGTTGGGTATCATAGAGGAATGCATTTGTTTGTCTTGCTTTAGTGTTGATGGAGGAATAAATGTGTCAAAGTTCATTGCCTTTCGGCACAATTTTAAAATGTACACATGCATGGTGTGCATCATGATACTTTATCCAAACAAAGTCATCCTTTACCCTCCTGTTAGTTATTTCTCACATATTAAGTAGAAAGTGCAACCTGGATCTGACGTGACTCATTAGTCGGTCGTTTCTCAACCGGAAGGTCAGGGGTTTTCAGCCCCGGCTCCTGCAGCCACATGTCCATGTGACCTTGGCAATTAAACACTTAACCCCAAATTGCTCCCACTGTGTCATGACTTGTACATTTGTATGAATGGATTAGTTAATACTGATGGACACTTTACTTAGGAGCCATCAGTGTGTGAACAGGTAGGTATGACCTGCAGTGTAAAAAACGCTTTGAGTAGTAAGAAGCCTAGAAAAGTGTTATAAGGTCACGTTCATAGTCAGGTCCATTGGTCCATCATCTACTATTTATTTTTTTCCCACTAATTAGGGATTTGGTCGTAGTGGGGGAATATAAACAGGGCTATTTAAATTCCCTATGAGCAAGAGTAAGATTTGGTGTCACCTATCAGTACTACCTCAAGACCACAGAGATAAGTTCTGGCTGCAGGTTCCTCGGGGTTGTTGGTGGGAATGGCCTGCTGCTATGGACCCCCCAGTTTTCTCATGTTTTTGGTTAGTTAGGGAGGTAAGTTGGTTGTCTTGTTTTCTCTGTTTTATTTTATTATGTGTGGGCACTGATTCACCCTTATTCATATTACTTATATTGGCACCATTATATCCCTTAATATCATTTAATTGTCAAAAATAAATAAAGTTTTGCGTGGCTGCTTGGGAAGTGAAGCATTTGTTCATATTGTGTCTTGGCTTCCCTTAGACAGGAACATCCCTTAATTACATTAAAGAACACGTCTTATTAACTGAATAATTGCAATATAAGTGTCTTAAAATAACATTTTGTCTCAGATAAGTATGGTCTGCTCAGTGAACAACAGAACACATGGTGATTACCACAGACGCTAACTCATTACTCTTCTGTCTCTTTTGGAAGAACAGGTCGGTACCGTTTTTTTTCTACCTTCACCTAAACTAAACCTAAAATAATCGGGTTTAGGTCAGTGCGGGTGAAAGTGAAAATATTCCCTTTTTCATTTTGAAACACATATTTCCTCCCGCTTCTTGTTCAACAGTCTGAGTCTGGTTCTGCTCTACAGTAGGTAAGGTCTTTGATCATGGTGGATTAATGTTGGGTCTTTGATAATAATACAACAAAGAGTCTAGACAGGCTGGTTTTGTTAAGTGTCTTGAGATAACATTTGTTATAAATTGGTGCTATACAAATAAAGATTGATTGATATATTCAAAAGGTAGAGTCATTTATTTTTCATTCGTCTAAAAGTGAGAGAAAAACCTCAGGAGGCAGGTCATGACCTAAAGAAGGGCCATGTGGAAAAGAAGGACGCTATGACCTTAACTGAACCTTAAATAAGAATCAGTAAAAGGGAAAACTAAAAACAGAAACCTATCCTTGTCTCACCTGCTTGGATGCATGGCAGCAGAGCCGCTAGAAGCACGATGCATGTCCTCATCTCTCTCAGCCGCCACTGACCAAATTCACACCTGGGGCCTTCAAAAGTTGCCTGAGACCCCCCCAGTGAGCTTCAGCGGGGGCTTCAGAGTGCGTATGCAGAGTTCACGGCAAGAGGCCAGCAAAAGCACCTGAAACATCACAAAAGCAGACGACTCAGCAAAACATGCTCAAACAGAGTCTAAGATGACTCCCTGATGTACGAGGATAACAGGGCTGTCCGTCAAATGTCTGCACAGCAAGGTCAGACTGTGGCAGATTATTTCAGAAGACCAGCTTTTATTTTTGGTTTGAATTTTATTTTCAGAGATTCCTGTATGTAGGGAGACTGATCACTGTAATACATAACATGAATATGAAGCATGCTATGTTTACAAGACAGACATTACATATTTTTTTTATTATTATTATTATGTTTTTAATTAATTGTCTGTCTTGTAAACTAAGCATGCTTCATAATTACATTAGGCCATTCAATATTTTATGAGAAGCTTGACTTCAGTCAGTTCACGTGATAGATCCTTGAAACACAGCTTATGTCCTGATTCAAAAAAGGATGTGAATGTCTTGAGGGTTGGATCTTTTCTCTTTTATAAATCCTACAAACAGGACCCAAAAAAAGTGAAAAATATGAAAACTCATGAGTAAAAGATTTGTTAAAATGTTGTGTGCATTGCAGTGACACAAGTTCAATTTTCAAAGATTCAAACTGTCTAAGAAAGTTCAAGAGCTGTAAGAACAGTTGTGATATCAGCAGGAAATATGATTCAAAGAAAAGTGTGAATATCGGCTTCACCTTACTTGTGTTACTGCATTTAAACATGGTCATTGATGATCACTGCATGAAAGAAATATGTTCTCACACCAGGAGAGGATTACATGAGAGGGTGCATAACAAGAATCAAGTTTCACACTGAAGAAAGCAGAAGAAAGTAAAGCTGTCTACCTTTGGATGAACCTATGTATTGGTGCAACATTAAAAACATGCTAAATCTTTTTCAGCAGGAGGTTGAATGTTTATCTTTTCCCGTGACCAAAACCCTTCTCCCGCTTAATTTAAAATCATCACAGCTGACTTTTTCATGAGGTAAAAGCTTTACAAAATGTGTATTGACATACTGATGAAATGAACAGAGAGATACTTTGACAGTTCAAAAGGATAAAGCCGTGCCCTCCTTACAGAAGATATCGAGCAGTTCTTACAAAATCATGTTCAAAAATAAAGTGAATGTTTCGGTTTTGCTGGCCTGGCCATGAATACCTGTGTGAGCACAGCTAAGAGGAGCACAGGTAAGAGGAGCACAGGTAAGAGGAGCACAGGTAAGAGGAGCCACTTAAATGAAGCATTCATACATTATTTATAAAACATGTTTGGTCTCGACCTTCTGAAATCCTAAAGGTTCATATGTTTTGTGATTTGAGCTGTGATAGTTCAGGCAGCAGTCAATACTTTTCAGTAATCCTGTCAGCATGATGTAAAGCAAAGGGATGAGTTTGTGTTTGAATGCAAATCACACTTGATGGGTTCTGTGATTGTGATTGTACTTAATAAGCATTAGTTGTTGCTACTCTACAAGCTCTCCTTACAGAGTGTGTTTGTTTCCCTTTTTACATTTAACTTATTGTTCAGTTCAAAATGAAAGCTATGCTGATTAATGAAGAAACGGTTTTTAAAAGAGTCAGAAGGTTGAAGCAAATAGGTGATCCTTTTACTTACTTTTTACGATCATTCAACTATTTTTAATAATTCTTGTTGGTTTTCTTTCTATTGTGTGAAAGAAAATGAATTTTGACCAACAGTTTTCTTTTGTTAAAGTGACACTGTCAGTAGCAGATTTAATAAATCAATGTACCTCAAACAGATAGTGTCATTGATCTGTGATGACAACATTTGTTAGATTCAGCCTTATTTTTGTTAAATATGATCATAAGTGAAACAATAGTTGCTGTTTTTATCAAAGATGTCTCCATTATTTGATGACTTCTAATAACAATCTGTTTCAGTGCTATAAATAGTTAGCTGCCACTTAGCCATGCCCTGAAGTGTCTGGATGAGAATGACAGACAGATGCTGTGTGACTAACTTTACTCCAACCAGAGACATTGTGTCTGATGTTTGAGATTTTATGATGGTGCAGCACTGAGATTACAAGAACAAGGCAAAAGTTGAATGAAAAACACGTAGTGTGAAACATTTGTTTGTCTTTTGTCTTCAGTGTTGGTACAGGTGGTGTTTTATCTGTTTCCCACCTCTTTGTTTTCTTAGTAAACATGACATTCACATATTCAGCCTTCATAAATGATTTAAATGTATAAAACAAATGCACAAACACACCTTTTAACTAAACAGATTCCAAAACAGTGTTTTCCTTATTTTTACAAAAAGAAACTTTATCATGAGGGAGATCTGGTCAGGCTCAGTTGGGTTTTGCACACTTTATGAGCTCAAAGCTAGAGTAACACACACACTTACAAACCTCTCCAGAAATAGACCAACATAAATGACCACTTTGCCTGTTGAAAACTGCCCACCACACAGTCAGTGACACAAGCATGAACACGCACGAGCACTAATAGCAGGGAGTTCACTGAGGGTGGAGAACACTTTGAAAGATATTTTCATGACTTCCATTGCAACAAAAACTTACAATTAATCTCTTGCAGCAACAAGGATAAAGTCCCTGAATAGTATTTAATAATATACCTCTGGGGTAGAACAAAGTGTTGGGTGGAGCTCTGGTAGCAGTCTGCATCAGCAGCAGGTCTTTTTGAGGTATACCGAACATATGGAGGGTGAGAAAATCTGCTGACTTAACACACATGTACACCCACATACACACAAGTACTGTTTGAATAAATGTTTTCATCTCTGTCTCGTCTACAGGAAAGCCAATCATATTACAGCCTCAGGAGTAACACACCACTACTGAAGGTTTTGATAGGCTTACACTGCATTCCACTTACAGTGGGACTCAGAACTTCTAGCTGACGGGATGTGATACCATCACTTTGGTGTTTCGCCCATCAACACATGCCAGAGAGCTTCTACAGTTGTGCGGAAACAGTTTTGAGGTTCAAGCTGTTTGGGAATTTTTAGAAGGCACTGAGCATCTGTGATCCTTGCTCCCTTATTAGTGGGTTGTGTTGGACCACTATCTGGTTCTCTTTTCTAAAATAACCAAAGTGGAGCCTTCTGAGTAAGACGTGAAGCTCTGCTGGAAAGCCAAGGTTGAAAAGTGCAGTAAAGAGCGACACATCCTATCTCAAGATAACTTTTGCATATAAAAGCAAGAGAGAAGTGTCTTGAGAAATGAGGTGACATAATGAAGAACCTTGCTGTTAGTTGGACATGGTCTTTCTCAGCCTTGACTAATATACAATTTAAGATATCCTCCTCATCCGCGCTGAGAAATCTCACAATACAGACAATTCTAGTCAAATCATAGCTGCTCTGAAAAGTACCCCAAACAGCTGTGAGGGCCCACTAGTGCAGAAACTGAGAATAGCTTGAATTTGTCTGCAAAAAGAAAAGACAATAGAAAAAATGGATTTCCTCTGCCAACTTACATCTTTTGGGGCAAGTCCACAAATTGTTGGTTTTTTTTCCATTTGTTTTCTGAAGGTCCAAACGAACTAACACCTCGAAGTACAAGCCACCAATTTAAAGTCTAAATTACTCCGTCAAAAAAATGTAGGCCAGCCACTGCCACGAGACTTTGAATCAGTCTACGATAAAAACATGTTTAGGCTGGCTAACAGCATTGTCTCTAAACTCAACCATGCTCTGAACTGTGACTATAAACTATAACCAATAAACCTGAGAAAACTGCTTCCATGTTTTAATAGTATGGTGGCCAACAAGGGTAAAATCTCTGCAACGGTCCAAATTTTGAAAAATGCGCTGCGAATCCACAAAAGCACACAAAATGATAAACCATGCAATTTGAAAAGTGTGCTCCAGGTCTGTAGGGGGCACAGGAGAGAGTGAGGAGACAAGGAAGTGAACTTGTTATGAAACAACAAACTGATGAACAACATGGGAGAGGAGGGTCTCTGAGGAACTGCTACATTACAAAAACCCTTAGGTATATATCTATTCATCTGATAAATGTTGTCTGATGAACACATAGCTTTGCTTAAGTGCCAAGTGTTGCTCAAGTTAGCTGGGTGGCTAGCACTAGCTCCAGTTACAGGAAGCCTGCAGCTGGCATTAGCTGCACAGTTAACATACTGGAGGTTCCTGACACACGTCCAGTAATATGTTAAACATTATTATCACTTTTTTTTTAAATTAATTTTTGACACACATTATTTGAAAAATGATTTTCAGAACTTTTAAAGGGATACTTCACCCTTTGAAACATGAATCTGTATTGACATTGGGTCATATATGTAGTAGAAATTTGAAATACATTTTGAAGTTGGTGCCTTCTTGGCCGTGAAAAGACAGAAAGTGTCTTTTTGGCTCATGTGGATGAAAGACACCACATAGCTCCTGGTGGCCAGGCACGCGGCACACAGCCGCAGCCGCAGCAGCCAAAACACAACACCAGCCTGTCAGCAGCAGCCGTCTCACCGCTATATTTATATTTTTTCGCCATTATCAGCTTTCTCCATAGAGCCTGTTAGCATAGCTTCCAAGCAATATGGCGGACGTTAAATTTCGATTCTGGGAGTGAGTTCCCACCCACTGATCTGTGATTGGTCTGTAGCTTCAGTGGTTGAAAATATGAGGAACTAGCGTTGTAGTTTCACCCTGCTAACCACAGCAGCTTCTAGTGACACAATATTGCAATAAGAGAAAACAGTCACAATAGAGAACTGTCACAGGAAACAGAACAGCAAAAGTAGAAAACAATGACAAGAAGAAGCCATTACAGCAGAGAAACACTGACAAGCAAGGGGAAAGAGAGAGTAGTGAGATCAAAGAATAGTAAATACAGTAAAACACTGTCGGAATAAGCTCAGCTTAGCATCCACTCACAGCACACGTTGTTGTCCAAACGGCTGCTGACACCTCAAAAACAAACCTTTCTATCCCTGAATTTAATTATAAAGGAGGACATACTGGCTGCTGCATTGTTGACAGAGAAACCAGCAACATACTGTAGCACATTTCCTTATTGTCTAATCATATAGTAAGGTCATATTATGATTTAAATCAGTAGATTTCTTACATATTGGTCCTTTACTTGCGTTGTTATCAAACTTTTCTGAAAAGGGATAAAGTACATTAATTGGAGACTTTTCTTGTGGATAAATCAGCCAAAAAAGATCTGGTATGCACTTCTTGCAGCAAGATGGTGAAGATCAGATTGAAGCAAATAAACTACAGAACGTGTGATCAAGTGTCCAATTACTTCTGATCTTTTCAGTTCATTAGAAAAAAATCATCAATAGATCTAAAAGCTACATGATACTTTTTTTACTCAGCCATATGCTCGAAACGTCCCTTAATGAATCCAGATGTTGTGTGGATCTTGTTTTGATTTCTTACCTATTCATGTTTTTTTGGATCCAGCAGCCAGCAGACGTGCATGTCTTTTTTCAAACTATTTTCTCTGGTGGATCAATGACAGTTAAGTCCAGCACAAACATCCCATTGTCCTATCTATCACTGAGGAGGAAAAATAAAAAAATAAGACAGACATTTTTCCAGCCTTGCTATGAGTATGCTGGAAATGCTCTGGTTACAAGCTACAATGTCAGCGCTCAGTGAAAACGGCCTTTTTATAACTGCGTCTTAACTTTTTTTCCCTCTAAAATACCTTTTTCAAGACAACAGTTTACTATTTAGTGTCTTAGTATGCTTCTGGCCTTCATCAGGTAAATGAAAAGCAGCCTTAAACCCTACATAAAACTTGATTTAGATATGAGATGCACTAGACATAGCAGCCAAAATGCCTCCTTCATGCCAAAAAGAAACCTGTAACTGTCCAACTCTTCAACATCTGGGCCATCACCTTCTAACAGAAACAACGAAGCTGCTCAGAGGGGATTTGTGGATGTGTGCTGACTGGAGAGGAAGGGAGGAATTAACTTATGTCCCTTGGAGAAAGCCTAAACCAACAAAACCCTTTACCAAATGGTTATGTTTGTCCTTCCACAGCCTGCATGCAAGAGTAGCTACACTTCTTTCTACTTACACAGTTTGAACAAGACTAAGCCAACAAATCTCATTTTTCTTATAAAAAACAACTTTGGACACAGCAGGTAGCTGCTCCTATCATCACTGATGTTTATTTATTGTAATGTGTAATGTTTCTATAGGTGCCCTGCCAGACACTCCAGAATTTGCAAGTCAGATGAGAGGAAGAAACACACGCACACAAACATGCGCACAACTTACACAGTCAGCAGTGCCAAAACACATATTAGCAAGTCCAACTGTAAAGGTGAAGCGTGGACCGGATGGTTCCATGAGCTGCCTGTCGGGGCCACAAGATGAAACATTCTCATGTTATAAGGACATAAATCCTTGCAGCTAGAAACATTTGGACATGCAGTATGTGATTAGAAAGGATACAGTTGCAGTATTAATCCCTTTACAGTCAACATGATAAAAGACTGCAAACAATTAACAAGCTCACTTGTTGCACATAATTTATTTGTTAGCAAATATTTATGATTCCTTTTTAAAACCACTTGCTATCCTACCTGCTTTGTTTTTAACAACAAAAATGAAATCTTGGTCCACAGCAACATCTGGCCCTAGATCGGTATTTTCATATATGCACATATGCTGTTAGAGTATACTACACTGGGATGATTACTGTGCTCATTTATCTTCACTATGTTTCCATGAGAGCTGCATCGGCAGTCAACAGTAGAGTCACTTTTACTATAATGTACCAATGTATCTCTGAGTTCAACTTTGAGAATGTCACATGCAACTCAACGGCAGATTGATAAGGGCAGAGCTGATTGATAGAATGAAAGAGTGACCATGTTAACTGATGACTTTAGACAAACGCCACAGTGTCCTAAAAAATGCTTCTTTGTTCAGTTTTTGTATCATCATAATATCAAATATAATTATTAAATATGTTTTAATGAAAGCCAGACAAAGAGGCATTCATAGGACACATAACGTCCAAAAGCCACAGACACATTTGTCTGAAAGTTACCAGTTAACATGGTCACTCTTTAAACCCAAACACCGGCAAGGCACTTTTCTTTTTCTAGCGATACAAATAGTGCCCCATGTGCTGTGAAAGGGTCACAAGTGCTCCAAACTCACGATTTATTTGAACATCTCTATTTAAATTCAGTTCTCAGGTAATGTAAACATGTCGTTTATTGAAAATGTTAAATGAAATAGCCCGTTCTTCAGTTGAGCCCTCCGCGCTGGTCACTAGACTGAAAGCTATGAATTGCAGAGGGAACAAAGCTCTTTTTAAAGCATGCCCTCTTCCAGGTCAGAGTCCTGTATCTCTGAATAGAATGGGTGAGAGGGGTACTGGGCTAAGGTGAGTGCTATGTGAGTCAGGGTTATGTTAAAGGTTTAGGGTAAGTAGGCCAATGATATCTGAAGCATTATTTGTGATATACGTTAGTTTATTGTTTTAATGGGGTTTTTTGTGTGCATCAAAAACGTCACACCATCTCCACATGGCCCATATGTTGCATGTTCCGTCAACGCTGCACACTGTGAAGCTGATTTTTCCCTCTCTAGTCATCAATGATTTTGTTTCCCCAGCACACGCAGCAGGAAGCAAAACAAGGAAAAAACATATATCTTATCAGTGTATAATTGTAATGTATTGTATATCCTATCGGTTTAACAACATTAGTCAAAACAGGCACAAAATGAACAGCAAATCTACCTCAGAAAGAAAAAGCAACATGCTGTTTGAATGTTATTCTCTTTATTACCGCGTTATCTTGTAGTTCTCCTGTCACCTTGTGAAGCCCTGAGAACAGCTGCTAATGGCTGCGCTCACACTCCAGAAATGCACCCATGGGGAAAACTGGTGGACAGGAGAGATCCCAACTAACCTGGTGGTGAAGTTGTGTAAAATGTGAGCCAACCAGGTCAGAATGCTACAAGAGGAACTTAAAAACATAACTTCAGAACCAAAAGATACCAGCCTTTCACCAGCATGCAGCCTGCATCACTCATCCTCCAGAGTTCATTCTAAACACTGCTTGTAGCTCCTGTGCAGCCAGTTTCTCATTGAAGGTGCAGAGCTGACCAGCATCTCCTGTGGCTGATTCACTTACTATTGACAAGAACCTCATACAAACCCACTTCAAAACCAAACAGTCTCTTTAATGCCAAACATATAATTAATGAACACCACTTGGCAAAGGTTTGTCACCTTAGATAGCAAATTGTCATTTGAAAATTGGACTCCAGGTGGCCAGGTTTATTGAGGATAATAATAAGCATGCATTTCTAGGATCAGTTCATTGCAGACAAATAATTACAGTGGGCAACAGCAGTAAAATACCAATGTCAGTGATCCCTCTCACGCGGGGACCATTAAGTGATGAAGTCAGTGAAATGCAGGAGACATGGCCTGCAGCAAGTGGCCACGTAGTTGTTTGAATGGCTAAAGGGTTTCCTTCCACCTCTCTGCCTGCTAGGAGACAATGAGGGATACAAGCTCAATTAGGAGACTTGTGAAGTGAATATTCTTTATCTATGGATAAGAGAAGTCAGGTTCATCAGTCTCATTGTACATGCAAAGTGTGCAAAATCAGTTTCTTGGGTGAAGTTGTTTCTGTAGTTGTGTTTGTGTGTGTTGAAACACATAAAGTGAAAATACATTCAGCTGGTGTTGCATAGATCCATTTTTGTCCTCTTAGATTGATAGAGTCTTTATTGTGTAAAAGAACACAAGGAAACTTTGTTAGCAGCAATCCTGTACAGCAGCGTTTACAAAATCAGGTTCACATATAAAAACAGATTTGTATTTATGTAAATGTTCAGTGAATGAGTATTGAAATGAGTAAGCAGTTGTGGTGGCTGAATGAATATGTACAGTTATTATTGTGCATTGACTGGTTAAGTAAACAAATATATATTGAGAGAGATAAAAAGCTAATAAGTTATAGTGCAGGGAATGAATATTTACAGTTGTTGTGGTGATGAATGAATAAATAATACAGATATAACAAATAAAACAGATATAGAGCAGTTAGGTTGGGGGGGTGTTTATGGGTTAAGGAGTTTGTCCATTATGAAAGCGATTAATGATCAAAATTCAAATGATAAAGATCATTTGAAAATTCAAATGCATTAACAGAAATGCTTTTTCATTTTCAGAATATGAGTGTATTATTTGACTCAAAAATAAAATTATGATTAATTTATCTAATTTGAATTTTAGTTTTCAACTTCAAAAATGCACATTCATTGACTAAATTAAAATGAGAAAGAAAATGACATTTGCTTTATCATCAAAAAATGCCCCGCTAAATCTGTATCATAATTCAAATGAAAAAGCTAATTTTAAAATGAAAATACAGTAAAAGAAACACTTTTTAACTTTCAGATTATAGGTGCATTATTTGACCTATATTTAAAATGAATATTCAGTCATCCAGTTTGCATTATACGTTTACTCTCTATGTATGCATATTGTATGACATCATTCAAATGAAACAGACAGTACAGCCGTACATCAGGATGCTCTCGATTGTGCAGCAGTAAAAGTTCTTCAGTAGATCACGAGGAAGTCTGTTGCGCCTCAGGGTCCTCAGGAAAAAGAGGCGTTGCTGTGCCTTCTTTATCAGGTGTGATGTGTTCAGGCTCCAGCTCAGGTCCTCTGAGATGTGCACTCCCAGGAACTTAAAGCTGGAGACACGTTCCACCTCTTCCTGGTTTATGTTCAGACTAGTGTGGAGTGTTTTTTTCTGTAGTCGATAATGATCTCCTTGGTTTTCTTGTGTTGAGGTGCAAGTTGTTTTTTTCACACTACACAGAGAATGTTTGTACCTCCTCTCTGGAGGCCGCCTCGTTGTTGTTGGAGATCAGTCCTACAATGGTGGTGTCGTCTGCTATTTTGAAGAAGGTGTTGAAGCTGTGGGTGGGTGTGCAGTCGTGGGTGTACAGGGAGTAGAGAATTGGACTGAGGACGCAGCCCTGGGGTACACCAGTGTTGAGGATGATGGTGGAGGAGATGCCGCCTCCCAGCCTGACATGCTGAGGTCTGTTGACCCATTACTACCCATTATTTCCCAAACGATGATTTAGGATTGGATGTCTTTGACCTTAAGGTTGATGTTACACAACTTTGGCAGCAAGGATCCAAGGGAAGTTAGGAAATGTCTTCTTTTTTTTTTACATTGAATCGTTTAGTTTTAGATTTCTCTTCAGTAAAACAAAGTGATTTTAAGAAAGAACACTTCACACATCCTGATGAACTGCTTTTCCAGATCCTGATGAATGACTTATTCAGGTTGAAATTCTTTACTGATGTACTTTGTATAATTTGTTGCGAACAAAATGAAGTAACAACAATCAAGGGAAACCACAATCATCATCCCACTGAGGGACAGATTCAAAATCACACCAAAAACACTGACACTGTCTTATAAAAAGGCCTTTTTGAAACTCTTATGATAATGCGTTAGGAGGATTCACTTCAGTGTCTTTAGCGGTAGGCGTGGTTGGTAGGAGGAGAAGCAGGGTCAGTACTGATGACACACCTGAGGGGGGTGTGGTGGCTCTGTCTCTGTAATCTTCATGTTTGTGTAGCTGCGTAACACTCTTGTTACAAATGAAAAAGAAGGATTTAAAACAAATCCCAATCAAATAAACCCATCTTTAGCACAACAAGGGGATATCTATTTAAATAAACAGAGGTGTAGCTTGTGTGATTGGCTATGCAGCCTTCCGGCCCAAGGGTCTGTTCCAAACCGTATGCTTACTGGACGTAGATTGCAATGATTTTTTTTATTGTACATCCATAGTTGTGACATTTAATTGATTAAAAACTTGATCCTTTTTATGTCTGTATGCTTGTAACTTTGACTGTGGTATCAAAGAGGAGGCATTGCTCATTTTTCAGTCTTTTGAACTGATGATGAGTTTTATGTCCCATCAAGTTGTTGAACTGTCATATGTATCACATCTGTTCATAAAATGAATGGATCTAAAACAGACAACAACAAAAATGACCTCCTAACACTTGAATGTACCGCTACCCTCTGTGCTACTTTATGAATACCTGTCCTGTAATATAGCAGCAATATATGTACTGTTACTTTAAGTACACCTCACACCTGCTGTCCTTCATATTTGTACCAGCAACCAGATGTTCCTTAACAACTGTTTCCCTTCCCAAACTAATCGTTTTGCTTTTTAAACCGCAGGTATGCACCTTCTCCACATCCAGAGCTCTGTCTCCACAGTACTGGCATACAGTCAGGCCTTGAATACCTTCCACTGCATTGTTGTCATTTCACAAGTCTAATCCACGATTCACTGACCTGTCCACACTCGTACTGCTGAGTTGACACACACACACACAAGCACGAACACACACACATACATACACACACACCCAACGTGTTCATAATAACATTATTAAGAGCTTAATCTTAGTCTTTACAAGCTGGGACGTGCTGACAGTTATGCAGTAAAAACAGGAAGGTGTGTATTTGTGTTAGGGGGAGTTAAAGTAGTTGTGTTTGTTTTGCATGAGAGCGTGGCAAATTAAATCTAGGCTACACAAGGAAAACAGAGCCTGTTGCTTTGTCTGTTGCATGATGCAGAAAAGTAAAGACAGATGAGCCAGATAGAAGGAAATGAGGAAAGTTGAGTACTTTTTACCAATAGCTAAGAAAACATAGACAACACATGCCTTCCCCTGCACTTCAATTCACCACCAAGCAATTGATAAATAATCTTTGTGATTAATGAACATTGCACTGTGTGCATCATTCCTTCTCCATTAAAGGCTGAGAAAAAAAAGGTGACAATATATAAACAACACAACTTCAGAAGGTCAACACTTTTTTATTTTATTTTTTATATTCAGGTCTAATTACAGATTTTTTCCTCAACTGTTTTTAGGTTCTTGCTTTAAATTACACATATATTTTTATCCCTGCACGGGTTATGTACATTTCTTGTACAAGTCTATTTTTAATTGCACAGTTTAAGTTTGATTCATCTAGGGGTATTCTTTAAATCTTTTTCAGGTTAATATATATGTATGGGAGGGGGGGCGTCGGTTTTGTGGTTAATTTGTAACAAATGTTTCATGTCATGTACGTCTTTGTAACCTGCTACTGGATGCTTTGAAACATTTTCTAAAAATCACAGCAAAGGTTGGCCTAATGCTGCCTTAAAAGAATACTGCAAGATTTAATATGTGAATCACCGTTTCAGTACACATTGCCTCTGGGCTCGCTCCAAACAACATCAAATTACTGAATTTTATTTTAGTAGTTTCTGGGGCCCAACAGCTCTGCTTAAGCTTTTATCTTACGCTCCAATCATCCACATTTATCTGAATAGAGTAGAGATATAGCTCAAGCCTTCCCAATCATATGGTATCCTTTTTTACTGATAGAGTAGAAATCAAAATATTTAAATAATGATTGTAATACACCACTATCTCCATTAGACAGCACCAATAAAAAAGGACAAATTATCAGTGTTCCAACGTATCCTGTTTCCCAACATCTATTTGCAATTACATAATTGTTATAGAACCTTTTTTGACAGCGAGTTGTGCCTTTGCTATCAGTGTGCAGTATATTATATTTTATTAATAACATAGCTTTATTGTTTTCACTACACAGGAAAGAACATTAGAATGAGTTTTTTACATCTTTATTATTTTTTAGGGGCTGAGTTACTCAGTGGACACTTCCTCTTGTTTTTCCCATAATGAGGATAATTCTTCCTCATTATCATCTTGTAAAATTAGCATTGAAATAGAAAGGATCCAAGAATGAAAAATGAAGCTGTACTGATACTTATATGCAAAGTTAATCAACATGAAAGTTAGTCTTGTGAGAACAGATGCCTCCATATGAGAGCAGCAGGGTTAATTATATAAACTCCCCTACAAACAAATCCAACCTGCAGGAGTTTTTATGTAGTAGCTCAAAAGATTTGAATAACGTGGAAAACTTTCCTTTTTTCCATTGTTTAATAGAAAAATGGAAACCTTCATATATCCTAGATTCATTACACATAACCTGAAATATGTCAAGCCTTTTTTATGCTTTAATCTTGATGATTACGGCTTACAGCTGATGAAAATTAGAAACCCATGACCACAAGACCAATAAAAAAATATTCATTATGAGACAGAAATGTCAAACCTTCTGAAAAGTATGTTCATTTGTGCACTCAACTCTCAGGTCGTGACCCCTTTTGCATTACTGCATCAATGTGGCATGGCATGGAGGCATCAGCCTGTGGCACTGCTGAAGTGTTGAGAAAGCAGGTTGTTTTGATAGCCAAGTTTAGTATATTGTTGGGTCTGGTGTCTCTCATATTCACCTGCAGCTTCTTCTCATAAGGCTAGCTGGCTGGCCAATCAAGCACAGTTATACCACAATCACCAAGTTACTAGTAGTTTGGCGCTGTGTGCAGGTGCCAAATCCTGCTTGTTAAGGAAATCAGCACATCCATAAAGCTTGTGAGAAGATGGATCATAAAGGTCTCTAAAATCTCCTGGTAAATAGCTGAGTTGACTCTTGATAAACATAGTGTACCAACATGGCACACTGGACTTCTGACCTGAAGCCCAAAGAGAATCTATGGGGTAAGAGGAAGATGAGAGACACCAGACTCAACAATACAAACAACTCGTTAGTAGTCCACCAAAAGTCCAGTGTGAAGCTTTTAAAAAAACATATAATTCGCACATTTGTATAAATGCAATGATGGAAGATAATAAAAAGTAAATGCTCCTGGTTCAGTGCAAATAATAAGTTAAGCTAGGCCAGAGTTCAGCTCTATTCGTATCATACCAGCATGGGATTCATCTAGATCATCAAATGTTACTCTTAGAGAAAAGGTGACTTATTTCATATCCCCAAACTGTTCAAGTGTTCTTTTAAGTAATATAAATTAAACTTTGCTTGTATTCAGGTCTGAAAAAATGGTAATTCTAGCTAAAAAGCCAGTGAGTTGTCTTCTTGCATCTTTGACCTGAATTACATTCTAATCGTCCTCTGTTCCTAGTTCTTTTTAATTTGGCACATGCCAAGTGAAACCAAGCTGAACCCTAACACATGTGGGAGAAGAGTCTCACTCCAACATTCCTGAGGAAAATTGTTTGAAATATTTGTTCTTGGCTGAGGGAGACCAAGAACAGTTAACGTGGGGTCAACTCGGAGTGTATGTGTATCAAATATTCTGACAGAAACATCATAGACATCATTAAAAGGAACATAACAAATATGATTGAGGAGAGTGAAAAAGCTAAAATGACTATGAAATTAAATTACATCTTGTTTTCTTTTTTAATCTGGTTAATTTAATTGTAATTTTTAACTATCATTTTATTAGCTACTTTCACTGACAGCAGCCCCTCAAATATGCACTCTTTCCATCCATCCATCCATCCATATTTAAATTAGTAAATCCATCCTTCCATCTTTAAATCCATTCATCTAATCTGGCAGAAGTCATTAACAACTGGGATATCACTCTAACTTTGCTTAAAGTTGCTTATTGCTCATGATGGATTAATTAGAGAAATGTCTCAAAAAGAAACTAAATGAAAAGTAGACATGGTATGCTCTAAAATGAGAAAAGAAGACAGAATAGAAGGACTCTTTAAAGTACATGTACCCCATAGGCAGTTAAAATCTAGAATGCCTCCTATGTCCTGAACTATAACTGAAGATCATTAGAGAGGCAGTGTCAAACACTAGTATGAGAAGAAGCACCTCAAATCCAATCTGAGGAAACAAATGAACTAAAAACACAATAAAATTGATCCAGCAGAATCCTGACACAATCATTAACATACCAACAATGTGCCAACAATGTGCCAACAATGTTCCCTTTAAGTTGTTCTGGTTTAGGGACTCGGTTGTTGTCTGACACAAGTTTAAAAATCTGAACAGGTCGAGCTGAAGCTATTTTTTCTCACTTAAAAGAAAGTGTGAGAGTACCAGATGAAAAGAAAGAGCAATAGAAGGTCTATATGCTGTCAATTTTAATATGTATTGGAACTCTTTTATCAAAGAATCTGTAAGAAAATTAGTTAAAAAAGAAAAGGTAAACCAAACTACACCGTTTATTATGTTTTTCTTTTCGGAGGAAAGAGCACATTTTCTGGAACTGGACCTTTCTGAATTCTAATTGAATAGCCCTGATTTGAACTTTGTAAATGGACTTGAGCTTGTGTAGCGCTTTTCTAGTCTACTGACTGCTCAGAGCGCTTTCATTCTGCATGTCACACCTACACATTCACACACTGATGGCAGTGGTTGCTACGTAAAGAGACCATCAGAAGTAACTAATCCCATTCATACGCATTCATAAACCACCAACGAAGCAGCGGGAGCAACTTGGGGTTAAGTGTTTTGCCCAAAGACACATTGGACATGTAGCTGCAGGAGCTGGGGATTGAACCCCTGACCTTCCGGTTGAGAGACAACCAACTCGACCAACTGAGCCACAGACACAATATAAAACATCCCCTTGCCAGTTTAAATTGAGAATAAATAAGGGCTAAACATTTAGGCTGTTTTTCAAATTGTTATTTTGTGAACTATCGTTGTATAGACCTGATTGTTAAAATGTTTTGAGAAGATAAAATTCAATTTGTCTGGGATTTCTACCTGCTGGGATAATCTGGGTACTCAACCAACAATAAGTGCAAGATCCCACAGAGAGCCAAATGAATGGACTCAACCTAACTCAGTTGGACCCTGGTCATCTGGCAAATGGCCAAAGGCAAAAACAAAGGCACAGACTACAGTCCCCCTCACATCGCTAAAAAGTGCTCTTGTACCAGTAATACATTTGGACATGGGTTATTATAATCACTATTTTTGAGGGATGTTGGGATTTTAAAACACATACACTTAACAACATAAATGACTAACCAGCAGGGACTTCAATTACTGTATAATATAATATATTATAATATAATATATAATATATATATAATATAACCTCTCTCCACTGCAGTAGATTACTTTTTTCAACCCCACCCGCAACCCCCTCGGGTATAAGTAGTCAGTACAAGAAAAAGTAATTTGTTTAAAATTTACCTTGAGTTGATTTTCACACCAGTAATTTGACTTCTACTTAAAGTCTTTATATGATCCAGCAGATGTCGCCCTTGAGCACCAGCATGAAACCAAAACAACTTGCGCTGCATTGTTGTGTTAGCATGCTAATGCTAGTGCCCTTTATTATGCTCGCATCTTCACACTGTATGTAAATTTACCTGAAATGAGCGTGATCTAGAAACACAGTTAAGCAGTGAGTACAGTATGTACTGATGTACAGTACTTTTCTCTAGTCCCTCAATTTAAAAAAAACTCTGAAAACATCACAGACAGTGGGACTCGGGTGTTACACCCATTGTAGACAGTCATGACTCACAGAGTTATTTTCAGAGGATATACTTGATTTATATTACATTTAAGTCTGAAAAATCACATTCAGTGAATTAGTAAGAGTAACTGTACTTTTATTTGAGAACAATATTCTTGTGCTCTTTCCATCCATGGAATGCAGTTACTTGCAAAAACCCCTGCTCTCACTTTCACCTTCGTTATTAATCAACTACATCTCTAAAGGCACACAGACACACACACACACACACACACACACACACACACACACACACACACACACACACACACACACACATCTTGGAATCCTTTCATATCTGGATAAAAATACTTATATTTCTTAACACATATCTTGGCACATTACTGGCAAGGCTTGATGAAGAAGGAGGACGTGTTTGTGTGTGTGTGTGTGTGTGTGTGTGTGTGTGTGTGTGTGTGTGTGTGTGTGTGTGTGTGTGTGTGTGTGTGTGTGTTTGTGTGTGTGTGTGTGTGTGTTTGTATGTGTGTGTGTGTGTGTGTGTGTGTTCGTGAGCACAGTGGTATCGTGTCAACATCTGATGTGTTCAGGGCACAGACATGCTCCTTTGACTGTGCTGACAGCTTGTTGTCTGCTCTGATTCTTCTTAAAATCCACTAATCACTGCTGAGACATTCTTGACTTGTTGCATAAAGTGCCCTGCAGCACATGCATGTAAGAGCTACAGAACAGAGGGCTCCATCTTATCAAGTAGCTCTTGTTGGAGTGCTCTGTGAAAATGGGCTGCAGACATTCAGCAGCAATTTCAATGAATATGAGGAGCGCTTTAACTGGAAAGGAAATACAGAGGTATTAATGTGCTCAATGAATGGAAACTGAAATATTTGGAAACTGATTTCTTAAGAGTGCTACAGTACTCCTAATCCTGATCTATTTAAGGACCAAATTGTTTTGTGATGCTGTATCACTTCTCAAAGTCAAGGTAAGCCTGGGCCTGCACAAAGCAAGTTCAACATACCAAGAGTATCTTTCAGCTGTCTGGCTTCATTAACCCTCATATAAGAGATCACACTTAAAGGTGGAACCAAGCAGTTATCAACCTGATACGTGAACCCAGAGTTTCTGAGTGGGTTTAGCTTTATAAAGCCCATCACAATCATGAATGAGTCTGCCATCAGCCGATCGCTATATTTAACAAACTCTGAGCAAACTATTAGCCTTTTAAAAAAAATACCAAGTTAAGAATACCAAAGACTAAAATCAACACATCTGCAACAACAAATGCAGAAAGAAGGAAATTCAATTTGAAAGCGCACACTGAAGCAAATTTGATCTGACTACAATAACTTGCATTTCTTACCTTAAATTATGTTTTTATGCTCTGATTTAGAGGGAATATTTCAGCTGCAGTCCATACAGAACATTAACAAACAGATGCGTTATGGAGTCAATTACAATTAATGAAAATATAATATGAATCAGTAAGTACTGTATGTGTTATTTTACATCTAGAATCTGAGGAACAATGTTCTGGGATGATATTAACAAACAGTCAATAACGTTTATTAATATAATTAATGTGTAAAACCATAAAGGAAAGTCAGTATTTGCCAGTTTCTCTCTCTCCTCCCCTCTCTTGATCAGCTCACAGAGCTCCAGATTCTGTAAATGCTGCTGTACAGGACTGCTGCCACCAAAGTTTTGTTGACAATAAACAGTCTATCTATCTATAATAAAGAGATGTGATTGGTTAGTGGGCACAGATTTTGATGAGCTCTTATACAAAACAAAGCCTGCTCTGTGGAGCAGGTTAGGTGTTGACGTTACCATGACGATCAACCCCCACATTGAATACTCCAAACTGTAAAATATAATGAGTTGAGATTACCATTAAAAATTATGGAAACTCATTGCCCCCCCCCCCCTTTAGTAATACTTTTTACTTACTTAAGGAAGAATATGTGACTATTTGATCCAGTAGAAGTCAACCTTGAGCACCAGCATGAAACAAAAACAAACTGCTGTTTGGCCACACCTCCTCCACTCTGAATTCACTCTCATACAGCAACACACCTCCATCTCCCCTAGTGTTTGCACATAGGAGTTATCAAACTGAAATCCACCATAATTAAGCACTAAGTGCAAGCTGTGGGACAAAACTGTCCTTGTCTCGAGCTGCATTGTTGTGTAGAAGGCTAATCGTAGCGCTCTTTAGTTCCTGTACCTTCACACTGCATGTGATCTAAAAACACTTATGTTATATTTAAATAAGCAGTGAGTACAGTATGTTATTCTTCTTTTTTATAGTCCCTCACTCAAACAGCTTTTATACAAAAGGGGAGGAGCCGGCCGTCCCGTCCATGTAAACACGGCTCTGACAACAACACAGCCAGCGGGACTCCGAGTCACACTCAGTGTACACAGCTATGACTCAGAGATATTTTCAGAGGATAAACTGGATTTCTTCTGTATCTATGTGTAAAATGCGGCACATTCTGCCTTTAAACTTTCAGTTACTTTAACTTAAATTCACACTCAATGTATCACAACACATTGTTTACAATATAACATTTTCAGTAAAAAAGATTTCTCTATACCATTAAGGTGTATTAACACAAAAAACAAATACTTTAAACTGGAGCTATTCAGTTCAAGGTAATATTGTATTTCTCATGATAGATTTGATGACAAAATGAAAGAACTTCTGATGGCCTATGGAAAGGTAACATGCAGCAATGTTGGACATGTGTGGATGGGTAGTCTCCTGCTCCGAGGTGCAGGTGACAACATGCACTGTAGAAAGATTCAGGAGGGACAGTGTGCCTGAATTTTTCTAGAAATGTTAAGCTGTACATTTGTGAAAACGGCTTTCAATAGTAGTGATGTGATGTTTGATGTCATTAGGCTTGATTTAAATGATTGCAGATCCAGATTTCATGCGACTTCTGTTGTTCGCACTATCATTAAAATAATCTTATTTGAGTCACATGGGAGCTAAATAAATCTGATTACAGTCACTTTGAGCTGCAGTGTGAATGCAGCCTCATATTACATGTAGACAGAGAGTGGATATCTGTCTGTGTTTTGTCTGACTGGATCATATCATTCCACAAAAGTACAGACTCCCACACAAAGCTGGACAGCTGTGTCTGGAATCAATTTAACACACAGTGATCCATGCATTCCTGTCGTGGCTGTTTTTATTACAATCATAATATATGACTCATTGAATATAGACTCAATGAAGGAGACTTTGAAGTTAGATTGACCCAACTTCTGTTGCATGGTAACATCTAAATGCAGGAAACTAACAGGTTAACAGCCTATCAAGGAGTTAATCAATGTAAAAATAACCTGCAAAGCCCTGGATCCCGTCTCCACAAGTTCATCTTTGGACAGCAATTATTCTCAAGCAGAGCAGAGAAGAGAGGCAGCAAGATGGCCTTACCAAAAGAGAGAAAACAAATCTCATTTCAATCCAGGCTAGGGAGCTAATACTGTCCCAAAGTAAAATGAGTCCACTGGCTGCCAGTCCAGTCATCCACAGTGGCAGCTCTCTGCCAGTTCTTCTCTCCCACTCTTTTTGTAAATGCGTGGGAGGAAACTCCAGATGATAGCATTAGATTAAGGCTTATACTGTACCAAGAGTAGACTTCCACACTTTTGAAAAGGAGAGAGGCTGGTGTTTATGTATGTGTTTGTGTTTGTGTGTGTGTGTGTGTGTGTGTGTGTGTGTGTGTGTGTGTGTGTGTGTGTGTGTGTGTGTGTGTTTTAGAAAATCTAGAGCTCCCTCAGTACCCTTCCGTACTTATCTAGGACGCTAAAAATTGTTTAAAATTGTTTGATAACTGAACACTTCCTCTTACAGTTTCACTTGACACCCTGTTCTGATGCGAGGCCCAGAATTCGAAACTGAAACATTCTGTAAATGAGGGAAAGGTGAAGCTAAAAGTGAAACAAGAGAAAGAGTTGGAACAAAAACAAAAATCAGAAACTGACAGAAAATGTTTGTAAGCTAACAAACAATACATAAAGAATCAAAATATTTGAGGAAGCAGAAATTCAAACAAATGTTTTCAAAACTACGGAGCCGTAGCTGCTGCTGTATGCCCTTCAGCACTACAAATAAACTGAAAAATCTAAATCTAAGGTTTTATATTTTACCCAACCGAAGCACAGAGCTGAGTAGGAGAGATGGGAGGCGGGAGGACGAGCTTAGTCGCCAGTTGGATCTGAATTCAAAGGTGTACGGCAGTAGTCAGCTCTGCAGTAGTATAACTTTAAGGTTATTTTCACCTTATCCAAAGCGTGTACGATTGTTTCATTCATCATATCTCTAATTAAATGTGATAAGGTCTCTTACCAGCTTATCTTAATTCAACCTTTAGCAAAAGACATCTGGGACAGAAACTTTGGACCGTGTCGTTGGATGATTGGTTCAGTCTTTTAAAACGTATCGGACAACGATTCACTCTTCAGTTGATTAATAAACATGAGTAAGGTATCAAAGCAAGCGGCTCGGTTGGTTAACGTGTGCTATTACTTTGTGGAAACTTTCGGCACACAGCATGGACAAAAATCAAAGTGCACTGTCTGCTGCTTTATTTATTTCGGCTACTTTTCTATACACCACGTTCATTATGCAGCTAAGGTCGCTTTCACATATAAAGTTTGATGGACTCGGTGTGATTCAGGGGTGAAGTTGCAAAATTGTTGCATTGTTTATTTGGTTGGGTTTGCCTTCAGACTGCTGTAAATGGCACCAAAGCCTGTCAAATTGTGTGTACCATAGCCACGCGTCACTAGTTTGGGCTGTAGCTGCATTCATGTGGTGTCAGACACATCTAAAAAACATGTTTCCCTGTTTGAAAATGTACAAAAACGCCTGCTCAAGCTGGAAATTGGGTGGCAATGAGGTGCCCGACTTGCCAACATATTTGTCATCACCATGGGTGGCCAAATATGTTGTGCTAATGTTAAGATACTGTTTAATAAGCTAATTCATGTATTTCACATCAACGTTTTGCTCAAATATAACTTGTAACAGAGACATTACACACATCGTCTTCATTGCATCCATGCCGTCTGTTGATGTTGTTACAACATTCATACTTTTCAAACTGAAAACACGTGAACACAACAAGTCAGATGAATGACTTCCCAACTCGTATGGAGGACTGTTGCCAGGTTAGATTTGTCCTGTGAATAACAGGTAATAATGAGAAAACACAACGTAGTGTGTTTCCTTTCCTTGCTTCTGCCAGTCTGAAGACGAGGGCTACCGAGCACACTAAGCTGTCTCACTCGGAGGTCATGCCTCCTTGTGGCACAAATTGGAACCACACTCTAAATTAGATTTGAAACAAAGTAACAGAACTAATGCTCCCAATGACACATTTACATATTGAAATAATAAATCACATAATGTGATCACACATTTCTGTGTGTTACATATACTGTGATCATCCGAGGAGGCCCTTTAAGTAGCTGCTGCTGTTGTCATCCCGCCTGCCATACGACCTGAAAGTAAACAACAAGACAATGGAAGAACGGCATCCCCTGGCACGGCGCAGTTTGACAGTATTTTCATCTCTAAAACGAAGATAAAGTTTTATGTTGTCTGTGTCGGATTAAACTGGAATATCGACCGGAGCGATGTGTAACCATATTTAGCACAGGCATCAGCACGTTAACCTGTAAAGAGGACTGAAGGCTGCTGTTGCAAGCAATGCTAACATTTGCCATGCTCAGCAAAACCCAAGACCCTCGGTTTGAGCGGACAATAGTTTGTTTCAAATGGACCAAACGGCACCCTTATAGTGCTGATCTTCCACTTTGTGACACATCTTGAGTCCTGAGAAGGGTGAGTAATAATACAAAAGGAAAAGGAGGAAAACAAGTTTGACAATATCTGATTTTATATTGTGAGTAAGACACCAGGTTTAAATGGGAGGATAATATAATCTCTTTTCATACCACAGACGCCATTTACTCTGTTCAGCACACAGTCCAAGATGCATTGAGAGCAACCACCCTCACAACGTTTGTATTGTTATTGTCTGCTGTGCTGTTATCTGGATTCACAAACCCTCACATAAGAGACCGTGATTAACAGTCACATGAAGCTGCTTATCAACCTGATAGGTAAACCCAGAGTTGCCAAGTTCACATAAAAGGGACCGAGTTAGCTTCATATAACCTATCACTTTCATAACTGTGTCTGCAGTCAGCAGATCGTCATATCTAACAAACTCTGAACAAACTATATTAATAATATGAAGAAGTTCTAAACAAACAGAATCCCAAAGACTAAAGTAACTCAGCTGCTGGACAAATGCAGGAAGGACAACTGGCAGATAAAAGAAAAATCTGGGAGTATTAATGTGCAAACTATGGCTTATTGTATTGTTTTCCCATCGTTAGTTCACTTTAGAACTGACAATAATGACTCCTGTTTATTTTGCAGCTCTGACGATAACAAACAGAGCGGCATGTAGACACTAAACATTAATATGGAGATATACTTCAGAGCCAAGAAGGCTATTTGTAACTTTACATTTTTAAAAACACAACTTAAATGCCCCGGTGCTTTTTTTAGTCTCTGTTGAAGGATGACGGATATCAATAAAAAATAATCATGAACTTAACAGACTATAATGTAAAATCATGCGGGACACATGAAGTGTCCTTCCCCCTCTCGATCAGCTCCGAGAGCTCCAGGATCAAGATATCTGATTGGTTAGTAGGCTGAGATTTTTGATCTCTAATCTCCAGCAAACCCTGCTCTGGAGCAGGTTAGGTGTGAAGCATAAGTTACTATGGCAATATACCTAGGTAAGAAGTGAACACCTTTCTCAGGACTGAAAACCCAGGGTTAACCCTGAAGTTACCTCGCTAACCCCAAATTCCGCTTCATAGTACAGGCCCCAGGTCTTGGTGTAACAGGAACTGCGAATAGAAGGGTCACACGTTCCATCACTGAAGCTGCATAGAGCCACCTGGTGGGTTTGGATCAAGAGGGCGAGCCCCCGCTTAGAGCCCCACATGACAAAATTAATTCATTGTGACCAAACAGGCTTCATGAATACTCGGCTTGCTTCTGATAATCTGCGCAGACTACTTAATGTAATTCATACTGCCAAAGACATACCTTCCCCATGTGCTGTATTGAGCCTTGATGCAGAAAACGCCTTTGATAGACTAGAATGGGGATATTTATGGGAGGTCTTGCAGCGTTTTCAATTGGGCTGTAATTTCATTAATTTAATTAAGTTATTATATAATAACCCCACTGCAATGGTTAGCACTAATGGCATTATTTCAACCAAATTGTCCTTATCACGGTCCTGTAGACAAGGCTGTCCTTTAAGTCCTTTTTTATTCGCTCTGTCACTAGAACCCCTCGCTCAGAAGGTTCGGAAACACCCTTCTATAACTCCTATCACTTTCAATAACACTGTTCATTCCGTTTCGTTGTATGCTGATGACATATTGTTGTATTTCGATAGGGCGCCTACTTCACTACCTCATATTTTGGATACTTTTAATGAATTTAGTTCCCTGTCTGGTTATAAAATCAATTGGACAAAATCAGCTCTTTTCCCATTGAATTCAGATCTAGATTCCAGTACTCTACCCCAACATATTCCAGTTGTCAAACAATTTAAGTACGTGGGGGTCGATATTTTCCCCTAACTAATTAATATTGCAAATAAGAACTTTCAAGGAATTTATAGTAAAATTGAATCAGACCTTGAAAGATGGGCCTATCTACCAAACTCTTTACAAGCTCGTGTATCAATAATTAAGATGGATATACTACCACGGATAAATTTCTTTTCGTCCATGATTCCTTTGTCGCCCCCAGCTGATTATTGGGATAGAATTCATACCTTGACCCAAGGTACCTTGAGAGGGAAACGACCACGCATAAAGTTAACAACTCTTCAGCGCCATAAATTGGAAGGTGGTCTTTCAGTCCCTAATTTTAAACATTATTTTTGGTCATTTATTCTGAGACCAATATCAGTTTGGCTTAATAAACCTGTTGGAAACCGATAGAGAGCAATTTAGCATCCCCTCATAGACTAGAAGATCTGATTTACTCTGCTGTCCCTTTGAAATGAGCAAAACTACATCTTGGACCCATAATGAGTTTCCTATTATCAATATGGCGCCTTGCTGAGAAAGAATCGAATACTACGTGTGGATGGCATCTTAACACCCCAATTTTTTATAATTACTCTCTTCTCACTGGGGGGGTACCATTCTCATACCCATCTTGGAAAACCAAAGGGGTACATAGGTTTGCTGACACTCATAACGACAGTGGGCTTCGGAATTTTGATGATTTAAGACTGTCATTTAATTTACCAAACTCATCGTTTTTCTTCTACCTCCAACTGCGTGCATCCATGAAAGCATATGAAGTACCTTGGAACTCTCCACTTACCAGGCATCCTTTGCATTCCATCTTTGCCCCAAATGGGCAGAATAAAGGTGTGGTTTCTCAGATATACTCACTCTTCCGGACAACTTCCTATAAAGAGTTGTCTATTGCACGGGTATGGGCTGGCGACTTGAAACAATATGCTGGGGAGATTAAGCCTGACTGGAAGAGGATATGGTCCTCGATTGTTATTGCCTCAAGGAACCCTGATCACCAACTGATTCATTTCAATTACACTCATAGGACGTATCTAACTTCAAGAAAGGCTTATCTCATGAAACGACTGTCATCCCCAAACTGCACATTGTGCACAGAAGGACTCACAGGTTCCTACATGCACATGTATTGGGAATGCAGGGATGTTAAATCATTTTGGGGTGAGGTTTGTGATATTCTATCTGATGTACTGGGTGTACCTGTGCGATGCTCTCCCGCTCTGCTGCTCCTGAATGATACAATCTCATTAAAATTAACATGTATAAATACACGTATTCTTTTAACAGGCATCACTGCAGCCAAAAAGATGTTGGCTTTACGCTGGAAACCCCCACACGCAGTCACAAAAAAACAGTGGATTAACACATATATTGATATCATTGGTGTGGAGCTGTCAGTGGCAAGAGTGCATGGTGCTGCAGCTGTCACCATCTCAGCATGGGAATCGATGTTAGAAAGAATTAACAAACTGCTGTAAGCGCTATATTATTATTCTATTTTTTATCTATGCTCTGGAATCTGTTTTCCCTGCACACAGTATTTATTTATAATAGAGACCTATGGGGTGGGGAGGGAGGGAACGCCACAGGGTTTATGTTTCACTTTTTTGTCTTCTTACTTTTTGTCTGTATTTTTATGATTGTTGTAACTCTGTCTGTTATAAAAGGAAATTTAAAAGTTGATCACAAAAAAAAAGAGGGCGAGCCCATGGATTGCTGCTGCTGGGATGCAATGCGGGAATTGAGCAACCCAGGATGGGTCACCTTAGTAAGGGGGTCTGATGTTGAAAGACCCGAAAACCCCATTGATCCATGCAGGAACATCAATGATGATACGTCCCAGCGCATCCTAGAGATGTATCTTACTACAACAAAGTGACGATTACATTGTTGCTGTTTGTGACGCAGGAAGTAAGGGTGCTGCAGCTACTAAAATCAGGCACAATTAAAAGCATTAGTACATAAAAACACTTCAACTCAGCCCTACTAACTAATACTTCCTGCAGGGTAATACAACCCACAGCAGGTCAGAGATTTCCTATCTTTGTGCGCAGAGGTTTCTTTTAATCTGAGAAATCAAAGACGTGTGATAATCCTGTCAGACAGCAGCATAACTAGATGCTTCCATAGATTTTAGAGTTATTAGTAACTACTGAATAACCTAGAGAAGTCATATTGACGAGCCTGCCATTGCGGGATGAAGTGGAGAGACATGAAACAGAAATTTCAACCAACAGGAGACAGCGCACTTACTGTTGTAAATGTCTGGATGGCGAGAAGCGGCATGAGAAGAGAGGGCATGAGAAGAGAGGGCATGAGAAGAGAGGGCATGAGACAAGAGGACATGAGAAGAGAGGGCATGAGAAGAGAGGGCATGAGACGAGAGGGCATGAGAAGAGAGGGCATGAGACGAGAGGACATGAGAAGAGCAGGAGGGTATGAGAAGAGAGGGCATGAGACGAGAGGGCATGAGAAGAGAGGGCATGAGACGAGAGGACATGAGAAGAGAGGGCATGAGAAGAGAGGGCATGAGACGAGAGGGCATGAGAAGAGAGGGCATGAGACGAGAGGGCATGAGACGAGAGGGCATGAGACGAGAGGGCATGAGAAGACAGGGCATGAGAAGAGGGCATGAGAAGAGAGGGCATGAGACGAGAGGACATGAGAAGAGAGGGCATGAGAAGAGAGGGCATGAGACGAGAGGACATGAGAAGAGAGGGCATGAGAAGAGAGGGCATGAGACGAGAGGACATGAGAAGAGAGGGTATGAGACAAGAGAGCATGAGAAGAGAGGACATGAGAAGAGAGGACATGAGACGAGAGGGCATGAGAAGAGAGGGCATGAGACGAGAGGACATAAGAAGAGAGGGCATGAGAAGAGAGGGCATGAGACAAGAGGACATGAGAAGAGAGGGCATGAGAAGACGGCATGAGACGAGAGGGAGGGTATGAGACAGGAGAGCATGAGAAGAGAGGGAGGGTATGAGACAAGAGAGCATGAGGCGAAAGGGCATGAGAAGAGAGGGCATGAGACGAGAGGGCATGAGAAGAGAGGGCATGAGAAGAGAGGGCATGAGAAGAGAGGACACGAGAAGAGAGGACATGAGAAGAGAGGACATGAGAAGAGAGATGAGACGAGGTCGCCTGGCTGCAGCCATACCCGACTCCTCAACCCCTCCCCTCCTTTTCACAGCTGTTCTTCTAAAGAAATGTAGAGCGCTTCAGTGAGATCACACTCCAGATCGTTATTTACAAGTTCAATGACGTTACATGCCGATAATGTTTTAAATGATCATAGTTTAAAAAAATCACAATAGGGTCTATGGTTTAACATTCACACAATAGTCTGTAGTGAAACTAAATTATCTTGAGCAGACATTGCAACTTTTTCGAACTATCCTCCAAAACTTGAAATCAGAATGTTCCAGACTGTGCAATTACACAGCCAGAATTGAATTTTAGATTAAATTCATGAAAATATTAATATGAATGTAATTACCATTTATTAATGTTTGTTCAAAGGTATTTTCTGTAAAACGTAAAGTGTATGAATATTGTGATTGGTGGTGGAAATGGCAGAAAACAAGGGGCACCAGCTGAAATTTTGCCCAGGGCAACACATTGGTTAGGTCTATCTCTGGGTTCATGTTTATTTCTTCTGGAGTTAAACAGCATCATATAGGACTAGTAGCGCAGAACAGTGCGCACCATTCATCAAGAGGAGGAGAAGGAAACCCGCGACTGCAGCTCAAATCTGTGGTGAAAGGAAGAGGGAAGTGTTCCAATCTGAAACAATCTTCCGTCAGCACACATCGCAACCTCTTATCCATATGCACGTCAGTCTATACACGTGGCTTATTTCTTTCAAAAACCAGAGTTTTAGCAACATCTTGAGGTGAGTGAGAACACAACACCAGTGATCCTTCACTGAGTATGACGGTGCTCCTAAGAAGATCCACTGTTAATATGCTTTAGTATTGACACATCCACTTCGGCTGGACCGTCTGCTAAAAAGGGGAACACCTACATGCCGGCGGAGTCGTGACAGGTCACTCGGCGTCACTCGCACCCACACGCTGACCATATTAAACCAGGAGCGACACTCTCCATCCTCTGTCACAACATGAAGCACAATCTCACCCCCCCCCCCCCCACACACACACACACACACACACACACACACACACACACACACACACACACACACACACACACACACACACACACACACACACAATCTCCAGCCAGCACCCACCGCCCGCGCTTCTTGCCATTACCTAAACACACCTGTGGCTCGTAGGGGGCCACATCACAGCCTGAGATACCCGGTCAGGATGCACAACAGTATCAACAAACACACGACACACCCACAGTATGGAACCAACTGACACCTACCGAGCTGCAGCATGAAGTCCACGGCTATCCCGGAGGTCGTGGGGCGCGGAGCTCGGAGCTGTGCATTGATGGAGGGAAGCGTTGATTATCTATGAGCCGGTGTGTCTGCGCACAGAGACACGGCCGAGCTCTGTCCGTTCAGTGCAGCGCCGCCTCTTTCTACTCCAGCTGGAGCATGGACACGCCCACCGTGTGTGTGCGCGTGTGTGTATGTGTGTGTGTGTGTGTATGTGTGCGTCACTTGACTTTTTTTTTTACAAGCCAGCTGAGGTAAACAAAAAAACAAAACAAGACAAAAACAAAAAAATTGAATAAGTCGTCAAAGACTAAACATGAAAAACTAAATATTGAGTTTTAAGCAGGGAATCTTTTTTGTAATTAATGGTTTCATTTACTAATTTTTTTTAATTTTATCATCCATCCTTTAAATTAAAATGTTGTTGGGAAATAGTGAACCAACTAATTGTCTTTCAACTTTAGATTAGACTTGTTTTATGATTTGTCTTTTTCACATTTCCAAGCTTTACAGCTTAGGAGTAAAGTTTAACAAGGCAGAAAAGAAAAGTTATTGTCTGGTATTCGTTTACCTGCACCCATCCACCTGGAGGCCTTTACTGCAAAAAAGATCCTGGGTTAGAGGGTTAACTTGTGATTTAACCCGGGGTTTTCAAAACTTAGGCCAACATTGTATTTGTTGTTTTGGTGTAAAACAAACTTTCAATCACATCATTCCATTTCATATCTGACTTTTCATGGATTTTCCCTGACAGGATCATGATTTTGCACTAGCAAAGCCACTCACAAAGGGAATTCAGCAAACAAACTGGATAATCAAGGAGTGGTATTCAAAGAAAAATCAAGAATCAGGTAGTTCAAGGACGATAAAAGGAAACATATGATGATGAAATGTGGAGGGCTGTTGTTTGAGGGATTAGTTTGTGCGCCTGTACAGAGGAATCCTCTTTCCTGCATGTCACTACCCACTCTTTCGCTCCCTCACTTCCTCTATCGACTGACCTGTCTCTCAAATAAAGGCACAAAAGCAGCCCTCCCAAAACAATCTAAGAGAAAATATGATGAGAAGTTTCTCAGTGTTCAGAGAGACCAGAAGAGGCCCAGCATCTGGCAGCTTCTACATTTCAAAGAAGCTTGAGAAATCTCAATGGAATAAGAGTATTGCATACAAGGGTTGTATACTGTAGCTCCTGTATTCTCTGGTTGTTTCTGAACAAAATCTGGATGGTCATTAAATCTTTGCTCAAACAGCAGAGCTAGTGGAGGCCTGTGACAGAACTGTAGATCAATTCTAAACGGGGTGAGTTTCCATTGTAACTTATGATGAACACATTAGCTGCAACCTGTGTACCACCCAATAACCATTCACTTTTGTCCAAAGAGCTTACTTGAGATACATACAGGAAGACTGTTCAGAGACTTTTATGTATTTATTATGTTAGCTTTGTTATAAGCTGCAAACAGGTTGCACTCTGTAAAGCTATATATATATATATATATATAAATATATATATATATATACATATTATATTATTTATATAAATAAAGCTCGTATCAGGAAATCCTCTGTAGTCTTTCCAAATGTTTTGTTTGAAAGCTTTGCTTGATCATGTATTTTTTCTTAATGAACTTATACAACAAAAAGAGATCTGCAGTATGTTGAACATGCTTTGTAGTTCAGTTCTTTGATCGCCCCCTCTCCGTGAAATTTGTTGTTCTATAATCATGTCACCTGAATTCCATCTTGGCTCCAGACGGACAAAACTCAAAATCACTTTGGCTGCTAGAGAGAGCTGTCATAAACCAACAGTGCAGTTTTGGGGATTTGCTGAATTGACTGTTGCTGTCAAAGGGCAGTCTCAATATCTGTGACACTTTTTTTTAGGGGAGGGGGGGGCTAACTAACTCCAATTTAAACCAATTCCACAGCAACTGATTTTAGTGAGGTAGAGTGCTTGTAAAAGTCTGCATGGTGTGATGGTCTGCTTTATGGATGGTTCAGAATCTTATTTGAAGCATTGAGTTACTTTTTGAATCACATTACCATATGTTTAATGTTTTTATAATGTAGTTTTAGTGCTTGAAGCTCTCCAACAGACTGTTTCATGTTCCACATTTGTGAGAAAGGAAGAAACAAAGGCACTACCTTGCTTGTCCACTGTTGTATTGACTGTTTAATCCTGCACCAAACAAGTGTTACATGTATCAATTATCTTGGCAATTACATTTTTTCCCATTGTCCAAATCTTTGGGAATGACTTTTAGGATTGCTGTTTTTGTTTCTCTATGAACTTTAGATTTTTTAAGAAATGAGAGGATGGGATGTATTAAATGCTGACTGAGAAAGAAAGAGGGCTTTGATGGTCAAATATCGGCCAAACGCTAGTAGATCAAACTATGCAGATTGAAAAATAGATTCTTTTTTTTTTTTTGTTACATTATGTTCATTTGACTAAACCAGAATTGATTTGGATGGTAAATAGCTGACTACTTGCTGCTACATGTTAAGTGTCCGTATTAACAAATCCATTCCTACACATTTAGCTGACCATGAGTGTGGGGTTCAGTGTCTTGCTGAAGACATGTGACAGCTAAGGATTGAACACTGAACCACATCTGGATCAGTAGGTCAAGCTGACAAAATAACACTCACTTTTATTTATTACAAAATTAATTGATTTGCATGAACTTTCAGCTAGTGTTGTATAGATTCTAGGGATAGAAATCAGCTTAAAGAAAAAATCAGCTAACAAGGAAATTACCAAATCTCTGCTACAACGGCACATATAGATCATAAATGTCTATTTAGCATATAGAAAAAGCATGGAAGAGAATCACCTGCCAATGCTGATGATTAAGGGGACTATCACACTGAACCCCACAACTTTAATCCTGTAAGAAAAATAAGCTTTCTTTTTCACCTTCTTGTTTTAGGAGGCCTCTGGTGAAGGGACTGAAGAGTTTTCAAAATGTTTTCACAAGTTTTTAGCAGATTTATAACATTTTACAACATTGAGCTTTCTGGAAGCAGAATTTCCACATCTGTACTCACACTGGTCAAATCACTTCACATAACAGCTAGGGGTTCATTTACAGGGGTTGTAAGTTTATTTACACTCAGGTAACATCATGTCAAAGACAATAATAACTCACCAGACCTACCGGTATGTGTTATGTAGACATTTGTTCAAAAACTTTTTATTTTTTATTTTTTTTTTAACAGAAGTGAAATACAACTTAGCTCCAGCTTCCGGCTGCCACTATAGAGTGCATGAAGTGTATGTTCACATACTAACTGCTGAAAGTCTGTCAGCATCTCTCCATACTTTATGGATGGCAGGAAAGACATTGTGCATGCTGTCTTTACAAGTGGCCTCCTCTCCACGTGACATATCAAGAGGATGATCTACCCACTCACATCTTGTCATTCAAAATGTTTAGCTTGTGTGTAAACTTTCAAAGTAAACAAAATCAAATATGATAATTCTTTTCAGAAAACTTAATATCATGTTTTAAACATTAGTTTTCTGAAAGTTAGGTTTGATTAAGGCCAGGCAGATGAACTGTAATAATATGAAACATTTTCCTTTCACTTACCTAAAATGGTTCCAAACTATCCAGACTGATCGGAGATGTATCGTGCAGAAAGATTTCTGCTTAACTATATAAAAAAAAAGTAAAACATGAGCAGTACACTAATCCAAAACTGAAACAGAAAAAAGTGGACACAGACACATTTCCATGCACCCTTTATTCCATGTTACCATTAAAATATCATTTTTTCCACCTTCTTGGGAAAAACCAGAGTAATCTGTTTAATGACATGTTTAAGGCTTCATTTAAGTTTTACACATGAACAAAGTCAGATTCCACAAACTTCATTTGCCTTTATTTGTACACAGCAATTTCAATGATTAAAATCAATGACACAAGACCACCCTGTGTATAAGCTTATATGTATAGAGAAGAATTGAATTAGACCATAACAAAGATTTAGAATACAAACCAGCTCTGGAGAGCTCAGTGTAAATCTATCAACATTTAGACCGGAAAGTTGTGTACAAATGTCAGTAGCAAAACAATAATCAACATTAAAGAAGGGTCTTCATTTCCTTTAAAAAGAGGAGCCGGTGAAAATGTAACAGAGATGATTGAAGGCTTGTTGTTCAAATAACAGAAGCCCAACAATATTCAGAAAACATCAACATCCCACTGACAAATCATTTCACAGCAATACACTGATCGATCATACATCGCAAGTCGCTGAGCGTCCCTAAAAAACAATCCTCCAAACGAAATGTTCAGCAACTAGCTCTATAGAAAGTCTTTCAATCATGTCGTGTTTCACTTCAATGTGAACTATTTATATATACACTTCACTTTATGTCTTTACATATTTTTCTCTAGGTTTTAGTTATTTGCAGGGGAAAAAGATACAGATAGGTCAAGTTGAAATGTTCAGCTATTACAGGTGATTAAATATGTTCCCATCTGCCTTTGTGGTTCTTACAGAGACCCTTGGAGTTTGAGTTGGGACAAAGGCTACTCTCCCAGACAACACTTCTGCTCAAATCCCTGGCTACTGCAGGCAGAAACACATTGCCAAAAAAAAAAAAAAAGGCATGACAGTGGTCAGGCTAAATTTGGTGTAGGTAATTTGCTGTCATTACAGTCCCCCCCCCCCCCCATGCTATCTAGCTGTCACAGTGATTGACTGATTGATTCCTCCAAAGAATAGCAGCAGTTATCAGTCCTCCTGAGGAACACAAGAGCCCTGCTGTCGTCTGCAGGACTGAGAAATGTCTGTAAACATAAGGCTTTATTTCTACCACAAAACAACTGATAAATTCAGTACATACTCTAACCAACAACAGCTAAGACCTTCAAGTCTGTTATCGTGTAAAACAGCAGGCGAGTCTTCACATGATCTGCAGTAACCAAAGCATAGCCCTGATACCTGCTTCTCTCTCTTTTAGCCAGGTCTTTGTAGAACCAATATGTGGAGACTTCTTGTTGCATTACTTAGTTGCAAATGTTTCAGTTGTAGTGGCACAATCTACAGATACATGACAGAATTGTAATGCAAAAACAAAACGATGCACACGATAAAAAAAAGTAATTAAAGTCTGGATTGTGGAGCAAAATCACTTTTTCAACAAAAGCTTCACAAGATGATGGAATGTTAAGAGGAACTGCTAAGACGGGCTGGGGCTCATATTATTACGTAAATATTTCTCTGCACGATTTAAGGTTAAGAAATACAGTTCATATAAACACAATGTGTCAAATAAAACAGTTATTTTGTTTCTATAAAGCAGAGCAGGTCCTTACATCTTTTTTAAAGGGGGAGTTCCCAACATTAGTCTGTGACATCAGTGAAACAAATCCAGCCAAAGACAACACAACACCTTAAAGTCTGGAGCATTATCAGGAAAATGTTATTTTTGATTTGATCTTTATCCCCTGAGAACTCTATTCTCTGTACACAATGAACACTGAAGGAGTCTAGGCTGAGATAACAGTTTAGTTTGGGTTGATGGAGTAATATAGAAGCTCCATTCCATGTATTAACAGCTTTAGGGACAACTTTAGTGCAAATTGTTTGTCAGCACCAGCTTTTTTACAGTTATGACTTAACATGAAGCCCTAGAGTCCATTTGTAGAAAACTGAGATGTACCATTTCTCTAAAGCCTGCCATTTACTTTACCACTGTATAAAAGTCACACTGACTGTTCGGCTGAAGCCTTTACAATGCCTGATCAAAGCTCACACTGTACAAGTTAAATTGGGACAGAGTTGAAGTGAGCTCTGTATTTGAGACATCTTGCATACGGCTCAAATACAGATATCAGAAACGCTCGTTCTATCACAAACGCACCCACTGCTAACAAATACAGAGCTATGCAGCCATTTCCTGCCAATGTTTCTCTTGTTCATAGTTTTCATGATATGAGGGGGGAAACATCTGCTGTTTCATGGTGTTTTTAGACGCTATCTGACCATTTTTGCGCAGATGTTATCAGGAAAAAAAGGCCTGAAGTCAGAGAATGGGCTTGTGGCTATGCTCTTATTGTTCGTTGTACAGTGTACACCGGGCTTTACTTAAATATCACTTTTGGTTAACATCACCCAACCCTACTGCTGAGGCATTTACAAATCATGTTAATCATTTGTTAAATTATTACATTCAATATAGAATAAGAACCGATCAATGCAATCAAAGCATTTAGCACATTGAAGATAAAACTGCTCTTTAACACTGTGTAAAATGTATAGTAGTCAGAACAGACAGTATTTTTTTTAAGTTAGCACTGAAGGTAATATCTGCATTCTGAAATGACAATGTTCAAGGACTTAAGTGATTTTCTTCCTAAATAGTCTGTGTTTTTGCCATCATGGCAGGATTATCGTTAGTAGCAAGTTTTGATCCCTCCAGCTCCCTGTATGAGAGAGAAACATGCATCAGGACTACAAAGATCACAGCTGCAGTGAACAGATGTGCAGGAGTTCACCTGGGTTGAAACCCACTTTAAAAACAGTTTCTGAAGCTGCATTTAAAAAACATGGAATGCTGATAACCAATGACATCAACACAGACATATCACAAACAGAAAAAAACTCTCCTGAATATCAGCACATTGAAATGCAAATCTTAAATTAACCCTGATTGGTAACTTTAAATTAAGCGGGGAAAGAATCATCTGCAAAAGCATTTTGATAGTTACTCGTCAGATTTTACAAAAAGAATACAAAACAATCAAGTTTCAATGCTGAAAAAAGTCTTAGTCAAAAATAAATTGATGGTGACCTGTTGGATAAAAAGATGTAAGACCAAGTAAATGTGGATGCGAATGAATGGAGACACTGCAGTGCAAACTTCAGGCTGGGGTTCACTGGTAAACTATATGCACATTTAAATGAACCAGCCAAGTTTTGAGGACGCTACATGTAAAGCCATTATGCTTCTGTCCAAACTGGTCCTTCCCACAGCTGCAGTTCAACAATCTTAAATCACCTCTTTCAGTCAACTTTATATTCTCCAATGACAGTTGAAACCAAGTGGTCAGTTTACTCTAGTCATGCCTGAATGCTTAGAGAGGAACTTCAGAGATGATTATGAGATGGCTTCATAAGATTTTGTAGATGAACCCAGACCTGAGGGCCGAGGTCCACTCAGGAGGTAGGAAGCTCAAAGGAGATAAACTGCTTGAGTCTCTCAAGATACTGGGCATACAGTTCAATGTCATTGTGTCCCGCTCCTTCAACCCACAGGGGCTCCACAGCACGGGGGCAGCGCTCATACATTGCCAGGCCATGTGAGAAGTCTATCACCTCGTCCTCTGTACCATGGATCACCAGCACTGGGGAGGCAACTTTGGACACCTTGTCTATGCTATGGAGGGGAAAGAGACAGGAGATATGAAGTAACAACAGTGTTCTTGATGCAATCTGGTGTTCACCAACACTTTCACTCTAGATCCATCTATAATATATATATATATATATATATATATATACACACACACACACACATACACACACACACACAATATATATGCTCAAGAAGAAGCACATTAAGGTCATAAAGTGGCCTAGCCAGTCTCCAGATCTTAATCCTATAGACCAGTGGTTCTCAAACTTTTTAGACTGCGTACCACCTCCGAAAATATTTGGCTCTCCAAGTACCACCATTATGGTTAAAATACACTGTAGGCCTATTTCTACACACATCTTACGCAGGAGGTTATTTATTATTGACTGTTGGCAGCTACACTATAGGACTACGAAGGGCTAGCGCTAGAACTGGCACTTAAACTAACACAACTCTGACATTTACCCAAATCAAAAAAAAAGTGCAGCACAATAAAAATGACAACTTTATACCAACAACCTGTTTGAGAATATTTAGTCTCCAGTGTTTCCCACACAAAGACCTGGGCCCAAGTATATTTCCGACCTGTTCTTATTAAATTTTTCATTTATTCATAAAATTGCTGCATGCCTGAGAGAGCAAGAGGGAGCAGGGGAGAGAGAGAGAGAGCGTGCAGGCGCGCGCTCTGCAGGCTCCGTGCAATCAGAGCCGCTGTATTATAAGTCTCTGCGTTCAACATAGCAAAACTGCCTTTTTTTTAAAAAATCCCTCTCTCCCTGAGGAGTGTTAACACTAGAACCGCCAAGACCGTGTGACGGACGGTTTGGGTTTTTATAATACAAATAACTCTTTTTAAATAAAAACTACGAGCCTCTCATCCAATGACTTTTCTTAAATATGTGTCATGTATGTTTTCACAAGATTTCTGAGCATTTATACCTCTAACCGCGCCGCCTTCATATTGACGGCAGTTGAAAATTATACATTTCCCTGGATTGTTTTTGCACGTCGTTTTAATTTGTATTAGTTATTGTTTCTATTTGTAGACTTCATATATATGCGCAGGAATTTAACAAAGAGCGACAGATAGATAGGATATACAAATAGATAGATAGAGACCATAGACAGATAGATACATGCTGACGTCGGTGCCCACTGAGCCACAGCATCCACAAGAGCTGAGAAGGAGGCAGTGCCAGACAAACACGCACTGCAAGAAAAATATGACCATTGTCTCCTGCAAGGGGTGCAAGAGACCTGTGTGTGGGAAGTGCACCGTAAAAGGTTGAGCACTTTTGCCGCAGGTATATGCATTACGTGCCGCGGCGCTGTCCAAGGTGCCAATCGTTCATTTGTTCATCTGTTTATTTGTTTGCCGCTGCATCTGTTATGGATTTCTGCAGTTCTTTTTCTAGGCTATATAGTTTGTCATGCCCATAGATAACCGTGTTTTTGTTGTTGTTGTTGTTGTTTTTGGCGTGCGTGTGTGTTGGTCAATAATTTCCTCTATGTTGGGGAAACAAACCCAGTTGCAGAGAGGAGGAGGAGCATCGGTGTTTATCTCTTTTTTTTTGCAGTGTTTTTATTAAAATGCATAGCCTAATATAGCCAACAATATAATAGACTAAAAGTTCTGTATGTTTCATTTTTGTAGAATGTGTTTTAGCAACGGGAGACGTGGAGAAGCAGTAAAAAATGGCGCACTAAAAAAGCCGACAGATATTGTAAATTAACATGCAACATTTAAAAGGTTACCAATCCTGCTTTATGCTTATAGCCTATTTTGTTTGTAGATAAAAGTAAGTTGTATTTAACTTCATCAAAAAAAATGCATTATTTGTGTGCTTCTGAGCACAAACAATTTCATTTGCATATGCTGTCTGAAAGACGGCTGCGGCGCTTGGAGGGGGGTCTAGACTGTTGGTGGTCCGAGTGTTAAGACAGCAAAAACAGAGCAGAATCACATCAGCTCCAGAGCGAGAGAGAGAGTACATGCATCAAAAACTGAAGATCCGTTATCTACAGCTGCTTGCTCCCAATTGTACTGAACTCCAATAAATAACAGAATATCTGTTAATGTAGGTCTACAGCTGCTTGCTGTTGTTTCAGTACTGAACTATAACGGAATATCGAGTGGAACTTTTCAAAACGTGAGGTGTACTCCTGTTGTTGTTTATGTCTGTATGCGCGAGCATAAATTGAGCAGATTAAAGTTGTTTGTTGCAAAAACTAGATTAATTTAGAGGGGAAAACACATTTGATATAAATACAACCCAATAGATACAAGACAGATAAGATAAGAGTCGTTTTATGCTGAACAGGTTTGAGATTTCTTTGCGTACCGCCACAGGGAGCCCGCGTACTACCGGTGGTAGGTGTACCATAGTTTGAGAACCACTGCTATAGAACATTTGTGGAGGGAGCTGAAACTTTGAGTTGCCAAGCGACAGCCTTGAAACCTTCAGAATTTTAATCTGTAAAGAGGAATGGACCAAAATCGCTCCTGAGATGGGTGGTATTGATGAAGACTCTGACCATAAAGGAGTATTGATGAGCTGACTTCAAAATTAGTTGTTTACTGAAAAACCAAATCTAAAATAACCTGAAATCGTAAAAAAAACAAAACCTGCTGGTCTGCTAGTTCTGGCCAAAAAGCTGTTATGTTTGACACCTCTGCTCTAAAGAAAGATTTGTTTGAGGTGGCACCGCTTTTTAAGCATTTATTAAATGTAAAGGTATTTGTATTTAAAATAAGTTAATAGTGCATTTAGCTACACTGAAAGGGGAAGCATGCCTCTAGACCTGCCTTGGATTGGGCTAAGCCTTTAATATGAATTGTGTTGTTCTCTGCCTCTGGTTAATTATGTATCTGCATTTGAATTGGCTTCATGTATTTTCTCTTGCATGCAATGCTTGTCTGTTGATGCTGTGGGTCAACACTCACCTGGGGAAGGCATCAAAGCAGTAGGTCTTCCTCGTGTTAGGGAAGGCCACCCGTAGCCCTGACATGAGTGGTGAATGGAGAATGACAGCAGCACACTCATAGCGAGAAGCCAGGTCAATGGTTGGAACAGTGCCAATGCTCTGACCATACAGGATGATGTTCTCAGGTGTTATGCCATACCTGTAAAAAAGAAAAAAGTCATATGGACAACCGAGTTTGTCATACAATGAATTCACATTAAAGAAGTGTGATACATACTGTAAGAGCGCAGTGCAAAATAAAAAGTAAATATTTATGGCAGTAAATGTCGTGGTGCAAGACCACTGGTATTGATTGACATATCATGAATAATGGTGGTGAAAGATGGACAGTACTGGTGGAGACGAGTGGTCCCCGACCCCCTGCCAGCATGCCATCAGCTACAACACATTCTGGCACGTGTATTATCACTATTCTACCACAGAGTAATATTTTAATATTTTACATTTTTGATGAATTTGCTTACCCAATTCTTAATGAGGGGATTAGGGCACAGTGAGGGTGAGAATACAGAAAAGCACAGAGGACTCAGCGGAGAGAAAAGTCTCAGAAACACAGAAGTGGAGAATCTATGTGAGGTGGAGAAAAGTAGACATGGTGTCCTCTAAAACTAGAAGAGAAGAAAGAAAGAATGGGCAGACTCTTACATGTTTGTTCTCCCCACAGGCAGTTTTAAGAATGCCTCGTACTTTCAACAAACTATCACTAAATGAGACAGTGTAACATCAGTACGAGACAAAACATGTGTTTTCAGCAATAGTACCAACTAAAATCCGATCTGAGGACACAAAATAAATGAACTAAAAGCCCAATAAGATTGATCCATCAGAATCCTGACACAATCGTTCACATACCAACAATGTGCCAACAATGTTCCCTTAAAGTTGTTCTGGTTTTGGGTCTCAGGTGTTGTCTGACACATTTCTAAAAACCCTAATAGGTTTCTACTATATGTAGATTCCGCCGCCAGGGGGCTCTAAATCGAGCAGGAGGCAATTGGCCAGCTGACACCTCGGTCACACAAGCTGAAAGCATGCTGACGCTACGCAACATCATTGGAATTCCATGCATAGGAAAACAGGGTCTCGGAACCTCCCATTTCAACCAATGGGGGAAGGCAGATGTCAAGGAGAAGAGAGCCATGACCCAGGAGGAAGTACGGAACCTGGAGGAGGAGGGGCGACGATCAAGGGCTGTGGAGCTAGCGTCCTAGGGAGCCTGGACCAAATGGGACCTCCCCAAAAGAAAGATCTCATGGGCGGATCTATGGAGACTAGAACGTTTCCGCATCTCTTTCCTGCTGCGATCGGTGTATGACACACTCCAGACTCCGACAAACTTGCACAGATGGGGCATGAGAGAGGACCCACTGTGCAAGCTCTGTGGAAAGAAGGGCACCATGGCGCACATCTTGTCAGGGTGTACAACAGCACTCACCCAGGGAAGATACAGATGGCGCCACGACAAGGTGCTCATGACACTCGCTAACACCCTGGAGCAGGAGAGACGCAAGAAAACGGCAAATACATGGGAAACCAACATCATCAATGAAGTTTGTGAGGGAGGGAGAAAAGCCATCAACCACAGCAAGATCATCAAGAAACAACCTACTACAAAAAGGCCAGGCATGGGACATGAAGGTAGACCTGGGAGGAAGGCTGCAGTTCCCTCAGGTACCAAATACCAGGATCTGTTGCATGACTGTAGGGGGAAAGGGTGGCAGGCATGGCTGTTTCCAGTCGAGGACGGCTGTAGAGGATTCCTTGCCCATTCTGTGTGGACAATGCTCACAGCCATTGGAGTGACAGGAAAGGAGAGGAAGGTAGCAGCTTACAGGATGGGGGAGGCAGCAGAAAGAGCCTCTTGCTGGTTATGGAGCAGGAGAGAGGAGCTAAGCTGGAAGCCAGGAGGAAGAGATGGGCAGTGATTTTGCCACCACCGCCGACCCGCCAACTGAAGGATATTACGGTTCAGGGTCGAAACATCCAATGAAGGTTTGACACCGTCTGACGACATCAACTCCTCCTGGCCAAGGGGAAGCATCTTTTGATGTAATTATTCTTGTGAAATCAGTTAATGATTGTTAAACCATGAGTGAGAGAGCTGTTGCAGGAGTTAGATCTTATAAGCAGCTAATGGATGTTTCAATTTCCCTCGGGATGAATTACATTTTTAAAGAATTAAATTAAGTATCTTGTATTAAGTCAAATGCACATGAATCTGAAACATGCATAGCTTGCACATTTAGTCTGTCTGTATTTTTCTACCATGCCATCTCCCTGGCTTATTATTATCTGCAGTTTTACCTTATCATTTTTAGTAATACAAGCTGTAAATTGTGCACAGCTCAATCATCAGAGCTGGTTCAGCTGTTGGGAAAAAAAAGAAACGGCACTGTAACCCTCCACTCTGCGTGACTCATTTAATCGTCTTTTAGTTCATCCATTCATTTGGGCTTCTTGTAAACCTCAGGTGTGCACAAATTGAGACGATGCAAGCCTGGCCTTAGTCAGTCCTGATTAATTAAGGCTGGATTGCTTTCATGGTACAACATGAGGCTTAATTAGGATATTTTGTTAGTTTCAGTCTGACTTTCTTTAGCCACGTTGATGTAATACCCCCCAGGATAGGTTGATTTGGCAAACAAATAATATAATAATGTATTTTCTTTATTAATCAATCTTGATATGTATTATTGTATTACCTGTCTGAGCTCCTCCACCAGCACACTCCCACCCACACTCTTAGGTCTGCTGATACAAACCTCCTGCCCCCCCCTGCAGGACCAACCTTCGGTCCTGGGGGGACAGGGCCTTCTCCATTGCCGCTCCCACCCTCTGGAACTCACTCCCTAAAAACATCAGAGACTCCCCCACACTCACTTCCTTCAAGAAATCCCTCAAAACTCACCTCTTCATCACCGCCTACAACTACTGACTCTCATCCTCTTCCCTCGACACTACTTCTATGTTGTATTGTTCTCTTAGTTTTTTTGTTGTTTCCTGTTAAAGCGTCTTTGAGTATTTAGAAAAGCGCTATATAAATCTATTTTTTTATTATTATGATGATCCACTAAAGACTGATGGCTCCTACTCACTTGTTCCTCAGCACCTGCCAGGCCGCCTCGATGTCTGCATAGAGATTCTTCTCTGAAGGTTTACCAGTGCTGACTCCGTAGCCTGAGTAATCGTAGGAGAACACGTTACAGTTGATTCTGGATCCGAGGCCGATGTAGAAACTGCACATCTGGCCCAGGTCCACGGCGTTACCGTGGGAAAACAGCAGAGTGTACCGACTGTTCGGGGCGCAGCGCACAAACATGCATCCTACTCGGTTACCCCGGCTGCTTCTGGTGCTAATCACTTCAACTGCATCAAGTTCTCTCTGGGAGTACTGCCAGTCCGCCCGCTCTGTTAAGTGTAAGCTAGTCCCCCCGTTAGCATCGCTGTGTAGAGAGTATGTGGGCTCCGGGGGGAGGAAAGCTAGCTTGGACGCTATGCGGCTGGGGCAGGGTGGACAACAGAAGAGCCAGCAGAGTTCACCGAGAGAAAACCCATTCATCCTCGGTCCTTCTTCGGGCATTGAGTCGCAGGGCAACCCGGTGATTAACTATTTTGAAAAGAAAGTAATCCCTGTGGATTTAAGTCCTGTTCATTTCCAATAAAAGCCTTGAAGAAGTGTAAATGTCAGGTGGCTGTGTTTGTCGGCTTTGCAGCTAACACGCTAGCTGTACGGTAGGTAGCGGGAAAACAAGCTCAGACCTCATGTAAGTCAGAGATTACCTTCAACTAAAATGTACGTCAATAATAGTTTACAGCATGGCGCAGCGACTGGGCATGGTAGAAAAAGTCCAGCCTTGAAATACATCACTTACTAGACGTAAAGTGTAACTGTTACTGCACAGAGAAGGAGCACGGCCAACGGAGGCAAGTCTGACTTCCGGTACTTCTTCTTCTTCTTTTGTATTCCCAACAGACTCGATGTCTTGTGGCACATTGCTGCCTCTCTCAGTCGAGACTTAGTATTGTTTTAAAGCGCTTGAATTCTTAGGAATAAATTCTGTTGAGGACATAACGTCATTAATATGGAGTTAGATCAGTCTCAATATTCACAAATGCACACAGAAGGATTCACAAATTTATTTCAATGCACACACAAATATATTTCATTCTATATAAATGTAAAACAAATCCACAAATTAAAAAAATAAGATTCACAAATGTATTTCTGATTCACATACAAATATTTATAGTTTTGTATGTGATAAAAATCCACAAATGTATAATATATATATATATATATATATATATATTATATTTAAAAACACATTTGTATCTCATTTACAAACTGTTTGTCATTTGTGAACCTCACTGCATTTGTGTGTGGGACTCCCCTGCCGTGGTTAGATCATAGACTGTAAAAATAATGGACGGGACAAGGTCCCCGGTGTAGTGAAGCTTTTATTTGTAGCGCTCCCCCTACTGACTGGCTGCAGTATAGGTCATAAACCCCGCCTCCTCAATGATAACAGACGGGATGTGGGTCAAACTGTAAAGCTAAAATACTCGTCACATAATTTTTTTCCAAACCTAAACTCTGCTGTGATCATTAGTTATTATCACCCTACATTGTGTTCAAGTGCTCATTTTTCTGTGAAGTTTGTTTTAAATAAGTTATTTGAGGTTGAAAAACAGGATTTTACGTCATATTTGACGATGATTGACAGGGGCCAGGGGTTGTTTATTGAAGATTTCTTTTCATAAAATGTTTAAATAAACTTTTTAAAAATCTGATATGACTGTCTCTGATTAACTGGAGTACAACAACGTGTTGGTCACAGTAAAATAATTTAGCAGTTAAGTTTATAGTTCACATTTGGAAAGGCCTTGAACTGACATTAATTTCTTCTTGACCAACAACAGCTAAGACAACAGCAAAGCTAACAGACGAGCTCAGCTGGTCTCGTCTGAGATAAATGGCCTTCAAACTTACTTAATATTAAACACTTAAAGCCAATAAGCATAGCAAGATACGCATGAGATTCCATTTCCATTTATTCAATCACAGACTTGTCAAACAGTCTGGCATTTTGTGCTGCTGTTTTCAAGAGTTAATGACTAAAGAGAAGAAGTCCATCGAGAGGGGACAGGAAACACTCAGGGGACGAGTCCTCCATGTTGTCAGGGGTTGTTAATGGATCTGAATCTGAGAGCATCTTCTGTAATAAAGAAAAACAATCACAGAGTTAAATGTAAAGTATAATGAATTTTACTGTGATGTTTATGCCTCAGACCTGAAATCAGATCTGTCCTCAGGTTCTGCTAAACTTCAGGTTCTAAAGTTTGTTTTTAAGACAGGATAACTATTTATGAGGAAAAACAAAATATATAATAAGACATGATAAATCCAATAATATGATCAGCTTTATGAATTTATGTTTTAAGACAAAAGTGTTCCTGCCACTTTCTATTGAAGATTATTTTAAACTGTCATCACATGGGCCAGCCTGATAAATTAAACTCATCTTAAATATTCTCAGATAATCACAACATAAACAGAGCTACAATAATTAACTTTTGCCAATTACTCAGCAGTAGCCAGGGATGTGAGCTAACAGGTGAAAACTGAAACAGCAGAATCAATCTGAGGCAGAAATCAGAAGCTTGTATAATTTAATATACATAGAGTTTACATTAACTCAGTGTTAGACGGACTGTGGCTTACTTAGTATGATTCTGTAATACTCCACCTTCTTATATCACTTTAAAGTGAGACAGCTCTTTACCTGAAAGAGTGATTAAATCTTGGACTTTTATGTCTCGTACATGGAAGCCAAGTGTCCTCTCTCTTCAAGTCAGTAAACCTATGGACAGGGACAGACAGATGAACTGGTTTATACTGGTTTTTGTTAGCCATGAAAACTTTTATTTCTGAAGTGCAAACACATTTAGTTTAGACAAAACTCACTTTAGACACTAGGTGGCGGTATTTGGCTGTTGTTTAAGTTATTGATCAGTATTTGGGTCAGTTGTTGTATACCTGGAACAAGTTCAACATATCCAGGCTTTCTTTAAGAAAGCTGGTTCAGCAAAGCCAGAAGCTCCAGATAAAGATATCTGATAGTATGAGCTGATTATGAACTTTGTCTGTTAACTCAGGCGTTCTGCTTCAGGCTCTCACCACGTCACAGAAAGGGCGCATGTGAAACATCTTTTGACCATTCTTATTCACAAAAGCGTCGAGTGCAGGCGGTCCAATATAATGAGGTGTGATGATGAAGTTAATTTGGTAAAACAGGATACTGCAACTGCTGATAAGGAATGAGAGAACAATCCTGCAGAAAAGTATTGTGTTCATTCCTACATGAATGTAATAATTTTACCACACACTGCACCACAGTGTCTCCTGTTGATTTATTATTTCTAACTACTCACAGTACAACTGTGAAACTTAAACCGTGAGACATGATTTCAGCAGTGTGAGCAGAAACTGCAGTCAGTTGGATTCTTGTGCTTCACTAGAAATATGCAGAAGTAGCTTCAGTATTTAGCTAAAAAAAAATCAATTCAATATACTGATTTGGTGTTGTGTGGTAATTACCCATTAAACAAATCAGACAGCCAATTTGTGTGCAGAACCTCACCGGAGCTGGAATCAGAATCTGGACTGTTGTTTCCTTTGGGCACTGATTTCCTTGAAGACAGAAAGAAGAACAATTTAAACATGAACTTCTTGCAGAACCATAGAGGCTGTTAAAATCTTCTGCTAGTCTTCCTTACATTTTAAGAAAGATTATAAATTGTTACTAAAATTATTTTGATGCTGATAGCGGTTACAATAACACGGTCCAATCATATGAGAGATAATTTTACCTTTGAGTCCTATGTGAAGGCGTTCTCTTCAGAATCAGCACTGCAAAGACAAGATGATGGCGTCCACCTTCACAACCTGCTGCTTCAGTCTGGCTACATCATGGTCACCTACAGGAACACCACAGAAATACAATCAAAGTACTTCACTTTATTTATCAGAGGATGTACTGTATGCAAAGTAGAATTTTTTTTAGCTGTAATTCCTCAAAAAGATTTGAGACTGCTTTGTTATTTGAGAGGTTAAAATTTAAGTCTAAAACTAAAAAGTTATAACAGACAAATATGATAATGAAATAACCAAAAGAGCATTTTAAATGGAAATGAATCTTGTTGAACAGAAATAGTGTTAATAACAGGAAAGTTATGAAATAACATATGAATCACATAATCATGGAGCAAAGCAAGAAGAGTATTTCTGAACAAATTCTGAATAATCTGAACCAAAGTCACAACAAATCAACTGTAAACTATTGAATTGACTCCTGGTAGTGTGTTGAAGTCTTAAATATAAACTAAAGTAAATGAACACTAAAGTCAACCTGTTGAAGTCTTAAATATTAACTAAAGTAAATGAACACTAAAGTCAACCTGTTGAAGTCTTAAATATTAACTAAAGTAAATGAACACTAAAGTCAACCTGTTGAAGTCTTAAATATTAACTAAAGTAAATGAACACTAAAGTCAACCTGTTGAAGTCTTGAATGTTAACTAAAGTAAATGAACACTAAAGTCAACCTGTTGAAGTCTTAAATATAAACTAAAGTAAATGAACACTAAAGTCAACCTGTTGAAGTCTTGAATGTTAACTAAAGTAAATGAACACTAAAGTCAACCTGTTGAAGTCTTAAATATAAACTAAAGTAAATGAACACTAAAGTCAACCTGTTGAAGTCTTAAATATAAACTAAAGTAAATGAACACTAAAGTCAACCTGTTGAAGTCTTAAATATAAACTAAAGTAAATGAACACTAAAGTCAACCTGTTGAAGTCTTGAATGTTAACTAAAGTAAATGAACACTAAAGTCAACCTGTTGAAGTCTTAAATATAAACTAAAGTAAATGAACACTAAAGTCAACCTGTTGAAGTCTTAAATATAAACTAAAGTAAATGAACACTAAAGTCAACCTGTTGAAGTCTTAAATATAAACTAAAGTAAATGAACACTAAAGTCAACCTGTTGAAGTCTTAGTAGAATATGATCAGCCCGTTTTGAGTCCTTATACAAATCATGTTTGGTTCATATTACATTTCACCATCGGCTGCTCATGTTAACATGTCCATTCTGTTTCTTTTCTTTGAACAGTTAGAGACATTATTGAACCAGATAATAATTTTAGTGTTATCTGAACACATGAAGAAATATTCTGCCTAACAAATATTAATGTTAAATTTCAGCACCGCAGCAGCATCACGGGGAGCGGAAGAAAGTCGAGCCTGTTATTCTTACAGTCTGTGCACACTGAGCAGACTGACCAACTATGAATGTTATTAATAATGCAGACCATCAGGACATATTTTATTTTACTTTAATAGACTGTAAAGTAAAGTTATATAATGCAGACCATCAGGACATATTCTATTTTACTTTAATAGACTGTAAAGTAAAGTTATATAATGCAGACTATCAGGACATATTTTATTTTACTGTAACAGACTGTAAAGTAAAGTTATATAATGCAGACTATCAGGACATATTTTATTTTACTGTAACAGACCGTAAAGTTATATAATGCAGACCATCAGGACATATTTTATTTTACTGTAACAGACCGTAAAGTAAAGTTATATAATGCAGACCATCAGAACATATTCTATTTTACTTTAATAGACCGTAAAGTTATATAATGCAGACTATCAGGACATATTTTATTTTACTGTAACAGACTGTAAAGTAAAGTTATATAATGCAGACCATCAGGACATATTCTATTTTACTTTAATAGACCGTAAAGTTATATAATGCAGACTATCAGGACATATTTTATTTTACTGTAACAGACTGTAAAGTAAAGTTATATAATGCAGACTATCAGGACATATTTTATTTTACTGTAACAGACCGTAAAGTAAAGTTATATAATGCAGACCATCAGGACATATTTTATTTTACTGTAACAGACCGTAAAGTAAAGTTATATAATGCAGACCATCAGAACATATTCTATTTTACTTTAATAGACTGTAAAGTTATATAATGCAGACTATCAGGACATATTTTATTTTACTGTAACAGACCGTAAAGTAAAGTTATATAATGCAGACTATCAGGACATATTTTATTTTACTGTAACAGACTGTAAAGTAAAGTTATATAATGCAGACCATCAGGACATATTCTATTTTACTTTAACAGACCGTAGTAAATAAATAAAGTAAAGTTATTGTTGGTGATGCGCAACTATATGCTGAATTTGACTACAGATCTGATCGTTCATTAATATGAATCTCGAGCACAGTTAAGTTATAGTATCATGAAGCACAGCCAGCATAGTTTATCAGGATTACCCCCCGATTCTTTACTGAAATAAAAAGATAAATAATGACCGTCACAACCAGCTATCAGTAACATATTACTGTTAGCCTACTTCAGTGTTAGCTAGCTAGCTAACGACATTACCCCCGAACAGCACATTAAACAAACATTTCGACTTACCAAGTTAACGCAGATATCCTTAAATCCCACAGGTTGGTTAGATGTGTTTACAGCAGAACAACTCATTCTGTCAGTCCAACAGAGACAAACACGGAGTGGAAATGTTAAATGGCGTCTCAGCTTTCCTTCACTACGTAACTTTTGTTATTCACAAAGAGAGCTACGCAAGATCGGCGGCTGTCAATCATCGTCAAATATGACGTAAAATCCCGTTTTTCAACCTCAAATAACTTATTTAAAACAAACTTCACAGAAAAATGAGCACTTGAACACAATGTAGGGTGATAATAACTAATGATCACAGCAGAGTTTAGGTTTGGAAAAAAATTATGTGACGAGTATTTTAGCTTTACAGTTTGACCCACATCCCGTCTGTTATCATTGAGGAGGCGGGGTTTATGACCTATACTGCAGCCAGTCAGTAGGGGGAGCTCTACAAATAAAAGCTTCACTCCACTGGGGACCTTGTCCCGTCCATTATTTTTATAGTCTATGCGTCAGAGCCGTTCGTATGTCTCTGTCACCTTCTGTCGTTTTTTAACATCATAAAACCCAATAAGAAATGAAAATACACAACTTTCTTCTTCGTTGAAATTCTCCTGAGGAGATGTTTCTACACGAGCGCAAAATAGTCAGACCAAACTTCAGACGACCTCCTAAAAACGGGACACACAATAAAGGTTCCGCTCACAAGGTTCCCATTATTTATGTCACATACGAATCAATAATACCTTTCTGGTACATTAATGTGTCTCAAACACAGTAGATGTAAATAATGTACCTATATATTTACCTTTTATATCTTTAAATGTCTTTTTAAACTGTTGTCTTTCAAGCTGCTGTAACATAATTATTTTTTTTGTAATTTTCCCCAATGGGGTGGTCGATGGAGATGATCTTATCTCTTAAAATGTAATAAAAACAGAACTCAGGTTCTTCTTCTACTGATTCATTCATGGGGCAGCAGTAGCTCAGTCTGTAGGGACTTGGGATGGGAACCGGTTCAAGTATGGACCAAATATGGAAGTTGGTCTGGTTTCTGGAGAGGTGCCAGATCACTTCCTGAGCACTGCCGAGGTGCCCTTGAGCAAGGCACCAAACCACTAGCTCAGGAGCGCCTGCTGTGGGCAGCTCCGTCACTCTGGTTTCTCTCCATTAGTACATGTCCATAGGATCCTGTTTGTGCATGTTTGTGTTCATGATTTAGAGTTTAAAAACAGAAATTTCCCCTTGCGGGATCAATCAAAGTAAATCTTAAATCTTAAATGTCTCTCTCTATCAGGAATCTCTTTTCTTCTTTTTGGCTGCTCTAAAAAAGAAAAAAATACAATAAAATCATAATCAGTGATATTTTGTGTACCACCCCATCACCACCCGGGTCTCACAGATGGGAGACACGTGGGTATACTAATTAATAAAGCAATTTATTAATGAGGAAAAGAATCAAAACTTGTAGATTTGAAGAATCTTTAAAGTCAGCTGTGTAAGGTGAGGGTCTGTATGGCTGTTGTGTTGAAGACAAATAATCCAAAAGGCCAAGCTGTGTGGTCATAAGAGTCTCTCTGAAAGTCTAAACCCCTTTGTTTCAGCCCTGCTCAGAACAGGCTGTTTCTGTGTCTGTACCTTAAAATATGTAAATGAGCTGTTTGACCACACCCCCTCCCTGGAAGGGCTCGGGTGTCTCGGTCTTTCTCGCTCCATGTCCTATTGTTTACGGTGAGAAGGCAGACTCAGAGGGCAGAATAAACACCTAGCTGTGGGAGTGTCACCCATCTGGGGGGGGGGGGGGGGGGGGGGGCTACTGCCCTTTGTGATGTCATGAAGGGAAAATTTCCAAACGGCCTGTTTTTGACACATTTTCTGAAAAGTGGAGCAGGCAGAAGACGGAGAGGATGGACTTTTCTCATCATTGGGGGGTTTGAAGACAGACTAGAGACACATGTTAGAGTTAGAGGAACATGGGGAAGTGGGTTTAGCAGAATATGTGACCTTTAAATTTGACCTGATTTGGATGTTTGGTTTAATTTAGCAACTAAACAAGAACACGTTTCCATCTGTGTCTATCTGTCTGTCTTGAATGCAAACTTTTTCTTCCCTGAAAGAAATCCATGCACATCAACCTGTGTAGATGTCTCCTCAGTCCTCTGCATGGAGGCTTTGCGTCTCCTGAACCCAGACAACACGTTCTCTGAAGAGGAGGCAGAGTGTGACGATCCGGGGGAAGCCTTAGCACTAACCTGAGCAGAGGTCAATGATGCCGTTAGAATGCTCCTCACTGGCAAGGCGCCCAGGGGCCTCATTTATCAACAGTGAGTAGAAAGTGTTCTAAATTTTGTCTTATGAATGAAATTTAAAATGTGCTAAAGTACAAAAAAAATCTGTATTTATCAACCATGCTGACAGTGATCATAATCACATCGGTAGGTAATCAGTGTTGATAAATCCCATGTTCTTAACCTGCAAGCTCGCACACGTTCAGGGACATTTACATTCAGAAACGCCTCCAATTAACCATTTATGGTAACAACACACCTCTTTAAAAACCACCTGAATATATTTACCTCGCCGGAATAATGACTACGAGAGCAAAGAAAAGGAGCTTCATAACAACAGGAATGGAAGTAGAAGAGGTTGAATAAAAAAGGGAAATAAATAAATAGATAAATAAATAAATAGATAAAATAAGGTTAGTAACTCTCGCAGCAAGTGACCCAGATAAATGATTAGTCTTTTCACTTAGTCGAAATTACTGACAAAAGAACAAATGCTGCATGAGAGGTGACAGGTCAGAGGAGAAAACACCAAGATGAAGTTTGATAATAAGTTCAGTGCAAAAAATAACAACGCATCACGGCACAAAAGCGAGAAGTATCTGCTCCACAATTTCACCCTTGAACATTTACAGCGTGGTCGGGGGCACACTGCGGTCAAGCCAGCCGCTCCTCGAGTTTACATGATGAAGTGAGCCGCCCCGAAATTTCAAGTGCCAACGTATTCTGATCTTTATGGTAAATGCTCCGGACTGCAGAGCGAGCAGCAGTAACAGACAGAGAGAGCGATGAAGTGAAGTGCTGAATGTCTAGGTCTTACCATAAAACTGACTATGAGATACACGCGTATGAAACGGGAGCAAACAGAATACTGTTCAGGGAATAGCTTCGGAGGTCGGGGAAGTTAGTGTGAGAATAATTCTGCGAGTCTGCGGCAACTTCCGTTTTTCAAAATAAGGTGTTCACAATTTAAAAAACAGCAGTTTTCTTGGAGAAAGCAATAATTATATATATTTTCTTACATAAGTACACCATGATTCTGATTTAGTTGGACTTAGTACTTCCTATACTACGTGCACAGGTACTATGAAGTACTTTTACTGCGTACTTTTTGAGAAATCCACTGTCAAAGTCCCTTATAAATCACTATAATGAGTCTTTTTTATGACTTTGATGTCTTGTAAAAATAAATTCTTCCATAAGTAGACAATGATTCTGATATGGTTGGACTTAGTACTTCCTAGACTACATGCACAGGTACTATGACACAGCTCTCTGCCGTGCTTTGAATGTGACAGTACCAATTTGATTCGCTCTGTCACAGCTACATGTTGCACTTTTAATACTTTGCAATAAACACATACAAGCATTTTTCAAATATTAATAATCAGTCACGAATACAAAATTACGATTGACATTGTTTTTACATTTCTTATAAACATTAACATTTTCGAAGAACATACATATGAAATTACAAAGACTCTGACCACCAACTATCCACAATCTCAATCGTTCACCCTTGCATGTTGGAGTTTTTCTTCATCCATGGCTCGGCACTGCTCATGGTACCCTCTTTTGCATGTGTCACACTGTATCTGTAAAATAAAATGTGCAAACCTTTATCAGCTTGTCAGGAAAAGAGAATCTTGTGTAATAGAGAAACATTTCTAGTTATAGGCACTCATTGTAGACAGTCATGACTCACAGAGATATTTACAGAGGATATACTGGATTTCTGCTTTATTTACAGTATGTGCAAAATGTTGCACATTCAGCCTTTAAGACCACATTTTGATTTAGGAACATCTCTGTATAGAAGTGCTGCCGGTTTGTGTCAAAAGTAAAGTTGAGTTCAGTACATGACAGTAATGTGAAGGCTGAAACTGATTTGATGCATTACATTAACGCTCACTGGACTTATATATTTTCTGTTTACATTGCACTCTGTTTTAGACTGCAAATCATGCACATATCTGCACAACTCCTCCATTGCACATTTTGTTTTATATTCTATTATATATTTTTTATTGCTTTTTATATTTTTATCTTATTCTTTTTAAGCTGTCAGCAGGAGATCTTGTGCTTTTATTCTGATTCTGAAGAGTCAATAACCCTGTCAAGGTAGAAAACCATAACCAGTTTGGAAATCCTTTGTCCTCTTACTGACTAAACTTAAATCTAGAATCCTCTCATAACCCTCTTATTGTCACTGTATAAACTTATTAAACACTATAAAAATTAACTCTTAAAAGAAGTCAACATACATTTGAGTATTCATTTCATCTGTTGACATTAGACATGGTCAGAATTGTCAAAATCAGATATAATTTCACATTATTTTGTGTCTTCTCTCTGTTCACTTTTAGTACATATTGGAAATAAATAGATATCACAGAGCGGTTGTGCATCTAAAACCACACATTTTAATTTACAGTTTTATCATAGGATAAACCATAAATTATAAAGAACACACAGCGACAACCACTCACCCAGTCAGTAGTTGGAGGCCCTGATCCTGGGGACTTTGAGGTCGAGCACATAGCACAGTGGTTGTCCATGTCAAACACTGGCACATAATAAAATTATATTCAGTCACATAATGTGTACATTTGTAAGTTTATTGGCAGCTTTGTTTCTGTAAAATTATATGTAGCTTGTTAACTGGATCAGGATTAAGATCATTTGCTACTTGGACAATAATACTAATGCTAATACTGGTGAAGCTGGTTTATACACCAGATTGACACTTTTTTTAACATGTAAACACATCCAAGAACTATAAATGGCTCCTTAAAATTTGTCTGGCTGCCATTACATTTTTAACCCTTTTTAAAACTGAAATTTTCACGATAGTAGCTCAAATAAAAGTCAATATGAAGCAAACAATGAGCTCAACTGCAGATTGAGTGTACGTAAGCTAAATCAGGCAAAGTTTTTATTGAAACAATCAACACTAAATCCATGGTTTCGAAGGAGAGAGGACACTGAAACAGCGTTAAGGCTTCGATCTTGAGAGCATGTTTGTTATTTTACATGTTTTATTTACATTTAGAGATAAATGAAGGAACATCTTGAATGTTGGTTTTCTTTTTATTTATGAATTGCAGAGATATTCAGTTGTCAATATCCATTGGACTGACTAAATCAACTCCAAAGTACTCAATGTGTATTGTGCAGCGGTATCTAGGACCTATCTGAAGACTTAGTATTGGCATATACTCATCACAAATAACTGCAAGAAACAGCACAACAAGCCTGATTTTTATTCTCCCAATTATTGCAAATCTTTTTTTCGACAATAGCAGAAATGCATATTCTTTTCATATTTCTGATATTATTTATTTGTATTGTCATCTAACAAACACAATTGAAAACATTTTACTTGTAAAACAATTGAATTGGTGATGAAAAACAATTCTGATGATGCCACAATTGAACTCTGATCATCCTACCCACTCAGCAGATAGCCTCAGACTCCCTCTGCTCCTAGCCATCTGCCTGTCATTCAGTTTCCCATCAGCTTCCATGCATACAGAAATCAATGATTCATTAAGATTAAGAAATCAATGATTCTGGGGAATATGAAAAGCTGCATTTTGTGAACTCATTTTCAGAGGCTGTAGTTTGTTTAGATGTGTTAGAGAGAAAATAAGTTTATCAGTTATACAACAAAACTCAAACCTTTAATATCATTTAAAGGGGAAATTACTTTCTTACCTGAACCACTGAGTAAAGATAGTGCAAGCTTTGTCCTCTCAAATGCCATCTCCTTCTTGGATGTCCCAAAGGACATAACTGGCAATGCCAGAAAGGCCTCCATCAGGACCTTGGCCATCTACACCAACACATAAAATGAAGCATTTCATCTTTATTGTGTTTCACAAGAATAACTTGGACTTTTCTAATTGAAAAAAAATAAAATCAAAGTACTGTTATACTTGTAATATGTAAATGACAAAGTGCATGAGCTGTATCTACAATTATCCCTCTCTTCAATCACTTTTACCAAAAGTTACATGTGAATTTATTTTTCACATGTTTTATAACTAAATCCATTTAGACAACCTCTAAAGACTCTTAAGTACTACTGCACTTAGTTAAAAGTACCCCCGGTGTAAAAAAAAAAATTAATGCATGTCCACAAGTCCTGTTTGTGCATATTTGTATTTCGGGCATGTGTGTGAGAAGCATGTCTGTCAATAACATAGTGTAAACTAGAATTTCCCAAAAGGGAATATATATATATATATATATATATATATATATATATATATGGCAAATGGCTGTTCATCATGAGTCTGGTTTTCCCCAAGATTTCTGGAAGTTTCTTCTTGCTACTGTAACTTTGTTAAATGTTGTAAAGTGCTTATGATGGATTAACATTGGGTCTTTTTAATAAAGCAATGAGTAAGGTCTTTTACCTGCTTTTTTGTAAAGTGTCTCAAGATAACATTTGTTATGAATTGGAATTTTAAAAATAGTGATTATATATATAGTTTGTTGCCTTGGGTCAACCTTGACAGCACTCAGGATGTAACCTGGCACCTCTCCAGCAACCAGACCAACTTCCAACTCCCAACCCAAGTCCCTACAGACTGAGCTTCTGCTGCCTATTAGTAGTTAATATGATATTTACAACTTACACTTTTTCAGACAAGCACATTGAAGTATCAATCATGACAGTTTCCTACTGACCTCCACATTAAAAATATTAATAGCAATTTACATCACGTATACATTGTCATTACCTTGGTGACAATGACCCCACAACTGCTGCTATCGCATTGAAATAGATGGTGCATGCTTGCTCCTTTCCATCTGACAGCCCCCCAGCCATCCCTGCCATAGCATATGGCTCTCATCTTTAAGTAATCCCTTTGGAAAACATCAGGATGTAATAAAAAAAAACATGAAATACCAATCACAAAGTACGATACCAGAGGCTACAGTCATATTTGAAAATGTTCACCTTCAGCTCAGGAGAGATTCCTGTGCTCATTGAATTGCTATCAATGAGCACAGAGGCCTGTGGTGTATCAGTAAACAACCTGACTGTGTTGTGGATGGAATTGCTGCCACTTCAACCTCTGTTGTCTTCTGTTTCCACAATGATTTTAGATGAAAAAACAAATAAAAATAAAATGTCATTTATTAGATATAATCAAATTAATATTACTGAATTAATCATACATTTCACAAAATGTAATACATTTTATGACAGAACTGCCAAAAGACAAGTCAAAAAAGTATTTCAAAACACATGACAATACATGTAAAACTAAATCATCAGGTATTCTATCATGTATCTGAATATTCAAAGTTATTGTATCTCCTAGGCAATTGACTTATATTTTTCATGTTGCATATCCATGTGTAAAATAACACTCTGTCCTGAGTGATGAGGATGCCTCCTACCTGGTCTTCTTCATTTTTAGGGATTTGAGACTGGCAGGCTGGCTTCTGAAGTTGTTGCTCCTAGAATATCTTTACAGGCTCTTTCCATGTGCTTTACGGACGGCTCATCATTGTTCACGAGGTGAACCACTAGTTGATGAGGGTGAACCTTTTTCTGCTTGGTCTAAGTCCAACCATATCAGAATCATTGTCTACTTATGGAAGAATTTATTTTTACAAGACATCAAAGTCATAAAAAAGACTCATTATAGTGATTTATAAGGGACTTTGACAGTGGATTTCTCAAAAAGTACGCAGTAAAAGTACTTCATAGTACCTGTGCACGTAGTATAGGAAGTACTAAGTCCAACTATATCAGAATCATGGTGTACTTATGTAAGAAAATATATATAATTATTGCTTTCTCCAAGAAAACTGCTGTTTTTTAAATTGTGAACACCTTATTTTGAAAAACGGAAGTTACCGCAGACTCGCAGAATTATTCTCACACTAACTTCCCCGACCTCCGAAGCTATTCCCTGAACAGTATTCTGTTTGCTCCCGTTTCATACGCGTGTATCTCATAGTCAGTTTTATGGTAAGACCTAGACATTCAGCACTTCACTTCATCGCTCTCTCTGTCTGTTACTGCTGCTCGCTCTGCAGTCCGGAGCATTTACCATAAAGATCAGAATACGTTGGCACTTGAAATTTCGGGGCAGCTCACTTCACCATGTAAACTCGAGGAGCGGCTGGCTTGACCGCAGTGCTAATTGGTTTGGGACGGACTTAATATGGCGGACCCTCCGCGAGGACACGCAAACAGAGGGGTAGTGGGTAGGGAGGATTACAAGGATAAAAGGATTACATGTTCAGATGGAGTATGGCTAATAATTGTTATATTGGTAACCTGACAAGGTTAGAATGTAACAGACATGATCTTCAGGCAGGAAATGTGTAGTGGATCCAGACAGCAGGTTGATGCAAAACTAAGACATCCTGAGAATGAAATGTTCCTTTCTATTCTTTGCCTGTCAATCACAAATGATGCAGAGCTTAGCAAATGTCAGCATGGAATTCAAAAGGCTTGTCAATGTGCATGTCATGTCAGGAAGGAATGTGGGAAATTGCTTAGATTTAAATCACTTAATTTGTTCAAGAGCCCAGAATGGAGAACAGCATTATAGTGCCAAGAGCTTCCAGATCATATTTATGAGAAACTCATATCTGGGCTTTGACATGTTACATACTCACTACAAAATTGTGATTTATGTAGATCTGTGTGGATAGATGACATGAAGCAGAAAATTGAAAGTATGTAGTAAAATGTTTTTTAGAATGCAGGTGTTCACAAGTCTCGTCCTCCAGAGCTCAGTGCAGGAGTATCCAATTAGATTAAAGCTATCGGATTGGATCAAATCTTGAAATCAGGTAATCCCATCTTCGTTTTTTACTGAGTTAAATCCCACATTTTGTGTTGTTAAATCTTTTAGTAAAATTAAGGTGAGATGGCTGTCTGATGAGTTCTGCTTGAAGTTTCTGCCTGCTACTGCCACTAATACTTGGTTAAATATTGACAAGTGAATATAGTGGAATAATGTTCTGTCTCTGTAAATAAAATAAAAAGTACAGTCTAGACTTGCTCTTTTAGTAGAGTGTCTTGAAATAGCATTAGTTATGAATTGAAACGATACAGATTAAGATTGATTGAAGAATTGTCCTGAAATTAAATATCACTCATCACAGTCACTCTTTTGGGTGTTGGTTGGTGCATTCAATCTGTGATGGAGGAAGATCCAGCCTCGGCTTGTTGTTCCTTGATTTAAAAAAAAAGAAAAAAAAAAGCTTCATGCTATTATTCGCCAACAAAAATCTAGTTGTGGATGTGAAGAGTGCCTAAATAATTGATGACTAAAACTTTGAGTTGAAGCCACATAATCAATTAGCGTTTATTTTCACAAGCACGATTTGTTACACAAAAATAGTGGGTGACATTTACGCAATTTATACAGTTCTAGAACTCAATGTACAATTAACAGACTAACTAAATACCAATAGTTGAATATGTTCTCACATTGCACACAATATGATTAAAACTTACACAAAAACATTTACTGTGGGAAAGTCACACAAGTTGACATAAAAATCACATTATTTACAAAAACCATCAATTTAAGATCTTTAGCAAAATGGACTGAAATGATTTCATTTCAGGGTTCTCCCATCTATCTGTCAGACACACTATACAATCTATCATGTAAAAGCTCCCCAGCTAAAAAGTGTAATTCAGTCTCTTTTTTTTTAAATGAAATATAATAAAGTAATAAAGTCAAGTAGCCAGAGCTGAAAAACACCAAATACACTAGTAAATACTGCACTTTGCTTGAACAGCATGGTGGTTTTTACCCTTTAATGCAGGCTGGTGAGATGAGCAGTTAGCTTAAAGAAGTGCACTTTGAGCCTTAGCTTAGCAAATGTCTGCAATGAGTTCCTTTTTTTCTTAATTTACAAATAAAATATTTTTCTACTGGCATCACATTTCCCCTGGAGTCATGGACATCACTACTTCAAGGTTACATAGTTTGATTGGTGGAGAGAGAGAGCAGCACAGAAGGGAAACAAAAGTTTGTGTTCTCCTGCTGCTGCTGCTTGGCAGGGTCAGTGATGGTGTGCGACACGTGAGAGTTCTCTACAATCACTGCAGGTATGACCAGAGGAGATCAACTATTTCTTTATGGGATTATACCAAGGGCCAGATGCAAGAATTAAGATTTAAAAAAGCAGAACTTTTGCTCTACAATGTTCTCTGAATCTTTGTGAACATGTATGGAGATAGGATAGTAGTGATCAATTTTGGCATCTTATCATTTCTGTCAGTATTTTTAAGTGTGGGGGAAAGAAAGGTGTTATTTACATAGAATCTGCATAATGATAATATACTGTTTTAATGTTTACAGCTGACTAAGCTAACCAATCTAAAGCCTCTGCCACAGCTATAAACTGTGTCTAAAAGGAAGTCTGATTCTCTCTGCTGTGTTGTTGTCACAATCAGTCAGAATGGTTAAATTAACCTTTTAATTGACAGATTATAGTGGAATTGTCCTGGCTAAAAATAATGCACACAGTGAGCACTCACGAATAGATAAGTAAACCTTAGATGGTTGAACAAACATTCAGACAACTTTGGGATATTTTCAGCAATAGGATCCCTTATAGGATCACCTATGAGGGAGGACAAGTTGAAAAGGTGTTTGTGGCTAACTAACTCCAATGATATCGATTATGAAATGAAATGATGGATAATCAACATGTTCTCTTAAAATAACACAAAATATATATAATATATTGTTAACTTCCTCTCCCGCCTATCAATGTCTGTGGGTGGGTCTGAACAGAAGCCTTTATTGCTCTAAAGATGTTAAGATAAGCATGGTGCCTTTTTACAGTTGAAATGAATGTTTGGAAAAGCGCAGTACAACTCTGTGTCACATACACACAACACCATCACTAAGAATACCAAGAATAGTTTGTAGATTCATAAATAATGAATAAGTTCCTATGTACTGCAGCACATGTGGGTTATTGGAAACATCAGATGTGCATGTCTGCATAGAACAAGTGAAGAGGAAGGACAGTGTGCTATCAGAGATAATCTGATCTGGACCTGAACATGCCTCTTTGTATAAACCCCCTCACTGGACTCAACTGTGATGTCATTGTTTATGTAAAACTTCCTTCTGGCATTCATTTGGCTGAGTAGTTAATGCTTTGCACTTCTCATCTGTATCTTACAAAACGTCCCAGCTATGCCCTTAAGATCAGAATGATATAGCTTCATGTTACACTCAGATGTAACTGTTCTATCGTTAAAACAAACCCTGACAATCCAGAGGACAAAGACAGCAGCAAACAATCATGCAGTTCTGTACATTATTGGATGTAGTGTATCCAGCCCTTGGTACAATCATAACTTTCAGTCATCTTGTTACATGAATGTGGACGTAGCTTTATCGACTAACTGGCTGCATTTGGTCATGAAAGTCTCCACTCTTTGTTTAAAAACTGAAATGTCCTATAGAGCTTTCACGGGTTACTTGATGTTCCTTCCATCTGACAGCGTGCTTCTTATTTGCAGTGATTTATGTTCACAGATACATACAAAAGGCCTTGCAGTCAAAGCGTTTGTGAAATGTGTTTGTACGTGTGCAAATGACAATTGCACCCAGACATTCACCGTGCTGCAAATCCCCCCGTGTCTGGGTTGTCTAGCAATTTACAAAAACTAAGACAACATGAGAGATGAACATCAGTCCTGTTCTGAGAGGGCGATGTTTGGGTTAGGGGGATTTACTCAGAGAAGGGTGGAAACATGCCAAGATCAGCAAAGTCTTCGATGTTGTAGTTGGCAGTTCCCTGAGTGGGATCTCCAGCCATAGGCAGCATGTCCTGCAGACAAAAGGAAGGCTCAAGGTCATATTAGATCACATATTAGTCACATGTCAGCAGTCTGACATGCTTCAGACAGGTTGCTCAGTGTGTGTGTGTGTGTCACCTGGAAGACTTCTGTCTGGCTGGGGTTGGGGTGTGTGTGCTGTTCTCCAGCCTGCTGGGAGTGATGCTGGCTCTGCCACTGGGACCAGACCTCACCAGGCCGACCCTGGAACTGGGCTCCACTCTGACTGCCCTCCCCCGAAACATCTGGCAACACAAACAAGGCAGGTACATGAGGCCAGCTCTGCTAATGGTTCAGTTAAGGTTGCCAATGTTTTTGTGCAATTTAGACAGTGTGCAGGAGTTTTTATTTGACAATAATCATATTCAAGATTAAAATTCATGACAACCCTACAATGTTAACCAGTTTCTGTACTTCTGAAATGATTAATAAGACACTAATCTATAGCATATATAACAGTTGATTAATCAGAAGAATCAACAACTCTTAACACAATGATTCATCTTCTCTTGAGCTAAATGTCCATAATGTTGTGTTAATCATATACCGTAACAACGGGATTGTTTTGACCATGATCATGTAAAGACGAATTAAAGTGTGCTTCATCTAGAAGCTACAAAGCTCTTTCAATATGCATCATACAGATTTATTCATGAATGCATACCTTCTGCTGCTGTAAATATTAGAATTGACTCAGTATTGATGAAAGTGATCTCCCTGATTTCCGACTCTATCCACTGTCCTATCTACCTATAAATCTTTAAATTAAAAAAAAAAAACAAGCATTAGCTTAGAAAACACCAGTAGCAACAGAATGAATTCTGTTACATAGTGTTTATTAAGGATAAAAGAACAACTTTATTTACACAATATTATTTTCAGACAGTGCTAATGAGTGTAGAAGTACAGCTTTTTGTCATTCATTGTGGTCTGCTTATTCAGGGCAGGGTCGTGGTTGTTGCAGGCTAAAAAATGTTTACCAGCTTCTCTTGGGGGAATCCAAAGGTGTTCCCAGACCAGACGGGATCTATAATCCCTCCAGCGAGCTCTGGATCTAACCCTGGGTCTCCTCCCAGTTGGACGTGCCCAGGTATCTATCACCTCTGGTCACAAGACTAGCTATTTTGTCCAATTTGATGGCTGCAGAATAAAAGACACTCTTGCACATCAAGTACCCAGATGGTTTTCTCTCCTCACTTTGCTTTCCTTCAGGAAAATGTTTTATTTTCAGCAACAAGTTAACACAAGAGAATATCAGATAATAGTTAGACTTAAACCAATTATGGTCAGTTATTTTAAACAGAGAAAACTAGCAGTAAGGCAGGTTTTTTTTGTCATTCTTTTTTGAATTCAGTAACTTGGTCTACATAAAATCATGAATCCAGTATTTCTTTTTTTTCTGAACAACGTCCCAAAACTTCCTTGGCATTACATCATGTTCAACTTACACATGCGTAAAAGAAGCCTTAAAGCCCTAAAGGTTTGAAATAGAGGAAAATGGTTAAAACTACATGGCAGACTGAATCTGGAAAGTTGTGATGACATGTGTGGAGGCTGTGGTCCTCCAGGCGGGCGGCCTGGGTTCCCGCATGTCAATCCCCACTAGGGCTGAAACGATTCCTCAACTAACTCGAATAATTCAAGGCCAAAAATCATTGAGGAAAATTCCTTGCATCGAAGCATCGGACGTCACTCCTTAGCGTCACCACACGCTGCATAAAGTGTCTGTACACGACCACTACGATCTCCGTGCTCTAATTAAACGTCTGCATTGTGTTTTCTGTTGGTCAGTATGTTGTTCTCCTCTCTTTTGTGGATGTTGTCATTCCATTGGATTACACATAGCATTCATATAAAGACAAATATTCTCATTATAACGTCGTGTAGTGGACTCTGTTGCTTCGGCCGCTACTCTCTCTCTCTCTCTCTGTCAACACTCCTCAGGGAGAGAGGGATTTTTTTTTAAAAAAGGCAGTTTTGCTATGTTGAACGCAGAGACTTATAATACAGCGGCTCTGATTGCACGGAGCCTGCAGAGCGTGCGCCTGCACGCTCTCTCTCTCTCCCCTGCTCCCTCTTGCTCTCTCAGGCATGCAGCAATTTTATGAATAAATGAAAAATTTAATAAGAACAGGTCGGAAATATACTTGGGCCCAGGTCTTTGTGTGGGAAACACTGGAGACTAAATATTCTCAAACAGGTTGTTGGTATAAAGTTGTCATTTTTATTGTGCTGCACTTTTTTTTTGATTTGGGTAAATGTCAGAGTTGTGTTAGTTTAAGTGCCAGTTCTAGCGCTAGCCCTTCGTAGTCCTATAGTGTAGCTGCCAACAGTCAATAATAAATAACCTCCTGCGTAAGATGTGTGTAGAAATAGGCCTACAGTGTATTTTAACCATAATGGTGGTACTTGGAGAGCCAAATATTTTCGGAGGTGGTACGCAGTCTAAAAAGTTTGAGAACCACTGGGTTAGATAATATTATACAATTTAAGCAATGATAATTTCTTTTTAAAAACTGTCTCTTGTAAATTGACTATTGCTCTTTAAAAAAACAAAAGTATTACTTATCCGAATACTCGATTAATCAATAGAATAATTCAGAGAAGATGTGAGAAAGCCTGACTAGAGTTAACGAGCCTGCTCAGACACGTAACGAGCTCGGACCGTATAAAGCACGTGGCTTACATGCTGCAGAGCGGAGTGTAGGAGGAGCAGAGCAGCTGCAGGAGCAGCCTGGACATTTAAGTTATATGTTTGTGCGTTAATGCAGAAAAGAGTAACTTTGTTCATATTTACTTGATCTAGTTTCATATATGTACTTACTAAAGTTATTATCTTCATTCTATTCCAGTTAAATTGCATCAAGTCTTTCTTTGATACATTTTTCAAGATTGGTTGTTATTGCAAAAGGGACATCATATATTGTATATGCTATGATGCACATTTGTGTTACCTACATATATATATTTTTTCCTTCTTTCCTTTAGAACCACACACACATACATACACACACGAAGACACGTAGATCGATCCTCATAACTACACGGAACCACGAATGAGACACGAGACAGAAGATATGCCAATCTCCTTTGTTCAAAGTGGCCTCTGTAAATCTACGTGTCTGTCACGGAATAAAACCCTTGAGCTGTGAATCCTCTCTGCTGTCCTGATTCTCTGACCGGAATCATTTTCCATATCTGCCGACCCAAACTAAAGAACTTTCCAAAGGTTCAACCTTTATTTCAGAAGATTAAAGTTGTTTGTTGCAAAAACTAGATTAATTTAGAGGGGAAAACACATTTGATATAAATACAACCCAATAGATACAAGACAGATAAGATAAGTCGTTTTATGCTGAACAAGTTTTTTTTTTATATTGTGGATATTTCTTTGCGTACCACCACAGGGAGCCTGCGTACCACCGGCGTACCATAGTTTGAGAACCACTGAAATAATTGATAGAATACTGATAGCTGCAGCCCTATTCCCCACTCTATCTCCCTGATTTCCAATACCAAACATTGATGCTAGATGGCAGCATACGACTTTGTAGAGGTACTGATTTGACTTCATACTAGAAGTTAAAAAAAAGAAAAGAAAAAAAGAGGGTCAAAACAGAGCAACACACTAAAGTGCTGAAAGTTGAATAGCCTAGATATGTGAAGATTTATTTTCATTTTATTGGATTTTTAGACCTGGGATTGGTCATTTTGGACACTGGATGTTGAGATGAGGCACCGCAGGTTGCCTTTAATTATTATTTTTTAAGCCTTATCTAATAGTATTGTATACACAACATAGCATTAGCTGTAAGTATGCTCCTATAACTATTTATACCAGTTGGATAACACCAGCTCATACCCTGTACCACACAAGTGGGATATTTCAAAAAATAACTCAAGTTTTGAGGTTTATTTTTATTTATTTTTTTTTTTAAAAAGGAGGGCTCACCAAAAGCTGTGCTGCGGTTCGTCAGTCCTGAGTAGGCGTTGCCACTTGGTGAGGAAGTGGCTGGAGACGACAGGGGACTGTAGGAGGCCGGATCAGTCTGGTAGCTGTGACCAGAACCAATACCAAATGGACTGGACTGGGCTTTACTAGACTGAAGAGCACAGATACAGGTTACGAGATGAAATGTCTGGGCCATGACAGTACATTCAGTTCAAGCACAAAAAAATCAAAATGAAGTTTAAGGTCAGTGCAGCCATGTTTTTTTATTTTCTAGTCCCTTCCAAGCAAACAATGATAACTCGACCATAATATACAGAGACATGAAAGACTAAAACATTCCTTTTTGAAGTGGGTTTTTATGGACTTATTCATTGTAAATATATTAGCCACAGGAGATGCTGGTCAGCTTGGCCCGGAGAATAAAGCACAGAGCAGCAGCATGAATATGGAGATGTCCAAATGATATGTATACATTTCATATACATACATATAGTTATACAAATTAGTTTATTTATTTGGATGTCATGTTTTTAGATTTGTATATTTATAAATGTATGCATATCATTTCGATATGTATATATCTTTTTGAGACCATTCTATCTCCATACATGAAAGACAAAAATAAAGAACAGCAAAGAGAGACTGCAGGGTCTATGAGGCCTGCACCATAATGCAAACTGTAGCAGGTGATGTGGTGTTTTATGATCCTCTCCATGACCTTTATGGCAACAGAGGTGAGGGCCTCAGACCTGATGTCATTCAAAGTTCTTGGCACAGTGCCTCAGGGTGCAGCCACTGATGTTGTCTGGACCAGGTGAGCTGTTCTCTCTGGTCCTTCTGAGGACTCTCACCACATCCTCTCTGCTGAAGGTGAGTGCAGAGTCACTAGGTTTCTTCTAGCTGGGTAGTGTTGTCCTTCTCTAATTTTGTGTAGAATGAGTTGAGGTCATTGGGGAGAGATGAAGGGCTGCTGACTGCAACCTGGATGGCTTTGTGATTGGTGGTAGCAGTGTTCACAGCGGCCATGTTTCTGAGGCGCTGTCGAGCTGAGCGGAGGTTCCCCTGTGTGGAATTTTCCTCCACATGATTTTTCAGTTTTGGTAGTTCTAATGAGCGGAGCTTGACAGGATTTCCTGTGGCTAATACTCTTTCCATTCATACAAACTGTTAATACTGAGTTCATATCATTTTTGTATTCACATTGAAAATAATTCAAAAAGTTTCACTTAGTTGGCTTACAACAAAACAAACCATTTCCTTGTCATTTTATGTCCCTTTTTCTTACAGGCAGTTAACTGCAGTAAATCATTAAACAATCACCGGTAGATATAAAACGTATCTCAATCTTGATGCAGTAAGCCAGAAAGATTATTTTTCCCTCATGTTATCCAGCTGCAGTTATTGTGATGCATTTAAAGGTTGCTGATAACATTTGTTTCAGTCCAACTGCTAGACATGCCTCATGGTTTGTGTAAGACAGAGCCTGTGCATATATTGCCAGTCTACTTATTGATAGTCACCAGAGAGAAAAATGACTGCGGCAATCATGGCATCCATGGAGATTGCGGACTATTATTGACACATCAGAAAAATGTTTGACTTTAGTGATAAACATCAAGTGTGGGGGCGCGCGTCCCATGTATTGAGAGCTGTAGGCCCGGGTTCACTTCCACCCGTGGCCCCCCTCCGCATGCCATTCCCCGCTCTCTCTCCCTGGTTTCTGACTCTATCCACTGTCCTATCACTGCATTAAAGGCACGAAAAGCCCAAAATAAATCTTAAAAAAACAAAAAAAAAAAACATCAAGTGTGTATTTGTGTGTATACGTATGTATTTGTGTTACCTGTCCAGAAAAGGGTGGGCGATTGCCTGACCATGCAACCTGGCCTGGGTTGAGTTGTCTGGTGATCTGTGCTAGATTCTGGTTGGATGAGGTTGACTGCTGGATGTCATTCACACCAGGGACATGGATCACAGAGGAGCTTTGTGTGCACAAGAACAAACAGAGTTATCATTAGACTAAAGCCCAATTCACACATGCGCTGCAGTCTGTCAGTGCCACGCACTACGTTGTACTTAGCTGCCACTCTAGTCAATCATTGTGTTCACACAGTGCGTGCTGCGGTCCGTCTCCGGAGCGTACCACCATTGGCACTGCGCTCTGCTCCGTTTCAAATACATAACGAGTCTATTTTCACCGGAGTACACTGCAGGCACGCGTCAAGCTGGACAGAATATGACAGCCTGAACAGGAAGTCAGACAAGGAAACGCACAGAGCATCCGGTCAACTTCAAAATAAAACACAATATACGGACACACGATCGTATTTTTCATCACTTTATCAACATGACGTCAAGACAGGAACCGAATTAACAACAATGCATCCTCAGAAAGACAAAGCAACATGTTTGCATGTTTTTCTCTTTATTCCCACGGGATCTTGTAGTTCTCCTGTGATGTGTCATGGGTGTGTTCCTGCTGCGCTGATGTCGCAAGAAACGGATCCAGTGTGAATGGGCAATAGCCGTCCGACGGAGCAAAACCGTGGCGCTGACGGACCGCGGCATGCACGGAGTATGTGTGAATTAGGGGTAAGAGAGCCCCACTACCATCACATCAGAGACGTATGCAATCACTAACATGTACCTGAAGCTTTTGCCAGAATGTCCCTGCTGAAAGGGAGAGCTTTGCGAGTAGAGCTGCTGTCCTCCAGCTGTAGAGGAGGGAACCATCATCTTCTTATCTGCAGCTACACAAACAAACACCATGGTTAGTATGATAGAACTAAATAATAATGAAAGTACCCCAGAGACAGACAGGATGTATGCATGTGCTATTTGTTTGAGTTTGATGATATGTCATACAGCCAGAGATGCCGGTGTACATCTCCGTAAAACGTGGGTCTCTCTCCTGAGAGAACAATGCTTCTGTCTTGTCAATGTTCTTCCCTGCCTCGTGCACTCCACTGCTGACACTGGCCACAGGCACCTGGAATTAAAGTGGGGGGGCTTTCATTACTATTGTCTGTATCTTTACATGACTTGTTGCTATAAATATATAACAGTCAACATTTGTTCCTGAAACTTAAATTTCATTATTTCAACTAAAAATGTAAAAGCCAATTGGAGGCATCAGTCTAACCAGCTAATGTGGGTTCAAACCTGGGAAAGATCATACGCAGTCAGCCCGTCTCTTTGGTGAACTTCAAGTTCTGCCTGCTGCTGCTGCTGTAGTTGCCTGCAAAACAAAAACCCAACACAACAAAATCAGCATCAGGACTTCAAACAGAATTCAATTTAATCTACATTTCATTTTTGCCCATTGTCCATACTACTACACTGAATAACATGGTGAGGATGTTTTCTAAATGACTTTCATAGACAATCACACTTCTATATGCTTCTAAACTGACTGTCAAATGAAATAAAGTTTAATTCATTGGTATGACAACATTTACTTTAAAGTGGAGGGTACTCTGTGATAATAATACAATTATATGCCTAAGAAAATATTAAAATACATATTTTCTTGCTTCAAGTAAAATCATGTTTGTATCTAAAAACAAAATCCACATAAACCCTTCTCACACATACGGAAATCTCCTGAGAAACTCTGGATATATTAGTCTATCTGGAGGGTCTTTCGGCTATATGTGAACACAAACAGCTGAATATTTTGCTTAGACATTACCCAGAGTTTCTCCTCCAGACCCTTCGGCTTTTTCTGCAGAAAGTCCGAGTAAGCTGATGTCTGAATGCTGTAGCATATACTCCAGAGGATTCACCTCGAGCCAAAAAATACATTAAAATAAATACTAAATAAAATAAATTAGCTTCAGCTCGACATTTTTAATCTGAAAATGATGTCAGGTCATTCCTGTATCAGTCAAAGGATATTTATGTTGACCCAAAACCAAAGCAACTTTGAGGAAACAATGGGCCTTAATCACAAACAGTGCGTACAAACAAATCTGTTTTTGAACCGTCCGTACAAACACGTGCCGCACAAATCTAAGAATCATCACTATAGCTTACTTGAATTTGTTCTTACTCTGCAAACAAAAATAGAACTTCCTCAGACTATGCGTACGCACAAATGATTGACCAGCTTTCTCAGAAAATGTAAACATACACTCTTAACTAAATGCATGATGTATTCAAAATACATTCAGTAAAAAAGAAAATGGTATATATATATATATATATTTATTTACTGTGAGGATTCAGGAGGATTGATGATATTGGGCTGTTACCGTAATACATTTTCTGTTTCCTCAGATCATTTGATTGGATGATAAGCATCACTTGTGCCAATTTACACTGAATTCAATGGTCTTTGAGCCTTTCGGTTGCTAAACTTACTATCTTAAATAGAGTAAAAGCTGTGCCAGTTAAAATAGATAAACACATAAATAATAAGCTGTGCAAGTCACCAAATAGATATGCACGTCAGAATTAAATAACAGCTGCATGCAGGTCCGGATAGGATGGCCTCTGGACTAATGGTTAGGTAGGGCCCATGTACAGATGTTAGATAGTCCTCCAAGTGGGCGGCCCTGTTTCAAGTCCGTCCTGCATCTCCTTTACTGCATGTCATTCTCCACTCTCTCTCCCGATTTCCTACTCTATCCACTGACCTATCAAATAAAGGCAAATGCCCAAAACTTCATCTTAATAAGAAAAAAGAATAAAGGGATTTGGTATCTTACACAAAGACCACATGGAGCAGGTAAAATAGATTGTATGTGAGAGGAATAGAAGGACTGTCCAAATAATTACGCCTAATTTTTATATAAATGAAAATTGTATGTTGAAATTAAAAATCTCTGTACTTGGGAGCTGGTACAGTAAAGTCTGTATAATCCGGCTCAACTGATTCAGACATATAGGTTCTCCCTTGAGGAGTGCAACGGATTAAAGCCATTTTAATCAGACACAGCAATAAATTAATTAATTGTTCTCTGATGTGCGGGCGTCCGCGCGGACTCGGCCACGTGGACGCCCGCACATCGGAGAACAACACAGAGAACATGAGAGCTACTTTGTGTCTTATATTGTGTCATGTTAGTCAGATACAGACATGAAACTCTGGATTTCTCCATAATGAAGGCTGTCAGCGTTGTTTACCCGCGTGCTTGTGCTCGTGCATGAAGTGTACCGTGCTGAAGCACACCTCTCTGAAGTGAGCCAAAGCCCAGGAAGTGTACCGTGCCTGAGCACGATACGGAGCGGTCACACTGGTCAAACGAACTGGACTTTAGCATTGAAGTGTGCTTGGGCACGGTACGGATGGCCAGTGTGACCGTGCCCTCAGTGACCCCAAAGTTGAGTGGGCGAGTGTTTATATAGCCAGACAGAACATACTTGACATTGGTGTTGGTGCAGATGATATACTCTATCTCATCAGAGTATGGGTTCTGGAAGGTGAAGCTGCTGGTTCGGATCAGCATCCATTCCCTGTTCTTCATTCGGAAACGATACATTACAGATAGAACCTGACCCTTCAACTTGACTACCTGCAAGAGAAAAGACACTGATTAATAATGCTTTGGACCATCATTGTGAATCCTAACCTGAAGGAAAAGCTATCTATTTAACGGTCCATCTACGTTACAACCCTTACCCCATGAACTTTGATAACTTGGCGATATGACAATTTGTGATAACTATTGCAAAGATTAATAAGAATGCCTTTTATTTTGTTGTTTTGTATGACTTAATGGTGTCTGTTAAAGCTGAAAAACACAATAAAAAAAATATTCATAAAAACAGGAATGCTTTTTTATTTTCAGAACAACGGTACATTTTGCAACTCTTTCTGATTCATATTCTTTCAATCTTTACATTTAATTTGGGCAATGGAGTGGCGCAGGACAGTTACGTAAGACTTCAGCTCCGCATATTTGAAGGCATTCCTGTAAACAAATGCAACTAGACGTGGAAACTTTGGGTTTTCTGAAGAAAAAGCACCAACGTTTAGACCTACATTTAACTGATTTTTTTTTTTTTTTAACTGATCGTCATTTTTTGGTCAACCAGTCCACAAACGCTAAAGGGATACTTCACCCGTTGAAACATGAATCTGTATTGACATTGGGTCATATATGTAGTAGAAATGTGAAATACTATAATTTTGAAGTTGGTGCCTTCTTGGCCGAGAAAAGACAGAAAGTGTCTTTTTGAATTATGTGGATGAAAGACACCAAATCCCAGAATGCACAGCAACGCAAGCAACTCCCACTAAGGTCAGTTTTACAGACATATTTACTTCAACACATAAGGCCGTTTCCTCAACTGATTCAGAGATTTCTTCCAGAATTGATCTTGGAAATTCCTGTCAGAAAACAGACTCTATGTCTGTGTGTCCACAGTGAGAGCACCGACACTACCAGTCCGCCCCAGCTCAAGCCGGCCCCGGCTGCTGAGCTGGCAGCGGCCAGCAATATAACCGCGAGACAGTTGTTGCTGAAAGGCCGTTTTATTTTTCTCCCGGCTGCTGCGGACAGCGGCGGCCCCTGCGGCCTTGGCGGCCAGTGGCAGTCCCTGGCGGCCAGCAGCTGCAGCGGCGGCCCCTGCGGCCTTGGCAGTCAGTGGTAGTCCCTGGCGGCCAGCGGCCAGCGGCCAGCAGCTGCAGCAGCGGCCCCTGCGGCCAGTGGCAGTCAGTGGTAGTCCCTGGCGGCCAGCGGCCAGCAGCTGCAGCAGCGGCCCTGGCGGCCAGTGGCAGTCCCTAGCGGCCAGCGGCCAGCAGCTGCAGCAGCCAAGACACAAGACCAGCCTGTCAGCAGCAGCCGTCTCGCCACTATATTTATATTTTTTCTCCATTATCAGCTTTCTCCATACAGCCTGTTAGCATAGCTTCCAAGCAATATGGCGGACGTTAAGTTTCAATTCTGGGAGTGAGTTCCCACCCACTGATCTGTAGCTTCAGTGGTTGAAAATATGAGGAACTAGCGTTGTAGTTTCACCCCGCTAACCACAACAACTTCCAGTGATGCAATATGACGATTTCTGCATCACTGGAAGCTCCTTTTCAGACTTTGAAATACAAAGATTTCCCATCTCAGGGAAAATGAGGGCGGGATGCACGACCCTTCAAAAATACGACCAGGTTTCTAATGATACAAAGATTAATGCAAATGGGTGAAGTATCCCTTAAGTTCTCAAAAGCATCTTCGCCCAAATAAAAACACAAAACACACAACACACTGGTACAGCTGTCATAAGCATGCCAAGAGAAAAAAGTTGTCCTTGACATGCAAACATTTTCTTGTCATTCAACTGCAATGACCATTTCATTTACAAAGTTGTCCATTCAGACGCCTCTGCGTGCCAACATATTGGGCGAGCAACTGTGTATGTTTGTGTAAGCATATAAAAAGTCACATAAAAAAAACACATGCTCCCAACCTTCAGTCCCTTTTTATAAATGGGATGAATTTGCAGAACAGGGCTTACCATGTTCTACTAAGGGGTGATGTGAAGGGCAGTCACTACAAGTAGCTCTCAGAGCAGAGTCTGAGAGAGCATCATAATGCAGTCATCAAGTATGACAATATTTTCTCTTCTATCATTAAATATGTAACATTATCAATATATGAACCTGATGTTTAGCTCCTGCTGGTTTTCATTAAGTTTATATTCCCTCTCTTATTACATGTGTTGACCAGCTGTCACTTTAATGTTGCCTGAGATAATAATGAACAAGAAAGCTGTATGAAGTTACCTTCAAGCTAGCACACATTTCCCTCAACATCTGTAGCCTATGGCTACCAAACAGTAGAATATGATCAGACAGGATGTTGAACAGAAAGGCTGGCTTGCTAGCCAGACTTTTAATCGTAAACATTGTTTTCACGGAAAAATAACGTTATGTAAATTAGCCATGTGCTGCACATTGACTCATTGAATCAGGTTTCATGCTTCTTGCGGCGATATTGCGGAATCACGGCCGGCGAGAGGAGGGTCCACAGAGTGCCTGAGCGCCCAGCCGCGCATCTCCAAGATTTTGTAACAACGCGGACAGGTTCGCGCCAACCGCGTTGCAATGATTGGCTGCAGGGCCCGGAAGTACTTTATTCGGGCCGTGTTGAGCGCTCGCGCTTTGACTGCAGTCAGTACGAAACGACTCAACGTTCACAGGGGCCGTGCTCGCCGGCCACAAGAAGCATGAATCAGGTTTTCAAGACAGATTTACCCCCCTCCTGCAAATGTTTTTATTGCAGATCTAAATGAATCACACAAATGACCTATTTGGAATCCAAAATGGCGAATTTCGCCGAAAGGTGACAAGTTTGCACCCCTGTGGATGGTTTTTTTTTTTTTTATATTTATTTTTGGGCTTTTTGTGCCTTTAATGGAGAGATAGGACAGTGGATACAGTTGGAAATCAGGGAGAGAGAGAGAGAGAGAGAGTGGGGAATGACATGCGGGAAAGAAGCCACAGGTGGGATGTGAACCCGGGCCGCCCGCTTGAGACGACAGCCTCCATACATGGGGTATGCACACTAACCATTGCACCACCAGCGCCCCCATGGATGGTTGTTTTGACCCTTGTATATCTAAAGTGCAATCCATGTTTTGTTTTCTACATGTGTACCTTTGTCTACCTGCGTTTCATTTCCTACCTGTTGGAAACTTTCTCTCAAGTGGCTCTGGTCTTCGGGGTGGCAGAACTCTAGAATATCTTTTCCCAGCAGGTCCTACAAGAAAATATAAGAGTTAATGGGAGGCATACTTGTAAAATTAAAGTTTTGCCTCAACACATAAATACAACCCCAGTCCCTTAAAAAGTTGAGTTGTCCTGTAAAACAGAACTAAAAATTGTGATGACTTCAAAACACAGGGCCAGCTTAGAAATAGAGTTTGAAAGACAACATATAAATTAAAATTGAGAAATGTAAATAAAAAGTTGGGAAAGGGTAATGTTTAACTCTCTGCTAAATACATGTTTTTGTATGCATTTTGGGAGCTGAGGAGAACTCTTTCATTTTGAAAATGGAATATTTAACCATTATTGCCAAATGTCGGATTTCAATCAATCAATCTTTATTTGTATAGCGTCAATGCATAACAAAAGGCATCTCAAGACACTACAAAAGAGCAGGTAAAAGAACTTACTCATTGTTATATTATCTACAAAGATCCAACATTATAACCATCATGAGCAGTAAGCAACAATTAGCAAAGATACAGTTACAGTGAAAAACTTTAAGAGGCAGAAACCTTGAGCACAACCAGACTAATGTTGAATAGCCATGTGCCAAAACTGAAAGAGGGATTTTAGCTGTTCAACAGTTCAGGGAATCCTTTCTTTTATTTTAAGCTTAATAATGAGCCAAACATTTTCAATGGGTGACAAGTCGAGACAGCAGGAAGGCCATTTTGTCACCCAGACTCTTTTACTGCAGAGGCATGCTGTTGTAATAAGTCCAGAAGGAAGTTTCACATTGTCTTCCTTACGTAAGCAACACATTTTGTTCCTCAAACTGTATTAATGTTTTCAGCATTAATAAAGCCTTCACAAATATGCAGGTTACTCATATCATGTGCACTGATTCACCCTGGGTCTTTTTCAAACCAGCCACTACACCCTATCCCTACCCACTACCCCTCTGTTTGCGCATCCTCGCGGAGGGTCCATCCCAAACCAATTAGCGGGGAGTGGTAGTGGGTTACAAAACCCTCCACCAGTGAGTGTGCACCAATGCCGACTTTCGGATCACGTGCAACGCCTATTGTGTCCGGTCATCATGGATGAAGCAACCTGTGAGTTCAAACACTGCTCCAACTAAGATAGACAATTAATATCATCATACAGATGTTCAAATGTGTACTAAGGATCAGATTTATGTTTATTTATTGTAAAGTGTTTTATATTTACAGGTACTGTTGCAAAAACAAAAGAATATTAAATCATGTTGCGGACAACTTTTCGCTGTTAATATTTATTTCTTATTTTTCTACTTTTGATGTCTTTGTGAAATCTCAATTCAACAACAAAAAATACACTTTTTGCTGCTCTGATGTTCAACAATAGTCTCCTTGTCTTTGCATTAATTTAGGAAATCCTGTTCTATGAAATTACAATAAATTAACTGAAATTATAAATTACAATGAAACATGTAGGCTCAATCTAATAATTTTGTTATAAGTCTACACTAATATAACTTACTAAAGAAGAATAATCTAGGCTACATAAATATTTTTACAGAATGCATTAGCTACAAAAAAAGCCGTTCCCGCAAGATACCGCTGAGTAACCAGGGTTAACACACAGTTCCTGTTTCCACCTGAGAGAGGGAAGTTTTTCCCAAAGCCTGCCGCTGTATTTCTACCCTACACCTTGATGAAAGTGACTTCACTCAGCTGAGAATTTCACTTCTAACGGAGTGCACTCTGTCACGGTGGGGGAGGGTGTAGGGTTTGGTTTGAAAAAGGGCCCCTCATCCCATCAAAGATGCTAACTTTTGAAAGTCCCTCTCCTCACAGACAGAGAAATCTAATTTTGACTTGTCAGGCTTCCGTCCATTTCAAATGAGCCAGGACCTAGAGACGGAAGCTTTGACTCCTTTGAAAACATGTTCTTGGCATTAAACTAAAATTAAAATGAAAATTTACCTTTTCAAAAACAATGTAATCTCAACTTGAACTAAGAGCTGCAGACTTTTTGCATTACTTGAAAAATTGTTTATGGAAATGTGCAAAATACTGAATTTTGATAGACATCAAGAAAACGTCAGAACATTCTTGAGTTGCATGGACAGTAAATAAAAGAGGAGTAGATTAGAGAATAGTGATGCTTCTTAAAGAACTTAGATCAGTTATTATTAAAACAAAAAGTTATAAATAGGAATCTTTGAAATACTTCAGAATAAAGCTTTTCAAAAAAACCTTGTTCCCTCTGCAGTTGAAATAAAAATAATACTTTCAAGAACAAAAAAAGGGAAAACAAATATCCAACCTGAGGCTGATAGCCAATGACATTGATGCAGCGCGGGTCTACAAATGTGATGACACCATCCGAATTGTGACGTGACAGGAACTCTGTGGGCACTGAGAGGCCGTTCATGTCCATAGAGACAGGAGAGCTGGTCACCTGAGGGAGGGCACAGACATATTTATGATTAATGATTTAGGCATAAGGATGAGGACAAGAGAATTTAAGGGTGGGAGCACAAGTAATAGTATACCTGAATTGTATGCAATGAGTTTCTGAATTTTTAAACATTTTATGTTATGACTCAGTTCTGTATGGTACCTCCCTGCCTGTGTTTGTTGTCTGCTTTCCCCTGTTTGTTTTGATCCTCCTGTCAGTCATGTCCGTGTGTGTGTGCAGTATAACTACCTGGGCTCTACATCCTCTCTGCTCTTTGTGCTTTGTTACTGTTAGCGTGGATCCCCTGAGGTCACCCCCCCCCCTTCCACGTGTTAACATTAAAGAAACTCTTTAACTGAACTAACTGTCTCTGAGTCGTGCGTTTGGATCCTAAAACAAACACCTGTGTTATTCCTAACACATTATTTCAATTTCACACCATATGACAAAATATTTTGACATTGTTCACAAAAGTTGGGCTGTAACCTTCAGTACTGGCACACTGATCACTCACAGATCCTGCAAGTTGTGGAACACACAGCAGCAGACAATGAATTAAAAAATAATAATAATATTAAATATGTATTCTTATATTTATACAGTTGAAAACTAACCATCATTTATATATGTGCCTCAGTTGATTTGTATTTTATTCATGTAATCAGTATGAGGCAACCTTAAAAAAAAAAAAAAGAAGTTTTTGGTGTAAAAAGAGGTTGAAAACAAACCGGTCTACTTACTAATGAAAATGAGTAATTCATTATGTGAGTATGTAAAAGTCCAAACTAAATGAAGGCTTGGCTAACCTTCCTTGAGGGCTTCAATAAAATCAGTATATTAACCTAGAATTCCACAAAAAGCAGCAACACACACCTGAAGTCTTCCAATGGCAACAAGGCAATATTTCCCAGTCTGACCTGCTTCTGTGTCTTCCTCTGGTATAGTCATACCTAAGGTAAAGAAAGAGAGAGTAGTTTTTATTTCAACACATTTCAAACTGAATGCCAATAAAGCCCAGGATGAAATATAATTCAACAAAAAGAGACAAAAGCGGGAATTTCTTAATTTATTTTAGATAGTGTTTGGGCCATGTTTGTCTTTATTGTAGAGGACAAATGACTAGAGACAGGAAGTGTTGGGAGGAATGAGTGGGGGACGACAGGCAGCAAAGGGGCCAAGGTCAGATTCAAACTCACGGCTGCTGCAGCGAGGACTATAGCTTCCATACATGGGGGGCACAACATGGAAACTTCGTCCCGCTTTACGCCTCCACAACATTTATAAAGTGAAGGCCAAACGTCACAGGGGCGTACATTTTGTGTCTTTAAACAGCATTTTAAATAGGGCTATTATTTTGGGAACACTTTAAGCCTTGTGAGTCAACTTTTCAGGTTGAAAGAAAATCACATCCCTGCTTTAAGAATTCCAGGGGACAAAAATCTGTCATAAGGTTCCTTGAGGGATTAATTGGAATACAAAGTATGATTTTTCTCTTAAATAATTATATAACTTGATAATGTACAACTGTAAGAAGATTCGTCAGGAGGGGAATTCTTAATAGGAATATTATGCATCTAGTTATCTGTATACAAATGTATGAATTCTTGCAGATATCAAATGTCTTCAGATTTTGATAAAGATACTCCCACACTACCGAGCTATCTATTCATGATTTTGACCAGTGTTTAACCAGACTGGTCAATACTTCCCATGCTTTTGGTCAAAATGAATGAAATTTAGTTTTAAGTCCTAGAAAAAAAGGTCATCAGACTAATTGTATTTCTTTGAGTCTTTGATAATAAATATAATAGCATAGTAGTTGAATTCAAGAGAGCCAACTGCTACTAGGTTACTCCAGGCCATATTCACTCTTATAAAAGAAATTGTTGTAGTTAAGCAGGGCTAGAGACCAGAGCATTGGTTTGAGGTAGTATATATGAGTGTGCATGTTTTTGTTTACCTGCAGGGGGCCAGGCTTTGATATAGCCAGTGCAGTGCACAACAGAGTACTGAGCCTCTCCTTCTTTTGACGGTCCAAGCCCATTCCTGGCCAGCAAACAGACAAAGACACAGCAGCATGTTAGGGACTCTTTTTGTAAAATTAATGTTATTAAAATTCCTGAATTTTCCATAAATGGAAACATACAAATATTTCCCTTTGTCACAGTTAAATGTGAGGGGAATTATTCCAAAACTATTAAACGACTGTTAAGCACTTGATTCTGATTAGCCAATTACTCAAAACAACAGTCTGCTATTCCTGGAAAGCAGACTGTTGTTAAGAAGAACAAACCATACTAAGAAAAGCAGAAGACTGCTAGTGACCCAGCTCTTATCACAGACTCTGTAATCGTATCAATCCACAGAAATAAGTCTTGCTAATCTGGCGTCAGCATTTTTAGTATGAGAAAAGGGGAAAGGAGAAGGAAAAGAGTGGAGAAATGCTCCAAATGTCAGAGAAATCTACAAACCATGGCACATGGAGTGACCTCTAAATGAAACATGGTATGGTACGGTGGTGTTTAAAAATGAATGTAAAAGAAAATGCCAACAGACTTCAAGAACAACAAGGCAGAAAAACTCAAAACTCACGCTGATCTGTGCACTGATGTTAACCATCAGTGGAATTGTTCACTAAAATGTGAGTAACTTAAGCTAGGTTAGCTAATACCATCTATATAAAAATCTTGTTATTCATGTTTGAAGTAAAATGTCCTTCATTACCCTTTAATTTACAGAATTTATTTACAATAAGAGATAGAACGGTTCAGTAGGACACCGGAGAAGAATGTATTCCTTTAGAACAACATTAAAACAAAAGATGTGTTTCCATTTATTGTGTAAAATGATGTAATTGTCAAGAGAGACAATTCAAATCTCCTTCTGTGAAGAAATCGTTTTGTTCAGTATGAGTCAGAAGAATGATCTTCAAGTTGATTGGATGTAATTGGTCAACTCTTAAATAAAGTTGACCTGAATGATTAGTTTCTCTTGAACCTGTTAAGCGTGTGGTAGATTGTACTCACACATTAAGGCCCTGACTCACCAATGAGATCGTCAGCCGTCGGGTCCTAGTTGGACCGTCGGTGAGCGCTTGTCGCACTAGTTTTTGCGGTGTGCCGGGCTTCGTTGCTACCCGTCAGGCCCCGTCAGCCTTTTTCGGCCGAGAGGACTCTATCTGATTGGCTGTTCAGAGGTTTAATTTCTCTCCAGCTCTCCTCACAGGTTCAGGAAAGCCCATTGAGCATGCCGCTGTAGTATCCATGCTTTCACCCATTAGTGCGCGTTCTCCTTCTCTGTCTCCTCTTCTTTTCTTTTTCCACTAAAAGACCAAGAACTGACAACGCCAGCGCCATTTTCTACTTTTTAAATCAGACATTATTCTCCATTAGTAGGCGACCTATAATACGAGTGGTGACCGACAGCGGTGTGAAAATGGTCTTCTTGTATCATAACAACGGACTACCGCCCCCTGCTGGCATGGAGAGTTATTTCCTCTCACGTATGAGCAGAACATGCGTGGTGGTTGGCCGTCGGCTGGAGTCTTTGCATTGTGTTCTAGTGCAACTTTTTGGACAAGACACGAGGCGACGCCACAGGCGGCCTTCGTCACCACTAGTTTTTTGCCGTGTGCTTGGTGTGTCAGGACCTTTAGATTGACTCACACAAATATGAATGTATTTAAGTACTTTAAGTCTACTAAATAAAATCTACCAAAATGAAAAGAAAGTATTCCTCTACATTGCACTGCTTAAAAACAATAAAACAAAGGAAATTAATAGAATGAATGTTTTAGAAAGTAACTGTGGCAGGATAATGTATAATGAGCAGGTTGTTATCGCAGAGGTATGGAGATAGAATGGTCTCAAAAAGATTCATACATATCGAAATGGTATGTATAAAAATGCATATATTTATAAATAAACATGTATTTGTAAATATATTTTGGAGATTTGAAAATAAATATGCTTGACTTTGTGTGTAGATTCTGCATTTGTGGATCTCTTTTGGGCTTTTCTCTCGATGACATCATTGTGAGACATTCTTACCGCACACTGCCATCCACAAATAAATACCCCCGAATTCGAATGAGAGTACACCCTCCCCTGAACAACCAGTAGATGGCAGTGTTGTGCAGCCACCGCTGGTTATGGTTAGGTATTTGACAGACGCTTTAATCCAAATGTACCGTCTATGACTGCTGCAGGATCAACAACATGGAAGTGAACAGTGGAGTAACTGGATGGCTAAGTAATAACTAGTGATAACTGTTTCATTATGAGTCCACTTAGTCAGTGTACAGACAGATGTCAAGTCTCGAAAATATATTTACAAATACACGTAAATCTTTTTGAGACTATTCTATCTCCATACAGAGGAACCCTTCAGGGTGAGATGAGACCCCAGTGAGAAGAAGGCAGAAATGAATATGAGCAAATGTTATCATAGAAAGGAAAGTTCCTGTACCTGTATCTCTTTCTCATGTTAGACAGACGGTTTAGAGAAATGTGATCAAGGGGAGCACTCCCACACCTGCATACAAATACAAAGACAAGAGTAAACATTACATTCCACTTGTATCAACTCATGTTTAGATACACTGTATTGGCAAACACATTTTGTGATGTATTAGTTTGAGCCTTTTTGTGTTTTTTCTTGTTACGATGGATCATGCAGTTTTTGTCTGGGTATAATTTGACCATTTTGTACACTTCTCATAGATATAAATTAAAATAAACACCCTTAAGAGGCCCCCCACAATAGAACTGAATTATGTTCCATTTAAACGCTGCTACCAGAAATGGAAATGTAATATCTATTTTTTCTTACAAAGGTCATTTTATTAAAGATCTGCCACGGTTCAGAATTAACAGCATAGTAAACTGTCATTTTTTTGTCAAGAGGTTTTCAAATAGTAACCTCTGAGGCAAAAAGCAGATGCATGGAGTGGTTCATTGTTGAAAATAATGTGTCCCTCTGGTGCTCTTCAGTGTGGGGATCCAACTTAGTAGCTATTTTTGACTTATTAAAAAAAAAAACAAATCAAGAGATAGAAAAAGGAAAACATCCATTCACACAGTCACCCACCTCATGCGGCAAATGAAGGACCGTCGGGAGCCCATGCACATCCTCATAGACGACTGCTGTCCCTCCTTCTTCACTGTTCCCGTCTTCAGATCCAGAATTCGTCCTGTTTATACAAAAACAGCAGAACAAATTAAACTGAAGCAAGACCAGGACAAGGCTTGTACAAGTTAAACACAGACAGAGACAATAGTTCTGTGCAACACCTCAATGCACTGAAGCCCTCAAGTATCCATGATCTGCCAGAAACAACCCTCCAGAAAACCCCCTGAGCATAGAAGCCCAACCACTGCTGCCTGGGCATATATCAAACATCATGCACACCCAGATTAATAACATCAGCATACGTTTTATACATAGACACACACACATTTCCCTTTTTATTGTTTTGTATATATTAGTTTTTTTTTTTAGTGCCTTGGTCTGCATGTGCACTGTAATGTTTGAGTCATCTGCCTCCTTCCGCCTCAGCTGCCACCACTAAACTTTAATCTGTATCGTTCGGCCCTTTTTACCTGTCCCGTGAGTTCCCTCAACTTTTTATAACTACGGTGTATATTCATCCAAAGGCAGACGCTGCCTCTGGCTCCAGCACTGACTTTTATGTAGTGCACAAACTGCAGTCGATGCACTTAACTTCACTCCTGGTCATTTTAATCATGTCTCTCTCAAAAACTTTAATACATACTTTAAAGAGACCATCAAGCATGTGTCTCCTGAATGTACCTCACATTAAATCCAGATCAGGTGAAGGTACATTTGGTCACTATGGTGCTGTTCTCTGGAACAAATTGCCAGATGACCTGAAATCCACTGCAACTCTTATCTTCTTTTAAAAACAATTTTGGTAGTTAATATGTGTCTGTGTGTCTTTTTTTATGTTAATGTGTGCGCCTGTTGTTTTCCTTTCAGTTCAGGAGTTCAGCATGATATAGACAGAAAATTGATTTGATGTCTGTGTGTTGTATGGGCTATGATTTATTTTTATTCGTATTATTATAGTCATCATTATATTTTATTTTCAATTACTAGGAGTATTTAATATGGCTCTACTTCATTTATTATTTTAAGGTTTTTAATGTAAAGAACATTGAGTTTTACCCGTGTAATGAAATGTGCTTTACAAATAAAATTGACTTGACTTGACTTTGGGGTTTTTGGGCCTTTATTCGACATGTGTGTGCCATGCACCAAATAGCATCAGGATTGGGAGTCAAACCAGCGACCTGTGCGACGAGGTCTGTGACCTCTCTAAATGGTGTGTCTTAACTCCACCAACTGAGCAAAACCTGCAGCCGAAGATGTCGTGTTTAACATAGGCAACCCTTGTGAAGTTAGGGGAGGGACTCTGAACAGAGCGACTGTAAAATAGACTGTTATCACATGAATGAATTAAACCTTTTATTGCCCCTAGGGGGAATTTGCCTTGCACAGAGAGCATAAAAAAACACAAACAAAAAAAACATTTACAGGACAGCACATCATAAGAACACATAAAAACACACTAAAGCATCACATGATTCAATGAGGGATTTCAGCAAGTTAAATAAAGTGCAGAGTGCCAAGTTCGTCCTGTATAATCAGCTCTTATTAAGCAGCTGAATACTGCACAGTACAAAGGATGTAATGCCTCTTTTAGTCATCATCCTGGGCATTCTGTACCTGCGCTGGGACTACAGCAAAGTCAAGCATATGTAACAATGCTGTCATCACTATATAAAAAAAAAAAATACAACTAATAGCTTCACAAAGGTTCCAACCCCACCATACACATACAATAGACTATGTATGACAACATTGGTGAGACAAAGCTTAATGAAATTTGTGATACAGTAAGTACTATCAGTTAGAGGTTCACTGCCCTGTGTGTGTAACATCAGACACAGGGATAGAGGAAATCAATGCTGCTCCAGGAAAGTATTTTGCAAAAATAATAAACAAAAAGAGAAGAAAAGACAGTAAGGAATTCAGTGCTATCAAAGTGTATTCTGTACCTGTCATGGAGTTTTCTGAAGTGCTGAGCTGTTCCCTCAGCTTTTCCACATCGTCTGGGTGCACTTGTTCATATAGAGTGCTGCCAAACCACTCTGACTGCGGATGGTTCAGTACAGGTGTCACTGAGTCCGACACATAGATCACCCGGCCTGTTTCTGCCGCAACCACAAACAGGAAGCCGTCTGCTGCCTCCAGGATCAGATGCTTGAGTTCCTATATAGTGCCAAGGGGACATGAGCACACAAGCCAGAAAGGAATTAAAAAATTAAGAGGCAGTCTAATCAAAACCATGTGATTGCTGTATTAAACATGGGCGTTGGACCCATTACATACAGGGGAACAGTTTGTGGTGTGCTCATTATAAATCTACATTTGTGGAAGCAGTGTTTGGCCATAATTAAACAACAAGTACATCCGATTACATTTAAACTTTGGAGACTTTGAAGTTCTTTTCAGAGAACCAATTTTGAAGGGAGACGAAATAAGACTTTTGAATAATCAATATGCAAAAACTGATGTTCTTAAGTTTCAATATCATAAACCTTTATATTTCATCATCTCAAAACCAGAGTCTTAAGCTTTAGGTGAATTGGGAGAGTGAGGTATATATATTTTTTTCAATACTTTCTTCTTTCCTTCCTTTGTAATGGAAGAGGAAATAGCTCTGAAGACATTGGACTCTCAAGTGGCAGAGTAAAACACTTGAAGTCTAAGTAGCTTGTTTTAACTCAATTGAATAACTTCTAATATTAATGTTGTGAAAAACAAAAATGGGCCTTTATACTTAAAGTATCCATAAAATAATAAGAGTAGTTACACGAGCTGTGGAGTTTGTGCAGTGCTTAATGATAAAAGGGTAAGAACAGGGACAATTGGTTACATATACAGATATATACAGATAGTAGGTAGTTTTTGGTTTTTGTGAAATAATTTCGTTTCTGTGTGCAAAGTAAAATAATGTAAGCATCCAAAATAAAACTAGGATGTTTGAAAAAGCTGTGTTAAAAAATCTTTGCTCTGTTTAATAGCACTTGGGAAATACTATAATATACTAATAATATAAAATGAAATTTTCATAGGGGGGGCTAATAATTTCGTCCTCATGTGTATAAAGAATCCTCCATAGACAATTCTCAATTCAGTTTGGGCTCAGGGGTCTAAACAAGTTACGAGGGTTGGGTCCATTGTAGGCTACACCCAGATCAAGGATGCAATCCCCACTACGAGACATGCATCTCATATTGTATCAGTCAGAGCAGTGAAACACAGAGCACTGAGGGGGATTTGGTGGGTCACATACTGCCTCCACAGATGTGGCATTATTTAAATGACATGTTGGCAATAAGATGTTCACTTACAAAGTCCCTGACTGATAGCAGCCTCACTGTTTGGTTAGCAAAGTGCTAATGCTAACTACCATCAACAGAATAGTGGAGAGATTAGAAGGGAGGCTGCTCTGTATTTTGGCTAACAATCTCTTGGTTTGACACGTTTGCCTCCCAAGAAACATGGACATAAAAAGAGCCAAGTTGAATCACTGTGAATCTCAGGTTTCAGCCTTAAACATGGGAAGCAAAGTTCACATGTACAGCACCGAATCGAGGATACCCTTTGGAGAAGTATCCAGCTGAGTCTGAGTCATTGTTACCTGTTCAGTGAGAAAGGAGGGCTTGTAAGCCCCATCAGTTGATGTGTTTCCCGTGCCCCTCATGGATTTCATATGGGAGACAGCCATACGCAGAATGGTCAACTTATCGGGTTTTCTTGCCAGAGCACTGCAGGTAGGCACCATGTCTGACAGCTCAGTGATGTACTGGGTCATTTTGTTGCGCCGGCGCCGCTCAATCTCACTGTGATTCTCTCTGAAACAGTGGAAAGAGCAGGTAGAAGCTTGGAGAGAGAGAGACATCTCGGAACCATTTGACAGCCTTGCTTGCCCCCCCCCCCCCCCCCCATGTCTTTTATGTCTGTGACTAAACTTAAGCACAAGTTTCGTCAACGTGAACTGCACTAAATTATTAGTTTTAATCTAGACGCAATTTGATTGCACTGACTCTATCCAAATAACAAAACATTGTCTGCATCCTGGTCTGAACTTTGTTGCTGTCAAGGTTTTGGACGAATAACCTCTGCTATGTTTCTAGATAATAGAGCTGCACTGTCCAAAGTGGGATGGATGCCGTCTCTAGCTAGCAGACCAGGTTTTCCCCAAAAAGACTGCCAGTTATCTATGAAGCCCACATCGTGTGCTGGACACCACCCCGACAGCCAGCGGTTGAGTGATGACATGCGGCTATACATGTCATCACTGGTCTGATTTGGGAGAGGTCCAGAGAACACTACGGAGTCCGACATCATCTAAGCAAAAGTACACACCGACTTCACATTAACCTTAGTGACTTCCAAATACAGGCATGTGTTACTATTTTTGTGGTTTATGTGTATATTGCTAAGTATTTTATGTTGTTGAAATTGTCAGTTAGGATCCTTATCAAGTAGGAAAACAAGATTTTCCCAATTTCCTTTAAATGAAGCATGGCACGTAGTAGTACAACAATAGCAACCAACAACTATTATTATGGCTTGGCAAATATTTCCAAAATAAATTAAGTTTTTAGATGGCTATGGAAGCGAATGGTGACCAGAAAAAGAATTTATTTGAGAATTAAATACATGAACAGAAATGCTTTTTAATTTTCACAATATGAGTGTGTTATTTGACTAAAAAATAAAACAATACTCATTTATCTCATTTACATTTCAGTGTTCAATTTCAAACTTCAAAAATGCACATTCGAATGAATAAATTAAAATGAAAAAGAAAATGGCATTATTTTTTTACATCTTCAAAAAATGCCCCACATAATTCAAATGAAATCATTATTTGACCTATTTAAAATGAATATTCAGTCATCCAATTTGCATTATACTTTTCCTCTCTATGTATGCATATTGTATGACATCATTCAAATTAAAACTAAAAGATCATTGGCTTTTCATTTTCAAACTTGCCGTGCTTAATAGTTCTCATAATTGTCAAAGTGGACAGCGCAGGAAAGTGACGTCAGACTTAAGCTCCCAGGCAGAATGCGCTACGCATCAGAACGATAGGTGGCAGAAAGAGGTGTGCATCTTTAACGCTTTAGCTCCCACTGTGATATAGGGTGGCAATCTGCCTGGACCTTTCCAGAGCACACTGAACTTTCAGTGAGTATAATGCAGCAGCTCTTCAACCACGACAACATGCCACTATCTCTGACCATGAGAGTCACTTGTTTAAGCTTCTTCATACGGCCACACTCCTATTTCACACGGTGAGAATAAAACAATTCCCCTTTTCTATTTTTCCCCTTTTCCCCAAGCCTCACTTGTTGCTTGCCGTACTTTGCCTATGATTGTCTGACACAGAGAGAACCGTAACCAGTGATTTGTAAACCCTTAATATTTACAGAGAGATTGATATTTCCGGCAGGCCAGGAGAAAATGAACAGAGCATCTGGCAAAGCAGAGCATTCACAATAATCTCTAAAATCAACTGAAGAGAAGTGCGCAGAATCACGGTGTGCATATGTATCCATCGCGCTCTCTCTGAGTGACATGTTGACTGTTTTCACTTGAGAAACATCATTCTTTATGATAACGTTGCTGCGCCAATTAATAGGCTATATTGATAATTAACCTAAAAAACCTTTGGATTAGTTATTAGTAATACTAACAGCATTTCAAACTTCAACAGCTAACAGACATCACACAGACATGTCCTACGACCTGTTTAAAGTTTATAATAAACAGAGCATTGAGGGTGGCGAGCAGACTCGTCGCATGTTGGAGCTGTTTGGACAACAACAGTTTGTTAACAGATACTACAGTCTGCAGTATAGATCATTCTCTTCTCTGCTAAACTGAGTTACATTAAAACAGATGATCGATTGAATGTTCTGTTTCATATCTCCTCAGCTCTGTGCACAAAGTTTCAATGTCTCTCCACCTCTGTGCGTAATGGCACACACTCTCCCTCTCGCTCGTCTGTATGAGCTCTCTCTCCCTTTCAGAGGTTGATCTGTAGTTATTTAAAGAATTGTCAACTAAAACTCCAAAATTGAGGGTAACATCTTGTTATGCCTGTGTGACAGGATGATCAAACGTCTTTGGTTTCTTTGATTGTGCTGAATATCTCGTGACTCTCCATAACAATGATCAACAATACACAGCAGCACAGCAGAGAATAATGACTACACAACACAGTCTTAATTAAGACTACGTGTATGAACATTATTACTCGTCACTAATTTACTGATAATGCTCCCTTTTTCAAGTCCATTAACTTTCTGGACTGCTTTCTATTCTTGTTTGGAGCTTGCAGAAGCATTAAAGATGCACACCACCATGTATAGTAATGGATGCATAGGGAGCTGAAGTCTGACGTCCCTTTCCTGCACCGTCCACTTTGCCTCTTTTCTCCTCAACACATGGAATGGTTATTTAAAGAAATATTAATGAATCTCTCACTCTTTTGTAGAGATGCATTGAAGGCATGGCTGAATTTTCAATATTATCCCCTAGACAACCGAGAAAATGTCCAAAAAGTGATATGGATGAACTAATTTATGCTTATAGATGGGAAGCCCACTTAAACAGATAAATTGAATAGTTTTCATTAATGAATTTTTCTGTAGGTGTTGTCAAATATGCATTAATTTTAATTATAATCAGCTGCTTTAAGCCATTCCAAATAACTGGAAACAGAGAGTAAAAAATACTGGATACAGACAACAAGTTCGAGCAGCTACTACAAGGTGCCAGAAATGGCTATTCAAAACAAAGATAAACAAAATAATTTATCATTTCATTTCACAGAGCAGAGGCCTCACTGCTTTCCCTCATACAGTCTGCAACTATTGGGAAGGAGAATTTAATAAATGAATACCTTGGAAACAATTTTTACAACAATGTACAAAACAACAACAATTGACTGATACTCTAGAATTTGTCAATTTAATATAATATATAAAATTGCCTTTAGTATGGCAACGGGTTTAACATTTAAGAATCATCACTGTGTAGATTTTGTAAAGAGGAGGAGGAAGATCAGATGCATTTGTTTTTCTATTGTTCATATGTTGTGAGTTTTTGGACCAATATACAAAATTGGCTGAGGCTGCATCACATCTCCTTTAGAGTTGTACCCTTAAACATCTTGTTGGGGGTTCTCGATGAAGATGGTCCTCAGATAATAAATACTATTATTCTGTTAGGTAACATCTTCACAAAGCTCAATCAAGGAATAGTTTGATTTTTTGAGTTTAAGAGTGTAACAAATTATTAACAATTAGTTGTATTTATAATATTTTTTGATGATTTGTACCTACATATACCCCACACTGAGATTGGATGATGTGGCTTTCTGAACTAGTTCTGAAAAAACCTGCTTTCAGTGGTCTTACCTTGAAAACTTGCTTGGTCCTTCTCCATCTTCGTCATCAAAGTCCATTCTAAAGAACAACCACAGGAAGTCACAGTTACTATTTCTTATTTGTCTGAGAAGTCTCTTTGTATGCTTATGAAAAAACATGTGGTGTAAAATGTATATCCACAGCAGCAGCACTTTGGATTGACTGTTATTTCTCATCAAGTGACAAACTTGAGTATTCTAACAGGTCTATATTTTTTATCTATCCAACAGTTGATAACTCCTACACAGCTTCCACCAAACATATGGAGAACTCAGCCAGTTCTAAAATAAGCCAGCATGGGTTTATGCACACTGAAGTAAACACTGAAGACACTCATGCAGACAGACATGTTTGTGTTGATTTAAATACAGAAAAACATTTCCTGTTGTTTCAAGTAACCTTAACATTTGTTAACTCACCCATATGAAATAAATAAGCAAATAAATTAATAGGTACATAAATACTAGAGGTGCAACAATTCTCGATATAATATTGAACCCGTCAACACGGCATCTTGGTTGAATACAACTGTTGGGAATTGCGGTTTTTCAGTAAGTAACTAGCTTACATTGTATTTCTTTTCAAAAACGCTCTGTTTGTGTGTGAGTAGGGCTGCAACAATTCATCGCCAAAAATAAATAACAAAATTATTCCCAGACGAATTAAACTGTACTTGCTCTCATGCTTATATTCTCCAATTCCAAAAAAGATTTAATTTATGTTTTAGACCTTTGGAACGTATTGCCAGAAGTTAATTCTCTTTTTCTGGGCACCTTGCATTACCTTATATGAATGTCATTTGATTGAAGGCATCTCACCAATAACTTTTAGAATATTTTATTCATGTACAGCATATATGTATAATAGGGGTGGGAATCACCAGAGGTCCCACGATATGATATCATCACGATAATTGAGAACGTTTTGCCATGCTGAGAATTGTGAAACAATATATTGGATATATACATGTTGATTTAACTGCATATTATGTCCACAAAATTAAACTAAATCAAGAAATGTTTTATCAGATAAGAGAAAATACATTGTTCATCACACTTAAGTCTTTCTATTTCCACACAATGGGAGTCAAGCCCACAGACTGACCAACACTGTGGTAAAAGTGAAACCCTGTAAAAGGCTGCATGCACCTCACAATCTCAACTGTAAATATTTCTGTCTAACCGAATTTAACTGGACACAAACATGTATGAACGACTTTAAAATTGCAGTAATATTTAAAAATGCAACTTGTTCAAAATGAATTGTGCATCCACTTCGGCAATTAAAAATTAAAAACGCATATTTGCTCTTCAAATATAATAATAATATATTCAAATATTGATACTTAGCGGCCATTAACTGATATAATATCACCACGCAGAATATCACGATACCATGCTGTATCGACTTTTCCTCCCACCTCTAGTGTATCACCACATTATCTTCCCAACATTCTCTCCAGCAAGTGTCACTATTTTGTGTATACTCGGATAGAATGAATGGTGTTCTAAAATACCTTCATTTATTCATCTTCTGTGCATATTCCTGCCAATAGGGTGATCTTATGTAGCAGTCTTTGAAGCTTTTTTTTGAGGTATAATTATGTCCCACTTGTCGTCGCATTTCTCTTTATTTTAGCATAAATCTTCAAAGTTACTTTGCAGAAATGGGGTAAGTGGGTGTTTATTATTTTATTGTTTTGTTTTATTCTATGCAGATGCTCTGACTTACTTCTATGTGACATCATGATGTACTGTCTGCAGAAATTTAATTTAAATTAAAAAAAAATAATAATAATAATGAACTAATTGTGCCTCCTTTCTTTTGCTGTGGGAATTTAAGTTTTACTCTTGGCTTCTTTTCATCCCATATACATTTTCTCAATAGCCCCTCCCATACATTAAAACATGAAGTTGCTATGTATAGTGGCAGGTTCTGAAATGGAAAAAGCAAAATATGAATTTAAATAAAATTAGTTTTTTCAAGTAGAGTGAGTGGTAACATTTTTACAACGGCAACATCAATTTTTCAACGGCTGAGCGCAGGTTTTAAATCATGGAAAGGCAAAAATGGTGATCATGATTATAATGAAATGAATGGAGCAGGCCTACTAAACAATACTACAACAACAGAAACAAAGTGACCTGTCACCTGTTTGACCAATAGCCAGCACTCATGCAAAGCCCTGTATTCAGAATGGTTATCTCCAAAGCAGTTCAGCAGTGAGTATACTTACCCTCCTGATCTCCTCTTGCCCCCCCGGCCTGGCATGGCTCCTCCCATCCTCACTTGGCTGGTTCCAACAGCTCCCTGCATCGGGACTGTGCCTGGTAACTCACTTCCAATCTCTGTTAGAAATATGAAGACAGCATATGAGCAGAGGGTTAGCATTAGCATACCATTAAACTATGGGTTTCCTATTTGTATAAATATAAGAAAGATTTTCTGTTTGTTTTCAGCAGCTCTTCTAAAAGCAGGCTTCATTTGACATACATTGAAATAGAAAATCTTGGCTAGCTTAAAGTTCTGCTCAATTCACTGGAAATGGTTTGTGTGCCTGAGCTGCTCAATGCTGTTTGCTCTGAACACATTTGACAAAGGTTCATAAAAAAAAGAAAGATAATAAAGATAAAATGATTACTGTGCTGCATGCCATGTTTTGCTCTTTTTTGTTTTGCTTTTTTCATGCATCGTAAATGTTTCAAAGTGTTAGTTGTGATGTAATGGTCATTAGAGTAAATCCCAATGTCCTCAAAAAAAACTTACATTTATTTGTATCTATTATAAATAGTAAGCCTGTAACAGTCAATCATACATAGCAGTATTCACACCCCAATCCAGGCAATGATAATCGTTCATTAAATCAAAATGGATGCGCTATAAAAAAAAAAAAAACGTTGCTGCTTGATTGCGAGATGTTTCTCATAAGTCCAAAATAAATCAAGCATTTTCTTTTAACATAAAATGTTCAACAATTATTCTGAGGGTAGCAGCTTGAATATTGTTTATATTCTTTACTCTGTGAATTTCAGTTTCCCCCTTGCAAACAGTATGACGTCTAGTCCTTTTGTATTTCAGGTGGACAAACAGAAGTGTGGCGCTTTGTATTTGAGGAGCTATTAAATCAAATCACAACACTCAGATGCTCGTCATTTAACAACTCCGTAGACTCATTTCAATCAGAAATGTGAATCAGAAAAGCAACAATTCTCTATTCAACCATTTGGTACGCCATCCACATAGGCTACTAATAAATTAGAGTTTAGTGTAAGGAAATACCTCCCCACTGAGTAATCACCATGCACTAAAGTTGGGAAAGCCAACATCACTACACACATTACCTATACATGGATTTCCCAACGTAAGACATAACGTGACGTAAATAAACAACGTGGAAGTAGCGGCCGAAGCAACAGAGTCCACTACACGACGTTATAATGAGAATATTTGTCTTTATATCAATGCTATGTGTAATCCAATGGAATGACAACATCCACAAAAGAGAGGAGAACAACATACTGACCAACAGAAAACACAATGCAGACGTTTAATTAAGTGCACAGAGATCGTGTGCAGACACTTTAGGCAGTCACTGTTTATAAAGGTCATTCTCTTTTCATTGGCTCAAATTGAAATCTCCAGAGTATATGCTGCCGTGTTCAGACATCAGCTCACTCTGATATTCTGTGGATAAAATACTCAGAGTCTGGAGGAGAAACTCTGGGTAAAGTCTGCACAAAAAATGTGTCTGTTTGTGTTCACACACAGACTGAAGAACCTCCGGGTAGACTAATCTCCAGAGTTTTTCAGGACATTTCTGTATGTGTGAAAAGGGTTTTAGAGAAAGCTCATGAAGATTAAACAAATATATTTTAAAATACTGAAATGTCTTCTATTTCTACATGGCACTAGACATAATTAAACAACTTTGTTGCTTCAAAGTCAAATAAATATTTTCCTTAACCCCTCGCAGTTCCTGTAAAATGTGACTTAAACTCCTAAGAATGTACTAATAACAGGCCGAGTCAGGAAAACATGTGATCCGGTCAAACGTTCGTTCACTCTCATCAGGTCTACAGCTAACTTAACAATAGCAACGCCATCTCACAGTCTGCTAAAATAACTTGGAAGGGAAAAACCACATTTGATATAAATAAAAATGCAATATTAAAATGTACCCCCCCCCCCAAACTCTACTGCCCAGATATTGCATCATTCTGTGGGAAACAGAAAAGTAGTCAGAAGACAGAAGACTAGGAAAGCACTTTATAAGCTCAAGTCCAATTACTATTTGAGTAACACAAAGTGCTTGTTTGTATAAAATAGTTAAATAAACCTTTGCGATATGTTTATTGTGAAAGCTCATATTGCAATAATGATAACATTGTGTGAAAGATACGTTTGTGTTTGTGCACTTGCTTAACAATGGCATACACCGTACAATTGTATTGTCAGCTCATACTGTACAACTGAATCACTTAGGACGCGTGACCAGAGCCCGTTTATGTGCTCACACTGTACGACATTGATTGGTGGACACGATCTGAGAGTTCAGTTCACATTGAAAAAATCATGACGTAGCATTCACAATGTTCAACACAAAACTCCCACAGATAATGGTTGATTTCAGTTGTCTCAAATGCACGGCTAAACTAAACACACAACCAAAATATCAAACATATAAGAAATTAATAGGACGATCTGAAGCAGCTGATCAGTCTGTGATGGGCTGCTGCACGACTGACGCTGGGGGATCGGGGGGAAATTGGCCTGACTTCAAAATGAGTTGTACGACTCAAAAATCTGTTCTAAACTGGCCTGAAATCCAAAAAGAAAGAAAAGAAAAAAGATCTGACAAAAGACAATGGGCATAAAGCAGAGTGCACTTAAATGTAGGTTTCCTTTTTTACTTTCAGAAAGTGTGCCATTTAATGGTTGAAATATGTTTATTTTTCTGAAGGTTCATCCCATTAAAAATATTCTTATTTGGGGTATTGTTAATGAAAACAGAATATTTTCTGAAGATAAAAATTATTTTTTCTTATATTTTAAATTTCATCTATCATTACATTTTTTGTGAGAGCCAACACTTCGGTTGATTTGAATTCAGTGAAGACCTAGTTGTTCCTTTTGGCCCCCCTTATCTGGTGCTACTATTGGTGCCATTTTATACAAAATAATAAGTATAATCAGCCAGTTTGTTGTCCACTTTGAGCAGCACAAACTTCTTTTCAGAACTGCTCAACTATTTCTTAAATTTGGAGACTAGTGTGCAATAATTAAAAAAAGAAAATGTAAAGGGCATTCCCAGCTTCTCTCTACCTTAGTGTGACTGCATTTGTGATATCTATGAGGGCACAGGGTCTCCTGCAGAAGGACACAGGTGCAAACAATGTAGTTTCAGCACTAGGTCATGAATCAACCTTGACTCTTCAGAGGAGTTTTTCTTCAGAAATGAAAAATTAACATATGTTTGTGAATGAGGCCCGATGTCTCCTGAGTACAATAAGATTCTAATGCAACTTGCCTCAAGGTCAATTTAGATACAGAGTATTTATGTAGCATTTGTTCCATTTTTCACTGAAGGTTAACTTCATCCCATCAGTTTCAAGCTAACAACATTGTTCCATTTTGTTCTTACTCCTCCACATTGCAGCTAGCTGTTGCATTTACTTTTAGAATGTGCTGCTGCAGTAAATAGACACACACAACCCTTTGTAGATCATTTCACTTGTCATGTTTAACATGCTCTTAAAGCAATTGGATCTGGGTGACAGCCAGCCGGAGATTATCCTGGGATAACACATCCCTGGGTATCTGACCTGAGGTCAACGCACTTGATCTTTCTGCATGCCAAGGGTAACAGTGAGGCTGATCACAGATCTGCAAGCCCACTCATTCCTAATGCTGCTGTTACTGCATTAGGAATGACTTCATTCCAACTGGGTGCCATTAGTGACAAACAGCAGCAGCATGTAGCTGCAATGTGGAATTACTGGCACCGGGATTTGCTGAAAAAATGCTGAAGAATAAAAACAAATTACAAAGAAACTTCTAGTACACAGTAACATGCTAGATTTGCTACTAGACATGCTACACAGACTAAATTCAACATCATATCAACCAGTTCACTGCCATGAACTGTATGAACACAGTGTAAAATACAGCTTATTGGAAACATTAGCAGAGGTGAGCACAATACATATTGAGTATATTCTTTTAACTTTCAACGACCACCTTTAACCTCTATTATTGTCTTGTGTCACTTGTGCCTTTGTATTTTATTTGTAATTTGTCTTTCTTTGTTACCTGCCTAGGGACAACATATGGAAACTAGCACTTCTGCTATAATCTGGCATTTTTACAGCTGTAATTGTTACAGCTGTTAATTAATATGCACTGTCTCTAACAAATAAATAAAAACTTAATTCATTTAAAAACGTGTTCTAATCTGGGAGGACATGCTAACTTAACTATAGGCTTTATGTTGCTCACTGCACACACCTGTAAGACCCCCCCCCCCCCCCCCTCCCCCTCTCAGGAAACCAGTATTGGAAGAACATCACACAAGAATAAACTTAAACATTACCAATTTGAAGTTTGTCTTTTTAAACATTGCAGTTGTTACATATTTACAAGAACTCACAGTAAACCAGTCAATCAGCAATTTCACAGAGGTTCCTCTTTTCTGTACCTAAAATAGTGAACAGCACATTTCTTATGTTTTACTTGGTGTCTCATGAGCAATACTTCAAACAACACGATGGTTTTAAATGAATCATCAAAGCCATTTTGTTCCCTCTGACACGACACTCACGACAACAGCAAAGACGAAGATTCAGAGATTTAACTCAACAGTTTTTACTGCATAATGTCGAATCCTAGTTTGTGTTTAATAACATAATGAACACGGCTGTCTGGTTCAGGGGAACACGTCGGCCTAAGGGTTAAGCAGTGGGTAACGATTTTCAAAACAACCTTTGTATCAGAGAAGAGCTAGCACAGGGTGCGTTAGCCACACTTAGCTTTGCAAAACGACAATAAGGATAGAGATTACGCAGATTTGTTTTATACAGGTCATTTCACGACAAGTCGTTTCCACAGTCGGGCAGATAATTTGGCTCCGAAGATGTGAAGAAAGGCTGTGTTGTTTGATGGGGGAAGGGGGATGCTGGAGCCAGGCTTCAGCGGCCTGCTTCATCTTTAGCCCTCCTCTGTAACAGCACATTTAACTTCTAGATAACACCACTATCCTCGACACTAACACACTAGGTGCTGACTTACCTGACGGGTTGACCGCAGTGGGAGTCGCCATGTTCCTCAGATGTAATATATATAAAAAGCAGCGATGGAGATTGAGCACAATAAGGCTAGTGAGCCCCCCCTGTGAGACTGTCGACACTCCGCTGGATTAGCACGCAACGCCCGGTCCTACCGATCACATCCGTCAATAAAAAACAACAACAATCTGATTCAAACGATTTAACAAAGGCTTTTTTCCCTCACAGTAATATTACCAGTGTATTGAATGGAAATGTTCTTCCAAACCGCACTTTATAAAATGCAAGATATAAAATGTCTGAATGGAAGCACCGCGAGATTTTGGTATGCTTGCGTGAATAAATTTAGATTGGTGCAGTGATGGAAATAATGTAGAGATGGCCTGCATGGTGAACATGTGGGTCTAATGCTGCCTATTCATTTAATTGAGACATTTTTTTATGCTTTTAAGTTATATATATATATATATATGTGTGTGTGTGTGTGTGTGTGTGTGTATATATATATATATATATATATATATATGTGTGTGTGTGTGTGTATATGTAGATGTATAGAATAGAATAGAATATAATGACTTTATTGATCCCAAACTGGGAAATTGTGGCGTTACAGCAGCAGGTTGTCCAAACACACAATATGAGTAAAAAACACAATATTAGCTAATTTAAACACAATATAATATTAAATACAAAGTAAATAAACACTAAAAATATCAAAACTAAGAATGAGAATATGTACAACCAGGATTTAACTAAACATTACTAGTCTTAAATATGAAAAGATTAAATATGGAAGATTAAATGTAAATGTGCAAAAACAGAGTCATAAATGGACAGTATTGACATAAGTTAAAGTGCATAAGTGTAGACATATTATAAGCAGAAACTATTCAATATAACGGAGAGTAGACAGACAAATGACTGAACATGAGTGCAGGGATAATTTGTGAATTGAACATGTGCAGAACAGATTACAGTATGGAGAGACAGACATTATCATGATGACAGTTCTCTGCTTGCATGAGGTGAGCTGTTGTACAGAGTTATGGCCTTCGGTAAGAAAGATTTGGTAAACTTATTTTTTTAAGGTTGGAGGTTCGATCCCCAGCTCCTGCAGCAACATGTCCGACGTGTCCTGGGGCAAGACACATTTGCTTCCTCTGCTTTGTCGGTGGCATGTGCATGTGTATGAATGGGATAAGTTACTTCTGCTGAAACCCAGTTGGAGGTGGAGCCAGGGAACGATCAGTAACATAGGATGATGCAAATTCAGATTCTTCAAAGACATCTCTGTGAAATTGATGTATGCCAGATATCCTGAAACATTGATTGGATGTTGGTTGGGGTTGCAGCCAGTCGGTCGGTAATGGCTGCAATTCTTGGAATGTCATATATTGACATTTTCTAGTGTTGATGTGCTTCATTTTTTTTAATATACTTTATTTTTCATTTGTATTTTACAAGACACACAGAAGAAGTGAGGGCTAGGGCAAGACAGTATGAATAAGAGCAAATACAAGAATGTAAAAGGCACAGGTAAACAGTATAATGCATGGTACATTTTAATTATTTAATTATAATTAAAGTACATTTAATTATAAAATATATATATTTAGTAGTCTTTATGTTTGTATAAATCCCATTTTCTCCAATATTCTTCTCCCTTCTCCTTTTGAAGTCGCAGGACAAAAGTCATTTTTTCCATAAAGTTGATGGAAATCTTGATGTTCCTTAAGAGTCTCATGGTGGGAGGGTTTCTCTGAAGCCAGCGACAGAGACCTTCAGGAATGTTTCCAAGGTAGAGGGATGTAAAAGAGACATCCAATGTAATGTTCAGAGTCTGAGATTAATAGTCTCACATCTTTAAACAACTTAATGGTAAAGTTAACACTAGCTTAGCATCTATATAGATACAAAACACGTCCTTTCTAAAATGAATACACATAGTATCAACGTTTATACTTACAGACATTGCATTAGCGTGCAGGAGTAGAAGAAACATGTGAAACTACTGAGCTATCCAAAGTGCTGCAGCCAACTCACTAGCTCATGCTCTACTATTTTACTTTCAGTTTGTGACAGGAAAAGTAAGGTAGATAAATACAAGCAAACACCACAAGGTGGCACTGTAACACAACAAGTAAGATGTCCTTAAAGGGATACTTCCACCATTTGCATTGAGCTTTGTATCATTAGAAACCTGGTCATATTTTTGAATGGTCGTGCATCCCGCCCTCATTTTACCCTGAGATGGGAAATCTTTGTATTTCTAAGTCTGAAAAGGAGCTTCCAGTAACGCAAAATGAGGATCTTTGCGTCATCCTCTGCGTTGATGTAAAACAAGTACAGTAATTTAAAAACACAAAAAAATTGCTGAAAAATAAAAAGGAACCTGAATGAACGTTAGGGTGTCTGAGGATCTTTGCGTCACTGGAAGTTGTTGTGGTTAGCAGGGTGAAACTACAACGCTAGTTTCTCATATTTTCGACCACTGAAGCTACAGACCAATCACAGATCAGTAGGTGGGAACTCACTCCCAGAATCGAAACTTAACGTCCGCCATATTGCTTGGAAGCTATGCTAACAGGCTCTATGGAGAAAGCTGATAATGGCGAAAAAATCTAAATATAGCAGCAAGATGGTTGCTGCTGACAGGCTGGTCTTGCCGGTCTTGTGACACAAGACCGGCCTGTCGGCAGCAACTCGCGGCTATATTGTTATATTGAGGCCAGACATGAGGCCTGCCTGTCAGCGGCGGTGAGGATGAGGAGCCAGGGCCGGCTCAAGCCTATGGACACAGACATAGAGTCTGTTTTCTGACAGGAATTTCCAAGATCAATTCTGGAAGAAATCTCTGAATCAGTTGAGGAAACGGTCTTATGTGTTGAAGTAAATATGTCAGTAAATGTTTTTATTACTATAATTCTACTGCTATATTGTATATTTTGTAGAAACTGTATCGATCAAATTTCCCTCTGGGATTAATAAAGTATTTCTGATTCTGATTCTGAAATCGAGGACCTTAGTGGGAGTGGCCTGCGGTGCTGTGCATTCTGGGATTTGGTGTCTTTCATCCACATGAGCCAAAAAGACACTTTCTGCCTTTTCTCGGCCAAGAAGGCACCAACTTCAAAATGTATTTCACATTTCTACTACATATATGACCCAATGTCAATACAGATTCATGTTTCAACGGGTGAAGTATCACTTTAAACATTACATTGTATGGGGCATAACACCTTGAAGCACCTGATCCATGGCTCTTTGCCAGATTGCTGGAGCAGAAGGAACACCAAAGACGAGCCTGATGTACTGAAACAGTCCTTTACGAGTGTTGATTGTGAGGAGTTTCTTGTTGGATTCCTCGACCTCCGTTTGTAGGTAGGCTTGTGCTAGGTCGATCTTTGAGAACTTCTCCCCTCCTGCCAGCGATGCAAAGATGTCGTCAATACGTGGCAGTGGGTACTGCTCAGTATGCAGCACAGGATTGATGCTCACTTTGAAGTCTCCACATATGCGAACAGCTTCAGCCTTCCCTTTCTTCATCACAGGGACAATGGGCGTCGTCCAATCACTCCATTCAACTTTTGACAGGACGCCAGAGGCCACTAGATTCTGTAGTTCAGCTTCCACCTTTGGACACAGCGCATACGGCACTGGACGGACTTTGTGGACTTTTGGAGTTGCGTTTCATCCAACTCAATTCTTGCCTTTATCCCTTTTAGGGTGCCTATGCCTTCTGCAAACACCTTCTTGTGAGTGTTGAGTAGCTGTGACAGTTTCTCTGTGGCACTGTGCGAACTATCATTGTCTGTTCGAGCCAAATGTAGAGCTTTAATGGTCCTCAACCATTCTCGGCCGAAGAGTGGCCCTCCCTTTTTCAACACATACAGCATCAATTGCAGTGTTTTACCCTCATATGTCACTTTCACTTTCAGTTTACCTGCGGGGCGCACTTTTTCACCTGTGTAGGTCTTGAGCCGCACGGAGGTCCTCAGCAACGATAAGTTGAGGAACAGTCGCTAGTAGTCGGCTTTTGAAATGACAGACAAGGCTGACCCTGTCCATTTTCAGTTTTATGCCAGACACATCTGGAGTGATCCAAATCATTTCCCTGTCGTCTTCCTCGGTTATGTCATGCAACTTCAAGCAAACCAGCCCAATACTGTCAGACTCTGATGTTGATCCACTTTCACATGTTGTCACATTATGCACATGTTTACCTTTGTATCTTGGCTTTTTATTTTTGGTTGACTTTTCTCTTTGTTCTTGCTTGTTGCTGGATTTCTGTCTGCACACTCTCTCTATGTGCCCGGTTCTGTTACGCTTTCTGCAGTTTTTGTTCTTAAACCAGCAGTCATTTGCATCATGAGATGTTTTGTCACATCTGTAACACTTGTGTTCTTGTTTTCTAGTGTCATTCATTGACATTTTGTGTATGCCACTGTCTACAGCTTTCTTCTGTAGCTCCAAAGCATCCTTAGCTGCTGTCTCCATTGACACTGCAATAGACAGTGCTTTTTCCAGTGTAAGATCTTTCTCTGTAGCCTTTTCTGTGTAATTTGACAATGCATGCCACAAACCAGTCTGTCACGCAGAGCATCAGAAAGTCTTGCTCCAGATTCACAGAACTGAGTCAGCCTGCGTAATTCAGCAACATATTCTGAGACGCTTTCATCTTTAGACTGGTTCCTATTGTGAAAACAGAATCTCTCTGCTATCACAAGGGGCTTTGGGCTCAAGTAATTTTTTAATATGTCCACAATGCTTTGAAACGTCTGTGTGGCAGGCTTTTGGGGGGCTAGCAGGATTGAGCAGGCTATATGTTCTAACACCTATTAGGCTGAGGAGTGTGGAAACTTTCTTTTCATCCTACACGTCATTTGCAGTGAAGTAAAGTTCAGTAAGGCCCTGCTCACACTTGAATTCTTTTTTCAACTCAGCTGTCGGTGCAGCCGGGATCATTCACCTGCATGTCGGTTCGTGCTCTTCGCCAATTTGTTGTGTCTGTGACAACTTAATAAATAAAGACTGAGGCGGAGTTTCCACTTAGTATGATGCTTTACTGTAGAACGGCAGGTTACAAAGATGTGCAGCAACACATATGCCAATGTAATTAACTATGAAATGTGCTGTAAGGCACAAGGGGGTGATATAACGCTGCATGAATAAATAGTCCATACACTACACTAACTATCCATGATGTAAACCAGTAAAACACGCAAAAGCCTATTAAGATTACTACTGCCTCCACGACGTTTGCACCTGTTATCATTTAGACAATCTTTCTTTTCTTTTTTCAGCAGCAAATCGCACACCAACCAAATGTCCAATTTTTTGGAGTGAACATGCAGTTTAGTACTCTATACTGTGGATCTTCAGTAAAGACATCAGGCCCCAATTGAGCTAGTAATTCTATGGACAATTTCTGAATGCAGCTAAAGACCACAGAGATCTGATGGGCAAAGAGAGCAGAAGGGGAAAAAAGACAAACACTATGAGCCTAAGCATGGAGGATTTAATTTGATATTAGGAGCCAGCACAAACAACATTAATTACTTATTCTAGTACAGCACCTACACTGATGGGTGAACTCCGGGGCTTCATGTATATCACAGAGATTTTCAGAAACAATAAAAAAAGAAGCATTTCTTGGTGGAGTCTTGAACTACAGTTGTGTGAAGCTGAGAACAGAAATGAACCAAATCTAGAAATGGAGAATCTGAGAGGGAAACGTGTCTCTTGAAGTGAGGAACAGTTTGAGGGCAAAGGTCATTGCTGTGATGTTGTAGGTCTATGTTCCAGTATTTATGCTGTACAAAAAATATCTTCATAAACCATCAAAGTGTGTTTTAGTGTTGCAGGGCAGGAAGGACGGCTCCCATGCAGGGTCCAAAGCCCACTCTGTATCCGTCTCCTTGACAGTAACCTAAAAACAGGAAGAGATGCAACATCACCATATTATAAACATATGATTGTGAGTGTGATCCTCTGTAGGATCATGCTATTTGAGCTCATATAAATATATCCATACAAAAATAATAACTTTAAAATTAAGTTTGAATTTATTGTTAATATTATTGTTTGGGTGTCTTTGTAGATAATATGACAATAAGTATGGTCTTTTACCTGCTCTTTTGTAATATAATATATAAAGAGTGAGGTCTTTTACCTGCTTTTTGTGTCTTGAGATAATGTGTTATGAATTCTCGTTACAAATAAAGACTGATTGATCATTCATGTCATGGTTCAATCTTACCTGTAATGGTGACTTCATCTCTGTCCTTCAAAAAGGTTCTGGTTTCTCCACCTCCAAGATCTATGTTTCTGGTTTCCCTCCATGACAACTCCAGCATGGAGCCAAAACTCTCGGGATCCTTTTGGGAGTAAAGTTCACACAGTATAGAATTTACACCTCAAAAGTACTTTGCATCTAATCCAATTATGGATATCTTTTTCAACCATCCACAACATAAAAGTATGGAAAATCTTGATAGGAAAAAAAAGCTGTTTCTGTGTGTACACACCACAAATTTAAAAGGAAGGAAAAAGAAAAGAGAAGAAAGATTAAAAAATAGATTCAGATGACAATTTTTAAAACCAATTTCCATAATTCAAAGTCCTTTATATTTTGTAATATAAAGAAGCCAGAATAAAACAGATAAGAACTTTTATCAAATATTCATTTAAATATATCTCACAGTTTAAAAAGGCAATAGTCAAATAAAGACAGATCTGACTTTATCATAGATTCCTATGTAAGTACTGTCAGTTGTCAAATAGAAAATGTTCCTATGCTGTATGTGCAGGCACTCACAGATCCACTGATAGTACCAGAAGCCAGCAGGTCTCCAGGTCTGACGTTGCAGCCGTTAACTGTGTGATGGGTGAGCTGTTGCTTCATGGTCCAATACATGTACTACAGACAGAGAGAAAAAGAGGTGGAGCTAAAGATTGAAGAGAAACATACTATTGTAATGGCCAAGAGCATGAAGAAGGTCTGCACAACGACAATGGTGTTAAAACTGCAAAGGTATGTTTTTGATTCTCATGGATAATGTATTATTTATAAAACAATAACAAGCTTTGAAACATGAAATGTCTTCCTCTATAGATTTATTACATCATATTTACCAAACTGCTGTGTACACTTGTATGATCAGGCATACAACATAAAAGTGAGATTCATCTTTTTAAATTTATTTTCATTTATTGACTTACCATTACCCATTCATTTGACACTTCTGTTTCTAACACTTTAGGAATAAATCTAATACATGTAAATAATAAGGCTGAAAACTCTAAACAGTTTTTTTTTTTACGTTTACAATTGGTTAAAAAGTCTAATGCTTGAAAATGCTGGAGAAATCTGGCCAAAACAGAGACTTTTAAACATTTTCCTCAAATACTTTGTGAAAATTCATTCACACTTAAATATGTTTTTAACATAATTTTACCAGTGGCCATATTGGTTTTTAAACCTCTTTTCAAAGGAAACATGCTCACTGAGAAAGGAGTTGTGTTAAGTCACCTCTTAAAAAATAGTTGTACTTTGAGAGACAAATGTATCAAAGCCAAAATCTTTTTTATTAATAAAAAATGGCTGAAATCTGAGAAAAAGCTGTTTCACAGGCTATTGGGAGTTACAGGGAATGGAAGATCAAACAGTTTTGTATGATTGAGGTTTAACACTAAAGTGACGACCAACCCCCTTCAGTTCCATGTGCCTTACTTTGCACCCACTTTTCCCGCCCTATGCACTTCACAAACTGTATGTCCAATAATACCATAAAAACCTATTTGCTTTATTCTTTTATACTAAACACATAATCCAATTAGGTTAGTGGATTGATCCAAGGTTTACCTTAAAGTTTGACCTGCAGATGGTTGCTGCCTCTTCCATGTCTTGTCCTTAGAATACAAATAAAAAAGCAGTATTACTCATATTAAAACAGTTATTTCATTGGTTTAATATTAAACTAATGTGAAAGTGCAAAAAACTGCAGTTCATCGAGTGTCCACTTGAAACTGGCTGCAAAAGGCCTGGAAGTCACAGTCTGGTTAAAAAAACAAAACTTTTTTGTCCAAAACATATCAGATCTGTACACACTGTACAGGGGTTACTTTTTTTCTAACTCACTAGTTTTGATTATATGTAGGGTGCAGAGTTATTTATAATAAGGGCCATGGCTGATCTGATTGTAGGTAACTGTTTGTCAGGAGGCTTAAGGCCCGCCTCAGCTCCAGTCTCGTCTTCACTTTAAACGTTACAGAAAGTAATGGAGGTGATGCCTTCGGAGGTATTACAGGAGCGAGATGGGATCAGAACATAATGACGTCTGAGCTTTCTTTCGGCGCTGATATGGAAATCGCACTCTGAAAGGTCTAGTGATCTAGTCTCGCTTTTGTAATGCCTCTATTCCTACCTCTGACACCGGCACTTTACCCTTCTGTGACATTTATATTGAAGGCAAGCTGATAGAGGGGCATAGATATTGCGCCTTGAATTGGCAAGTATATTGGAGTATATTTTCTTTAGTGATTTACTTGTTCTTTACAACAGTGTTTTCATTTTCTTCTACCTTTAATCCAGATCATTATTGTACCTTATATACCAATATATTTTGACAGCTTTTTCCAAACCTAAATTGATATTATGATTGATTGTAATTCATTAAAAAAAGATAAGTCAAATGTATTAAAGCTAAAAAGTATCATATGATTGACAGGGACAAAGGTCTGAAATGAGCACATTTATGTGACTGTACATGAAGGAGACACATACTGTATATACAAGCATAAAAAGTGGCTGTGTGATTTGTGTTACATTACTGTCTGTGTACAGTAAGTCTGGTTCATGATTGAAGTTTGTGTGTAATCATGTGTGGGATAATTCAACCTAACACAAAACAAGACATCAACTCACAGTTGAAGAGAGAACAGTACCTTTCAAAGACACAAATAGATTAATGTTGAAAGTATAAGCATCCTGATGTTGCAGGTAGGAGAGGGGCTCTGGATCCTGCAGGATAAAGATACAAACCTGTGAGGTCAAAGCAGGCAATAGGGCCCTACTCGGGCAGCTACATAATGCTAGTTAAGCTTCTGACAATATTCCCACTGAGTGTGTCTTGATTAAACATAGGTGGATACTATATGGAAGTCAATGGTGAAGCGAATTTCCTGAATTTCGCTTCCATATCAACTAAATGGTAGATTTCAGCCTTTAATCTTACAGACAAACTGCACATGACCAACTCTTGTCTGCCCAGCCTCACTGGTCAATTGTTAGCGTATAATGAAGAATCTTTACAATCATTTCAACTTACCATGAGGTTAGTTTACTTAGTGTTAGTGATAGTATATCATTGTTTTCTTAAAAGAGATGATTATAAAACAAATAAGAAAAATAAGCTGTTTAAAATGAACGGAAGAAAATGTAAAGTTCTTTTTCAGTGGGCCCTTGCCTTTAGATAGACCAGGCTCTGGCCAGATCTTGTCATTTTTATAGTTCAAAGTAACAAGACTGGAAATGCTTTTATGTCAAAACAGACTGAGAGACTCTTACGTTTTTGTATTCATCAGAGGGTGAAACAATTTCAATATTTATGTTTTTTATGTATGTAAAGTAATACTACAGCTTTAGAAATCATTAGTGCCTCAGTGTGTTGAAATGACCACACAAAGTTATAATTAAACAAAGGTAAGTAGTAATGTAGCTTTGAATGAAAAATAAGATTTGCATACCGCCATATCTGACAACCTCACTGCTAATATTTACTGTCACCCTCTCCTTTCAGTTCAGTTCAAATCCAAAGGGCTTAACTGGCATGGGAAACATATGTTTACCTTTCCAAAGCAAAAGTAAAAATAATATACAAATGAATTACAAAAAAATTAATAATAAAGTAACAGAACTGTGCAGGTCATTATAGAGTGATCATAGAAACAGTTTGTGTTGAACTTAAAACATACAAATTGAAAATGTACCACTGCTCTTCAAATATATACAGATGAGTAAATTATTTATAAAAATGTAAAAAGTAATGCAAAAGTAATGTGATTCTTTTAAATTGATATTTTTACATAATAAGCTTTATGGTCTGTCTATAAAGAGATACATAATGATGATGGTGCACTGATGGTTCAACTGTTTATGACTCTGTGTGTACACAATACTTATCATGAACTGTTGAAACTCCTAAACAGTTAAGTATGCATAAAAAACAGTTTTACAGGAATAATGTCAGTAACACAACTTTAAATTTGTGTGACATGTTGATGACAAGTCAACAACAGACACCTTTAATTTCTGAAGTTGTAAGATGGAGTTCTTTACACTACATGTCACATTCAACCTTTCACACACATTTAGACACTGATGGCAGCAGCCATGCCATGCAAAGTGCCGAGCATCACAGCAAGATACTGTTATCATTCACAAACTGATTGCTTTATATTAGGTTATGTTCTTGGTCCTATATTTTATTTGCATAAGAAATTATTCTGCTGATGCCATAGTGTACATCAAATACTCTTTATAGAAATCATTCAGTTCTTTCATTTTTTTAAAGTGGCCTTTGCAAAACCTCAGTTATGAGTGAGGGCTGTAATTGGTTTTGGTTGGGATTATTACCAAACATATGTCAAGGTGTGAAAACAAATAATTTTTTCCCTTGAATTCAATGCAACTATTGGAAACTAATTACAAATGGTGTAAGTTGTAACCATTGTACTAACCTGGATGGGGTTGGCTTCTGCAAATGGTAACAGTGCCTCCATTGGGACGACCCAAGGTGAGATGGTGGTTCCAAAATTCTTCCCAAGAAAAGGACCCAAAGGAACATACTCCCATGACTGAATGTCCCTGGCTGAAAAAGACATAAATAAATAATACAGGCAGGCAATAACAAGGATTACTTTTGCCTAAGAAGAGTTAAACAACTACAAATCTTAATTCTTGTAAGGACAGCTCTCTAACCTCTGTCAATGTACTGCCTTATTATTGGCAAAGATCTCACTCTGCTAATGGGTTTGTGAATCAGATTGCCTAATCTAGACAGTTCCCCTTTGCAGTACTAATGATGGTGCAGTATATACCCATTAATCATGCAGAGTGCCTTAAAGACAAATTGAACAGTTCCATTCTTACCGGACATTTAGACAGGTTTATTACATTTTAAAGATAAAAATATAGCCCCGCCAGGATTTTGTGAGGGAACCACAAATCCATTTACTATCACATACCGCAAGTTTGTTAGTAAAATGTGTTTTGCAGAGACTCTTACCACTCCAGTCATTCATGAGTACCATTCCAAAAATGTGTTCGTGGGCTTTATCAATGGGTATGGGCTCCCCGAGCTGATTCCCTCCACCAACAAAGAAGGCCTAATTGAAGAACAAAATGAAAGTTAGCAATGACTGACAAAATTGACAAAAATCAATTTGAGGCACAGTACACTTTGGCCTTGGCCTTGGCCCTGGCGCTCTTCAAAGAGGTGCTCTTCGGCACGGTACAGCACGCGGGTACACAATGTTGACAAAATAAGCCTAAAAGTCACTAAAGTATCGGTCATGTTCTCTGTGTTGTTCTCCAATGTACGGATGCGGACCCGACAGCGACTCTTAAGTCATCAAAAGGAACTCAGGCCTTCACTTTTGCAACTCAGATGTACTCTAACATTACAAACATAAAAGGGATTATACTAATTAAAGACTGTAATCACCATCTCCAGCTCGATGTCCAACTGCTTTGAAGAGCCAAACACTGAAGGTTTCTCTGAGAGAGAGGAAAAAGCAAACATAATTATTATTAGCTGTAGGTTCAGTGATGTGTAGATAGACACAAGCAACAACCAAAATCACTTCAGAACGTACAGATTTATTTCAGATTTTGGAGTAAAAAGTTAGTTTTACGCAACAAAATCCATTGAAATTACAGATAAAGGGCACACTGACACTAGGCAATCCGTAAGCACCCTTCACCCCTAAAGTCCACTTCCTTTAACCAGTGTGACTGCTCCCATCCGTGCAAGCACGGTACACTTCCTTGGCCCTGGCACACGCCAAAGAGGTGTGCTTGGGTACGGTACAGTTCAGGCACGAGCACGAGCACTAGCACACGGGTACACGAGACTGACCCGGAGTCTTCTGGCTGTATCTGACTATAATGTGAGAGTCGTCGTCTCTCAACCTGAAGGACTGCTTTGTCGGTGGCGTATGAATGTGTATGAATGGGATTATTTACTTCTGATGGTCTTACTACATATCAACCTCTGTCATCAGGGTGTGAATGTGTAGGTGTGACCTGCGTGTGACAGCTGTAAAAGCGCGTTGAGTAGTCAGTAGACTAGAAAAAGCACTATATAGGCTCAACTCCATTTACCATAATGACTCAAAATAAGCCACAGGGGGGAAGATCAATCGACTCTGGATCGGAGGGTTAAGGGTTCGGTCCCCGACTCCTGTGGCCACATACTGCATGTGTGGTCCCCTGTGTGATCTTGCGGGACTGGTCTTGGGCAGTCGTTCTTAAGCACGGTACAGGACAACTTGCTAGTGTGAGCGCCCTAACACTGCATAGTAAAATGTTTTTTAAGTTTACGGAAAGGACAGGCAGTTAAGGCTACAATTACTCAAGGACGAATTATCATGACCACAGGCCCTGGACACAAACTTACCTTGGACCCCGACATACAGAACGCAAATATTATACTCGCCCTGCATGTGTCCTCCCCAAGCAGAGTTTAGCTGCAAAATAGCATAGTGCAGCTCACAATCACACAGCACGTATTCCTTTTCAATTCTGTTATTTATCGTTTAATAATCCTATAATAGCTGTCTGCTTGGTTAAACTAAAAGATTGAATGTTCACTTGCTTTAGTGCATTTTGGTCCTTGCACAATCTTAAAGGTAAAACAGGCAAACACAATTTGGAATGTCCTTATGTTATGACTCACATGACTAGTCTCTCAAAGTTATTGCTCCTTCGTTTTGTAGACATTAAATAGAATGGCAAACAATTTAAAAAAGTGTGACTTTTAACACGTCAACAACATGTTGTTTATGTGTTGCCAATGTGTTTTCAACGTATTGTTGACGGGTCAGATTTGAATGTGTAGACAACACGTTGGCAGCGTGTTGTTAACATGTTTAGTCAGTTTCCCAGGGGGAAATTTGTTAATAAAATAAATATTTGGTCGTCCCAATTGGAGGCACTGTTACCATTTGCAGAAGCCAACCCCATCCAGGTTAGTGCAATGGTAACAACTTACACCATTTGTTATTAGTGTCTGGCAGTTGCCTTGAATGCAAGGTAACAAACGTGCCATAGACAAAATAGCGCGCAGATAAGAATACGTAGTGTCCGTTAAGCACGCATAAGATAATGGATTCAAGCAGAGAAAATAAGTAGATCATTATTTACGGCCTGCCTGTATTTGATGATGATTAAACAGAACATAAGTTAATGAGTTTTTAATAATTGATGAGGCGCTCGTTTGCGAAAATATTTATAGTTTATTTCTGATCACTTCAGATGTTAAGAGATTGATTCAGTGAAATATAACTTCAGTCTGCCATCAACATCTGCAACGTTACATACTGCGTCCTGTATGCGTTGTGTGTTAAGGGGCACGATGACAGCAGTGAAGATTAATGAGCCAGCAGGAGTTTGGCCTTCAAATACACGTAACTTTCAACACGTTGACAACATGTTGTATACACTTTGTTTACAAATTTGACGCATCCACAACATGTGGACAACACGTAGACAACATGTAAACAACAAGTAGTTAACGTGTTGTTGTTAAAAGTCAGGCGTTTTTAAACAGTTTGAACCGGTGAGTGTAATAAGTTCCCACTGGCTGCTGAATACTAGGGTTTAACCATTTCTGTAAGTCCAGGGGTTGTCTACCACTATTTGGAATTTTGGACTGGATAACGGTCCAAGTGTGAAGAACTGTCCATGCCGTAATTGAGTCACAGTCATAAACTGACTAATTCATTTATTTTCGAAATTATGAAATGAAATAATGTGCTTTCTAGTAGTTTTAAAGGTGTAAATTAGCATGTTTGAGATACACCAATATAGATGATTTTAAACTTATTTGCTAATTGGAAAATGATCATTCAATATGTTTGGATGATAAATGTCTTATCTAGTCTATATATAACTGTATAGGTTAATGGTTGCCTATTTTTCGATTCTATATTATATTTATTGGTGACTTCCACCAGTGTTTTTAATTTTGGTGGTTGGATCAACTTTGGTTAACATTAGTATAACGTTAACATATATTACATAATATGCTCTATGTTCTTCAATACCCATTGAAAAGATTAGAATGCACTGATAGTTTGTATATAGGTTTGTTAGTGATGTTTTCTGCTGATGCATGTAGGCCTCTACATTAATGCAGCATCTGTCTGATATTCATGAAGCTGCTCTTAACTGCATAAACATTTGAATACTTTCTGACACACTCCAAATCGCCATTAGCTAACACAAAGCGCTTTACACCATCATAACAGGGACCAATGTGTCTTGTTCTGATGCAATGTTTTTTAACTGCTCTTGAAACAAAAAACAAAAAAACAAATTTGCATTTATTCACCAGAGCAACTTTTGCAATTGAAAGACAAGAATTAATTGATACAATGAATTGACCAAGAAACTAGTGGAATTAAGAAGCTTACTCTGGTCTGGTCTCATCTGGCCTGAGGGTCGGCGAATGGGGGTTCCAGAAACAATAATTGATGATGCTCTTCCATGGTAGCCAACTGGAAGCCTCAGCCTGCATAACAATATGCTCAAGTTTAGATAGCAGTGACCACAGCTACAAAAATAACATTTTCACCCACTTGGAGGCGCTATAACACAATTAATTTTCTGACTGGTTAGTTTAGAGTCACTGGATAATTGCCATCACAACTGTTAGTAAGAAACCAAGAAACCAAAATCAAAATACATTTATAAGATATAAAGAAGGCAGTTTCTTCTGAAATGTTATTTGTCTAAGCATTCATTCAAGAAGCATCAATAACTAAAGAAAGTACCATGTAAGAAGTTGTTGACTGCATGGATGATCACTGGCAAGTTAAATGCAAAAGTTTATCAATCACCTGCCTAAGTCTGTCAGTCAGCGAAGAGCCCAAGAACAAATATAATGATTTATAGAGAGCTCTCTTTCCACTACACACCGACTGACTCAATGCCTCTCTGAGCCGTTGTGTATCTACAAAAGTTTTAAATTCATGGTGTACCAATTTGGCATCAGAGCATTCTCCTTCCCCCGGAACATGGTGCCAACATTGGTGGCATGATCTCTGGAGGAGTAGAAGTCAGTGTAATCACCTGTAAAAAAAACAAACAAAACAGAAATGACTTCTAGAATAAACAGCTGAAATATAGCTGTACCCTACTTTCATTTGAAAGTAAATCAACAGAAATGTCATGTGTTAGTAAGTAGTGCCCTGCAGTGCTGACATGCCTCAAACTCCAGTGATCTATGCCAATGTTGCTGACTGTTGGATGGGACCCATCGGAGGTTGTTTGAGCACAGAGAATGACCTATTATTAATCTGACAGCTTTATTTGGGGCGGGGGCTCACCAATGTCTGCAGGAAGGTGCATGGTGGCTGCACTTTGATGAACAAATGCTCTGAAAAAAAGATGAAAAGGTGATGAAATCATCTACTCAGAAAGCACCAAGACACAGCAAACTTGGGTTGCTAGAAAACCCTTTTTTTTTGAAGATTTGGAATATGCAGCTGAGTTCCCGACTCTACAAGTTTTTTTCCCCCAGAATAATTCAAGCAAATTCAATTTATTTTATTAAAAAATATTTGATTCAAAGTGGTTCAGAGAGCATTTGAAATTAAATGACTTACCAATTGACCAAAAGCAAATTAATAGCTTAACAAAAATAAGTTTAATCACTTGTTCATCATATATATGTTTAAAAAAAACTGAAATCTTTTGGGTGAGCATAAAAATAAACAGCCACATTTTTCACCACCATTTTTTCCCCCCAGAATTTTTTTTGCCATCACCCTGATAAATTTCCTGTGGAAGTTGGGGTGAGTTTATTTGAGAACAAAGCAGGAAATATTCTGAAAATCTTTCAGAAGTTCATATGTGAGATCGGCTATACTGATAAAGTTAAAACCATGGTAGATTTTTGTGTGCAGAAATATGTTCTTCATATGTTTTAAGAAGGTTCCCTACAGCTATTGCATTTCCCTTAATGGTGACCATAAAAATACTACTGCATGATCTTTTTGGGACAGCTGAGGCTCAGTGGTACAGTTGGTCATCTCTCTTTCTGTTTAAGCACCCAGCTGACATTTCTCCATTCCTGAAAGCATTGAAGAGGGTGATGGCTGTCTCTGAATTGAAATGTTAAATGGCTAGCTTCATGTTATGTCATTGAACAGAATCTCTAAAGTGACACCTAATATAGCAAGTTGACATTTATATAATGGAATATATTGCAATACATATATTTATTATGTCAAGCTGGGTTATTACATATAAGCAAATGCTACGTCTTACTAACAATAAGGGAGGGACCATAATAAATCCACAGCAGAAGCCTGGTGAAGACTTTGTGGACTCTACAGACTTACCTGCTCCGAAGGCTGAAATCATCTCTCAGCGTGCTCTCATTGGCAGCCAGCAACACTTGCAAGGTCCTCCTAACCTCCCTCCAGGCCTCACATCCAAGAGCCATGAAAGCATTGAGTGTGGTCTTGCAAGATGACATAGATAAACATATAAATATTGTACTAAGTTTAGACCTTTAATACAGCTTTGCAAACTGGGATATAACTGTTAACGTGCATAATGCCGTACTGCTACCAGTTTCCCAGTTTCACTTTTTGTCTTATGAACTTGTTTTGCAAGCCTTTCTTTATGTAATTTACATAAGTGTGTTACTTTGATGCAGTTTGGAGGTTGTTGTACTTTGAGTTCTTTCAGTTTATGTTAACCCTCTATCACAAAAAGATAAAAGAACAAATATTGGACATAAACTTATATCGTTTTAATTTGAGTGCCAAATCACTACAGTCATTTCTTAGTAAGGTAAACATATACAACAAATTCCCAGCCGGTAAACTAAATATGAAGTCAGCTCCTTAACTGGATGAAAATGGTTTAAAGTATAGCTGGTACATTTTTGAATACATCTTACATCAGCTTTGAAGACAGGATCAGTGGACATGTTATCTGGCAGAAGTTTGAGAGCAGTTATTTTGTGAACCACATGTACGACCTGACTCAAGGGCCTTTAAATGTAGATCAATAGCAGGAGCATTAAGACCACAGGATGGAACTAATTGTTATTACTTTTCAAGGGTCTTACTACACACTACAGTTTTATCTGTAGACTAAGATTAAAAGACATCCGCCCCTTATCTATTGTGATTTCTGAAGAGACATGTCAGGTTATTTTAATCAAACACCTCCAACCCTTAGAAACTTTTTTGCCAAATGGTAAATCTTGTGCATGTTAGACTACATAGATAACTAACTTATGGTGCCTTTTTCTCTCTTTCCCCAAACAATAATTTCCTAATATTTTATGAGAAAAATTATTTTATGGAGCTGTCATGAAACATGGATTATTTTGTCAAAACAGTTGTAATATTTGTTTCTTCTTTTCATATAACAGCTGTGATCAGTGATTCAACATACCTGTTCAAAGACATCCTGATGTGTGGACATCACAGGCCCTTGAAACAAAGACTTTACCACACTGAGGTCCAGTATCTGGTCTCCAATAGCAACCCCAATGCGATGTTTAGGCTGAAGAAACAAAAACAGCTTGACACAGTAAACTTCCCTGTTATCCATCAAAAGCTTATCTTCCACGTGTTCTATGTTTCATCTAGCCATCCACAGGGAACCTGCATCTTTTTAAGAAGAGCAGATTTCAAATAACATGCAGCTATTACTTGATGTTTGTGCTTCAGCATTCATAGTAAATCAAATTAAAATCCTATTTATTCCTAGTACTCGTACTATAAAAATATTTTCTATAACAGGATTTCTATCTAAAATCGTAATTTCAGAAATCAACAACGTCATTTCTCCAAAGACAAGTTTTAATTTCCACTATCTACAATGTTATTTATTCCTTTACAGAATGACGATATCCAGCACTGGCCTGGGGAAAAAATGTTGCCCTTGCATTTTTGGCTAAAACCGGCCCCCAAGACAAAACTGTACACCATCCATGAGTCCCATTTTAATATGTCCACAGTATTTCCCCAAATCATTACAAAGCTAAGAAGTTTAGGCACGTAACACTGTGTATCCACTCTCTTTTTACCACCTGGTTGTCAGCTGACCATTGTTAACACTGATGGCAGAGGCTGCTATGTAAAGAAACCATCTAAATTAACTAATGTCATTTCTACACATTTATTTTGGGGTTACGTGTCTTGCCATGGACACATCGTTCATGTGGCTCCAGGAGCTGGAGATCTACAAACTGAGTCACATTCACCACCAGGGGAGGTGACAATGAAGTTCAAATATCATTTCTCAAGTACAAGTGTGTAAAAATTAAGCAATTTAAAAAAATAAAAATCTGCTAGAATTCATTCTAATTTCAAACTAAACACATTTTATATGCATGTATACAATATGTAAATTGCTGTTCAATATTATTAAATCAATTTATAATTTAAATCATTGTAAATTGAAATGTAAAACTTCAGAACTAGCTACTTTTCTTATACTTCTAAAGTACAATGGTACTTTTTGAATGCATACAAAACCTTAAACACAGAATGCAGCTGTGATATTGGTATAGGCCAACATGTTAAATACTCACTAGGATCAGTCTAATGAATCAATATGGCCGGTGACAAGCAATAACAGGAAATTAAATGGAAGATAAATGCCCGTTATGAAGATAGGCCTATTTGCAATTTAGTTATAGGAACAACTCTATTTTAATTATCTATAATCCAATTGTTACTATTATAATTTCAATTTAGGATATTCACATTTGCATCATAGATACCTATATTAATTGACTAGTGGGCCTATGGGTGGCAGATATCTGAAATAAGTTTGCTTTTGGATGAATTGTATTGTAACTTACTTTAGGGAAGAATGATGTTATAGATATCTGAAATTAAAAGCTCAATGGCAAACGTGACGTCATTTCCCAAGGAAGAATAACATTATGGGTATCTGTAAAGATAATTGTTGACTGGAGGCATGTAGGGAGGGATATCTATACCATCCAGCCTAGCAATGAATAGTTAAATTGCCTTATCTGTGCAGACGTGCACCTCTGTGCAGTCTGCATCAGTTTGTTATTATAATTTCACGTTTATTTAGTCAAATGAAGCGAATGAGGCTCCATTTGTATCAATCAATCCAATCTCAAGACAATGACCATATAGCATGTCTTGAACATTCTCTTACAAAATTTGTATTTAAAGTAAGAAATTGATTTGGGGGTGCGCTGGTGGCGCAGTGGTTAGGGCGCGCGTCCCATGTATTGAGACGCTCGTCTCGAGCGGTAGGCCCGGGTTCTCTTCCACCCGTGGCCCCCCTCCGCATGCCATTCCCTGGTTTCCGACTCTATCCACTGTCCTATCTCTGCATTAAAGGCACGAAAAGCCCAAAATAAATCTTTGAAAAAAAAGAAATTGATTTGATCACAAGTTGTCACTTGAGAGCTCTGGAGACGCATGACATGTCCAGATGTGAACAGCTGTGCAGCCAGACCACATGGCTAATACCAAGTGATAGTTGATTGCCTATTTTTGTTGTCTCTTTTTATTTCGTTGCCTTCTATGCCATTTTGGGTTTTCTAATGAGCATGGAAAGGCTTGAAGACGCGAGTGTAGTTATAGTTTACACAATCTAAATCCACAAATGCCTCGGTGCACTTCATGCTATGAATATGATCTTTTTTTTTTCTCCTAATAGACTAAACACACATTAGATTTCCTTTTGTAAATAATGACCAAGTTGTCAATGTCTCCACGGTGCCAATGAAGGTTTGATGTATCTAGCCTATTTGTAAACCAAGTAAGAATAATCAAGCTATACGTACGTTTCCAGCTGTAGAGAATATACCATAGGGAAGGTTATGGAAGGAGAAATCAGATGCTGCATCGACATTTATGAACGACATCTTCTCTTTAGTAGGAGTAGTAGTTGTTGTATTCCACTTTTCGGAGTTAGGTTACTGACTAACTGGACAACAGCAGTAAGGGCTTCCAGATGTTAAACTTTGGAGAACCCCTCCCCTTTTCCAACGGCCAATTGCATTCCGCCTGTAGTATCCACCCAATTCCACACCACTGGAGGTTAACACAAAACAGCCTTGTGAATGACTAAGCAAATTGTTGCGAGAAACTTTCTCACAAAAATAATTCCTAATGCAAACTGCATACCGCATAGGCCGTGTGAAAAATGTCAAGAGCTTGTACAGCCTTCTTCTTCGCTTTTGACTAGTCAAAGCGATTTTACACGTGTAGAAACGAAAACGAGATTCAGACAAATAACACGATATAGCATCAGAGTCACTACCACCGACAGCTGACACTTGTTTAATAGGTATTGTACTTTGCCCCTACAAATTAAATGCACAAACAGACACACATCTGTTCATGCATTTAATTTGTATTAAATACATTAGTTTGCATTTAAGGAGGAAACAGAACACTTTGTATAGCCTACGCTTTTTTATTGGCCACTCCGTTATGTTCCAGTTCCGACGCAGGAGCAGGGACGTGCAGAGGAAATTAGAGGGGCAGGGGCACAAATTCATCAAAATGATTTTTTTTTTCTCCCTGTTCTCTTTTTCTTTTCCTCCATCTTTTTATGATGGCCACATTAACACCAAACATTTTATTTTATTATTTGTATATATATAAATATATGTAAAATTTTCTTCTTTCCATTAATGTTGACACATATATCTTTTTTTTCTTCCTTTTTCTCTCAATTATCTTCAATTTTGTTTCTGTTTATTTTTCTTGCTACTTCCCACTCAGCCACTCACTTTAATGTATTATACTGCCACACACACATTCACACGTTTCTTATGCAATACCTCAACTTACTACTTGACTTTTATTATATCTACTTCAATTGTATTTGTCTTTGCTAATGTTTTACATATTTTGATTTTGTTTTGTTTATTTCTGTTTTGCCTGTTTTTGTTTATTTGCCGTTGCTTTAATTGCCATGTCTATGTGCACATTTTTGTTTTGTGCTTGTTCACCTTATCACTATAAAAAAAAGAAGAAAAAAAAAGACTTTTTCCAAATAATTAAATAAAGGAATCCCTGTAATAACTACTCTTGTAACATTGACAAAGGAAATCAAAACAATAACAAAAGATGACATGGAGGCTAGCAGGGCATCATGGGAGTTCTCTCTGCTACTCCCCTCCCCAGTGAAAACTCTACAGTGTTGTCCATACCCAGAGAGCAAACGATCATTGAAACAATGTTGATTTTCCGTCTGAATCATCATTATGGTTGGCATTGAAATCTCAATGCAAAATAGACATCGGATCGATATTAAAATATCGATGATAACCGACGTTAACGTAGTGTTGATGATAGTGATGTTGAAACAACATTGTTCTATCGTTGTTATGACAATGTTGATTTAGCATCGATCGCGACACAGATGTTGAAAAGACGTTGATTTGTAGTTAAGCAGGAGATGAAGACGTGGTTGATAAATCATCAGTTTATAGATGAGTGGGAGACCATCCTGTGGAACACCGTTGCACTCCATCCATATAATAGTTAAATAACACAAAAATATTGATACTTATGAACGTGTTTTAGTTTATTCACATTGTCTAACATTACACACAGTCATATATACGTTCATATTGTCAAAAAAACTTTGAAAAGTTGTTGATTTTTAGTTATGATTTCAGCGTTGTTTCAATATTAATGGAGGGTGCAAAAGTGACGTTGATACAACATCAGATTCCAATGTTGATTCAACGATATTAACTTTGATACATTAACGTTGATTCAACATCTTTTCAATGTTGTCTTGCTATCTGGGTAGTCAATACGAACGGGCGAAACCGACCTGAGGAAGATGTATGTATGTCTTGTATGTTTACCAACGAAGTTTCTGAGTATAATTTACATGTTGTTTTTATCAAAGCAGCACATGCAACAACAGAAAAAATTAAAACATGAAAATCTGATGTGTAACTCAAATATAATGCACACCAGCTGTCATTAAAAACTTAGCCTAAAGATAAGAGTTGAATAAAATTGTCAAATTTTTCCTTTTGTACTCTTAGTTTATTGTAACAGGTAAATAGAAAGTATCACAATATTTTAGATAGCTCAATTAGTAGTGTCAGCATGGCGTGGTAGTTAAACAATATAACGAAGGAAAACATACATACATACTCTTATAAACTCAATGTTTTTGGAGAAATTACTTCAGGGTTTGTGCTCATCCTTGTTATGATTTGGAAAAATCAGAAGAAACTGAGTTGTGTTTTTCTGCCAGGACATCTCCCACATCTCTCATGCTCCTGCTGTAACACAGACCTACGCTTGTGTGTATGCGCAAATTTGCACTACAACAAAACCCTACCTGATACTCATATTTAAAAGCATTTTCTTAGGGCCAGTCTATGGAAGCCCATTTCCGCCAGTTAAAAAAATAAAAATGAAAACTTGGCTTTGTTGAGATTTCTTTTTTGCCCATATTAAGTCATAATTATGAGATGAAATGTCAAAATTATGATTTTGACTTTTCATCTCATTATTCTGAATTTTTATCTCATAATTTCGAATTAATATGGGCAAGCCAAGTTTTTCATTTTTATTTTTTTAACTGGCAGAAATGGGCTTCCATATACCAGGTATTGCACAAACATGTTTTTTAAATATATTTAAAGGGAACTTTCTCTGTCGAGGACAATAGGGAAGGTGCTGGTGCACCTTTTTAGTCTATGTGTGAACATCATCAATCAATCAATCAATTTTTATTTGTATAGCGTCAACTCATAACAAGTGTTATCTGGAGACACTTTACAAAAAGCAGGTAAAAGACATTAGTCATTGTTATGTTAACATTACAAAAGAGCAGGTAAAAAGACCTTACTCATTATTATGTTACAAAAAGCAGGTAAATGGACTTGAGCTTATATAACGCTTTTCTAGTTGTCTGACCACTCAAAGCTCTTTTACACCACATGTCACAACTACACATTCACACACTGATGGTAGAGGTTGCTATGTAGTATCATCCATCAGAAGTAATTAATCCCATTCATACACCACCACTGAAGCAGAGGGAGCAATTCAGGGTTAATTGTCTTGCCCAAGGACACATTGGACATGTTGCCCAGCTGGGGATTGAACCTTCAACCTTCTGGTTGAGAAGTGACAACTCTACCAACTGAGCCACAGCCGGCCTTAAAGGTAGAAGACCTTACTCATTGTTATGTTAGAAAAAGCAGGTAAAAGACCTTATTCATTGTTATGTTACAAAAAGCAGGTAAAAGACCTTACTCATTGTTATGTTACAAAAAGAAGGTAAAAGACCTTACTTATTGCTATGTTACAAAAAGAAGGTAAAAGACCTTACTCATTGTTATGTTACAAAAAGAAGGTAAAAGACCTTACTCATTGTTATGTTACAAAAAGAAGGTAAAAGACCTTATTCATTGTTATGTTACAAAAAGAAGGTAAAAGACCTTACTCATTGTTATGTTACAAAAAGCGGGTAAAAGACCTTACTCATTGTTATGTTACAAAAAGCAGGTAAAAGACCTTACTCATTGTTATATTACAAAGACCCGACCTATCCATCATGAGCACTTTAGCAAAGCAGCAAAAGTTAGCATGTCTGACAGTAGCAGGGAAACACAACATATGAGTCTATCTACGTGGACTTGTGAGAACCCTCTGCTACGCTGTTGTCTAACGGTACCTGTAACAGTGCAAGCACTCTTCAGCATTATATGACAAAACTCCTCTTGGTTAAACTACAGTACAACACTTGTCTGAAGTCAGTCTGAAGAGGTGGCTTCACAGGTTAGCATGTAAGGAGAGGCGGTTGGGACGATAAACATCAGACACCACTGTAAGCTGAAAGGAGGAAAAACATGGACAGTGTGGACAAATGTGGGAAAGTGGGGCACTTCAAATAAGAAAATTGCCCTGTTAGAAAATCCACATGTAACCTAATGCATTCAACAAAGTTGGACATTGGAGTAACGTGTGTAGGAGCCACACAGCAGTGAGTGAATTCACAGAGCCAGCAGATAAACTGCAGTCATACTTCCAGCTAAGCAGTGTACTTTTGAACTGCTTGTGGGCTCTATGCTGGCCAAATTCAAAATGAACACAAGGGTGAGTTAAGCGTTATCTGTGAACATTAACCACTCACACATTAACAAAAGTCCACTGGAGCTTTCTAGGACTTGTAGGTTACAGCAGCAGGTTCATATCACAGTTTGCAACTTTGTCAGAACTGCTAAGACACTTGACAAGAAGGGACATATCATTCAACTTTGGACCTGAACAAAAACGTGCATTCCTACCTTTAAAAGATGAATCAGCCAGAGCAGGTTACCCTGCCTAGGAGTCGCATCTGAACCGCTGTGAGTGGAAATACTGTCAGAGAATGAAGTCTTAGCTGTAACATGGGCTCACAAAAGACTCCATCCACATGTGTACGGCAGAACATTTGATGTACTTACAGCCTTTGGAAGTTGCATAGCATTCAGCACCCAGTGCACATATAGTGCAATGGGTCCAGAAACAACAGCAATTTGACTTCAGATTGGTACACATTCCTGGAAAAGAGAACATAGCAGATCCTCTGTCACGGTAGTTGTGGGAGACAGCACAAAAGGAGACACACGAATCAGAAGAGTATGTGAGATTTGTGGCATTAAGTGCTACCCAAAAGAACACTCAAAGAGGTGTATGAAACCTCTTATACTGTCCAAGAGCTTGTGAAGGTACACAAAGCAATTACAGATGAACATTTTGAAAACTGTGAAGCTTATGCACTGATGTGTGTATCAGAAACATCGTTCTCGTGCTGTCTGAAAAGCTGCATGTACAAGAAATTCATGTTAGCACATAAAACAACACTTTGAAATAATGGGAACAAAACAACATCTCAAAAGCAAAGTTATGTGGCCTTGCATGGACTAAGCAGCTGAGAAATATTGTAAGGCATGTCACGAATGTCAATACAATACAACTTGTGGTTGCTGATTACAACAGGTTTCACTTCTACAACTTCTATTAGTGCAGGTTTTTCAACAGCCTAGAGACAACCTTCAGCAAACATGGATTACCTGTCACCTGCAAATCACATGATGGACCACAGTTCAAGTCTGAGTTATTCAAGGCTGTGAAATTAATGGAATCAAGCACATCCAAGCAAAACGCATCACTGATCAACATAATTAAAATTGCTTATGCAGAAGGACTTGATTGTAAATGTGAACTTAGAAAGTTTTTACCGAAGCATAGAACATCCTACTACATGGAAAAGTCCTGCTGAACTTCTCTTTAACCTCAAAATAAGGGGAAAGTAACTGTCGCAGTTCCTGCTCCTCGACTCCAGTTTACATGAGGTGTGTGTGGTTTTTATTTATTTCTGAGTTTTTGTGTGTGAGTGCTGAGTGTTTGTTGCTTTTTGTATTCCCCTCCCCCCTTCCACTCTGTCCTCTTAACTGTGCTCATTCATGGTTTGATTTATCACAAGGCACAAGCTACAACTTTTAAGACGTTGCTTTGTTTCCTGCCTGCCCCTGCTCTGCAACTGTTTTTGTCTAGAGGACTTTTTTCTGCCAATTCGCACTCACATTCAACTGGCCTGCCAGCTAGCCACCTCCAGCTCACTGTCTCACCCCCAACCCTGGACCCCCCCTGCATATTCTAAATAAAGTAATTTTTGATGTTTGCATTTGGGTTCAGCTTCATTTGTGACCGTTACAAACAGTTACAGTCCGGCAGAGATTGAGAGTTGGTGCAGAGTTCTGTGAGCACAGTGAAGAGGACAGAGTGGAAGGGGGGAGGGGAAAACACTCAGCACTCACACACAAAAACTCAGAAATAAATAAAAAACACACACACCTCATGTAAACTGGAGTCGAGGAGCAGGAACTGCGACAGTTACTTTCCCCTTATTTTGAGGTTAAAGAGAAGTTCAGCAGGACTTTTCCATGTAGTAGGATGTTCTATGCTTCGGTAAAAACTTTCTAAGTTCACATTTACAATCAAGTCCTTCTGCATAAGCAATTTTAATTATGCTGATCAGTGATGCGTTTTGCTTGGATGTGCTTGATTCCATTAATTTCACAGCCTTGAATAACTCAGACTTGAACTGTGGTCCATCATGATTTGCAGGTGACAGGTAATCCATGTTTGCTGAAGGTTGTCTCTAGGCTGTTGAAAAACCTGCACTAATAGAAGTTGTAGAAGTGAAACCTGTTGTAATCAACTACCACAAGTATTGAGTGGTTGGTAGGCAGCGGTCCTAGCAGGTCAAAGAGCAAGTCACTAGCTGCTTTGTTTGGTCAGGCAACCGTTGTTCCTCATTTTGAGAAGCACTGTGACGCATCACAGGAGGGGCTTAGTGTAATAATGTACCAGAGACAACAAGGCAGGTAGGTTGTCATCAGTTGTGGATCAAGAACACAAACTGCTCCAGAAATAAATGACCACCTCCACTCTATAAAGTTAGGGGTTTTTTAAGCGATGAAGTGGGCGATCTGTGAACGATTTCGAGAGTACCTGTATTTCGTTCACTGTCCACAACGATAACAAGCCCCTTTTATCTGACCACAGTGACGCTGAATGCCACAACTCACGGGTGGATTGCATGAGTTAGCAGACTTCAACTTCCCCATCAAGTACAGGCCTGGAAAAGTCCATGGAGATGCTGATGGCTTGTCACGTATGCCAATGGAACTCTCTGCCACCTGACATTTGCAACATTGACTCTCTCCCCATCTTCAAATCAAAACCCATCTGTTCAAGATCGCCTACTCACTCTAACATTTTAACTGTAATTACACTGTCCTACATTTCATTTCTTTTATTGTGTGCTGATTTTATCCATCGTTGTTTTTTAAATGTTGATTGTTGTACAGTGTCCTTGTGTGTCTTGAAAGGCGCTTATAAATAAAATGTATTATTATTATTATTATTATTAATAAGTTAAGTAGGTACCAGAAGGTAGACCTCTAACACATTGAAGATGTACAGTATGTGAGGAACACAGTTTTACATGTAGCTCTGGGCATTATGCCCTTTACAGTTTATGGTCATGCCTCGCTCATATCTCTAAATGAATGAATGAACGCCACCTTCAACTCAACCTTTCAAAGACTGAGCTCCTTATCATCCCAGCCAGTCCCTCTATGCAACCACAGATCAATATCCAGCTTGGAACAACCAAACTCATATCTACTGACATTGTTTCCTCTTTTCTAGATCCTTGATTGTGTTGTTCTTACTCTCTGATGTACGTCGCTTTGGATAACAGCGTCTGCTAAGTGAATTGTAGAATTGTAGAATATTCTTGTTCTGTGATAATGTGTTATTCATATACAAATGCACATGTTATATTTTAGTAGGTTGAATTTTGTTTTTTGCAAGTGAACTGACAGTCTTTGTAGTGCTTCACCTGCCGTGTTTTGCTAGTTCAGATGACACCACCTGTAGACTTTAATATTAACAGTGTGAGTGTGCAGAATCATTTCAGTGTGAGTGAGAATCACGAGAAGACGTTCAGGGCATCAGGTTTGTTTGAGTTAGAGTAAGAGTGTGATACACATGCAGACGTCCGGTAATATGCTGAACTGATGTGCTTGGGTTTCTGTATTCCCAGAGAACAGAGTATGACTAATTATTATAACCCATGCTTAGAAGACCCTTTTTGTGTACAACAGTGAAAGTTGTGCAATACTGTTTAGGACATGTATTACATAATTAACATAATACAACATAACTGGAGTGAGCTCAACCACCTTCAACTTCACACCAGCAAAACAAAGGAGATGGTGATAAACACACGAGACTGCACCGGTGTACATCTAGGTTTTTGACATTGAGATGGTGGAGACGTACTTAATACCGGGGTGTGCAGAAGGTCACCCGCACTTTCCATTAAAGACCCCTTTTTTTTAAAGATTTATTTTTGGGCCTTTAATGTAGAGATAGGACAGTGGACAGAGCCGGAAATCAAGGATCGAGAGAGAGAGGGGAATGACATGCAAGAAAGGAGCCACAGGCCGGACTCGAACCCGGGCCGCCCGCCCCGAGGACTACAGCCTCCATACATGGGGCACGCGCACCAACCACTGCCCCACCAGTGCCCCAGTAAAGATGCCCTTATTCCATCACTCCGTTTTCACTTGATCAGCCCAACATCCCCCTTCTGCACCTATCACTGACATCAGAGCCTTGCAGTTATTGAAGTTATTCTTCATTTGTAGTCGGTATTGTTTTCTATATCACGTTTAGAACACATTTAGATGAGACTGTTATATCGCGACAGACATATTATCTCTCATTTATCATATTTAATGTTTGTTACTGTTGTAATTGATGCTGTTCTTGTCTCTTGAGTAATGCCTGAATGTTTTCTTTTCTGTCTTAACAGGGTGCTGTCCAAGTGTAATAGTTTTCAGACAACTCTCTGAACGCTCACTTGTAGTAAGGGACCGTCTACTGTATGTGTACTGCACAGAGATAGTAACTTGTTGATGCTCCCTCAAAGTTTTGAGGATCTTGTTCCATTTCTGCCATTTCAAGCATTGTTTATCTGTTTATTTAATACTATATTCTCAGTGTTTCTATATCATGTTTGTTTATTATTCATGCATATATTTGTGTTTATTCTTTTTCTGTCATTTTTGAAACCACTTCACACTACCACACACACACACACATAGCCTATACTCATAGAATTGTTCATCAATAAACGAGTGGCATCTCAAAGAGAGAGTCTGTGTCAGACTGAACTTATTACTGTCATTCCATGTTCTTACTGGACGACCTGTAGCATCTGCATATCCTTATAACCAGACTATAAGGTTCAAACATCACTGAGGTCTCAAGAGTGGTCACCATTGTCTCTTTTATACTGGGTGCAACAAACTGGACTGGTCACACAACAAAGATGTCATGTACAAGAGGGGTCAACTACACCTGCTGAGGGTCTTTGGAGTGTGCAGGACTCTGCTACAGACTTTTTATGACACTGTGGTGGCGTCTGCACTTTTCTATGCAGTGGTCTGCTGGGGAGGAGGGAGCACAGAGAGAGACAGGAAGAGACTGAACAGACTGGTCAGGAGGGCCAGTTCTGTCTTGGACTGTCCTCTGGACTCTGTAGAGGAGGTGGGTGAGAGAAGGATGTTAGTGAAGCTGACATCCATCATGGACAACCCCTCTCACCCCCTGTAGACACTGTGGGGGCCCTGAGCAGCTCCTTCAGCAGCAGACTGGAACATCCCCTGCAAGGAGCGCTACCGCAGGTCTTTCATCCCATCTGCCGTCAGACTGTTTAACAGGGACTTTACCCCCAAATGTTTAAAAATGGAAAAGTATGAAACAAACGTTAAATGTCTTTGAGAAGATACCCAGTCACACACACCACACATTCCAATCTACACATTGCACTTTGACACCCTGGATACTTTACACTGTTTACATTATTCTATATTCTATAGTTTGTATATTCAAATATTTCTTTTTTTAATTTTACATTATATTTCTATTTTACTGTATATGTGTGTATTAGTCATTTGAATGTTATTGCATGGCCTTGCGGAACTGTCTTTACATTTCACTGCACATCTGTATGAGCATGTGACAAATACAAATCTTCAATCTTCAATCTTGAATCTTGAATCAGTCTGGATTGCAGATATATATATAAAATGTCAAATGTAAGGTTCAAATGGGGATAAGTGATGTTCGGTGTGTCTGGCTGAACTTACAGGTCTTATTTTACTGACCAAAGCCTTCAAGTCCCGCCCTAAGGAGGTCTGCTTGTTGACCGATCCCCATTTCGTAGCGGACTCTCAGACAATAGACCCCCCCCTTACTAGACGAACCGCGCCCGTCCTGGGAACTTTACTTTCCCCTGCTTTTCTCTCCTAACCTGGGTTAGTTTGATCATTTCCCACGGCAGATATGAGTTCAGCCGTGTCAGAGGGCTGTTTTCTGTCCGCTTTGCAGCCCAACTCTTCCTGGACCGCTTATGTTGTTCCCTCGGACGGCCCGTCTCCAGACCCGGTGGCTAAAGCCAGGAGGGTCCGGGAGCAGGTCCGTATGCGGCTGGCTGAAAAAAGGTCCTCCTCCCTGCCTAGACTGAACGACTCTTTCAGATCAACAGGTGAGCCACTTTGCGTTTTAAGGGTTGGCCTCACGCCGGGGTGCGTGGGAACTGTATCCAAACTGTTAGAAAGAGTGATATGTGAGGAGGCCTCTGGTTTTATTATAGATAATCAATAACACTGCTACAGAAGAGATGGTGAGGAAGAAACGTGTAGGCTAATAGTTGATTATAACGGATAGACCCACTATAGCCAGGGAGAAGAAAGTCAACGTGTTTCTGTTGCCTAGATATGAAACAAGCAGGTTTTAGATTGACCTGGGTTAAATAAATCAAAGCACTCTGCTGCTACCAGACCATTAAACAAGTACAAGGCTGAACGGGTAGGCCTACAAACTCGATTACTTTTAACTGATCCATTTCAGATTCAACTTCTCATCATCTGACCCTTAAAAGCATTTTTTTTAACCCTCTCTTACTGTTACATCAGTGTGACTTTTTTTTACTCCAAATCTCAACATACAAGAACTGATATTAACCTGAGTTGTTTTGCAATCAAGATGGGAAATCTGTTACACAGACATCCAGGAAACCTTTGGCATGGAAAGCATGCACTTTGCCATCATATTTGTTTTAGTAAAACTTGATCTTCTATCACTGTGCCATGGCGGGCTGATTCTATGTCATAAATTAACTATCGGTCATTCATCCTATAGTGTTAAGGTCAATCTGCAGATATGTTGTGTGTAGGTTTAAAAAAAAAAGAATTGATCAGTATAAATCTATTTTTGTACACATTTATAAATGTAGCTTGTCACATTCAACTAAATGTTAAACATTTCAAACTTTAACCAGATATAGGCTATATGAACAAGGTCTGAAGAGTTGTTTATCCCTGTGTTATTCATCACAGACAACAGAGCTTTGTGCCATTTCCTGTCCTCTCTATGGAAAATGTCATTAATGAAGTCACATGTTCCAGTCAGGAATTTTGTGAATAATAGATACTCCCATTTTAAAAAGAACCGCTTTCTGATGAATTGATGAAGTCATTGAGTTAAAATAAAATCCCATGATATCTCTACTGATCTACAGTCACCATTGAGCAGCTGCATTTATGTAATGCTTTGGAATAAGACAAGTCAGTGTTTGCACGTCATAATAAAACAACAACCTCTAGGGGTCCCGAACCCCACTTTGGGAATCATTGTCTTGAAGCCCCAGTATACTTTTCCACCATAAAATTGTAGTTTCAAAGTCGATCAAACAGCGCAATCGTTAGAAACTGGGAGAATTGTGTCTCTCTCATTTCTGCCGTTCGCCTGAAAACCAGACTCTTTAACTTTTGGCCTCGCGGTCATCTCACGAGAAGTCATAGAGCTTTACAGCATTAGATCAGTCAGCAGGTTTGTGCTAGTGGCTAGTTAGTTAGCCCATCTCTGTGTTGTTTGATACAATGGCTGAGGCTAAGAGGAAGAGGAAGGTGACGGAAAAAGAGATAAAGTGACCCAGCAAGAAGCCAGAATAGAGGAAATATTGGACAGGCTTTTACACATTGGAGACTACAGCCCGACGGATAAATCGACCAGCCAATAATTTTGGCCGATATAAGCATATCAGCTGGCTATAGGTATTGGCTAATTTTATCACAGATATGCGCCATTATTACTAGGTTTATTTATCAGTCAAATAGCATTTCAATTAAGCCTCAATGCATTACACAAGCAGTTCTTTTTCTGGCTGTCATCAGCAGGGTGTGCCGTACGGATTATAACAAGAATTATAACTCTCCAGAGTGTCAAGCAGTGATGCACATAATAATAATAATAATAATACATTTAATTTGTAACACACTTTTTGCAAAAAAAATCTCAAAGTGCTACAGGAAAAAAATAAAAAATAGAAATAAAAACAAATTTAATCAACTAAGCAACTAACGGAACTAAAAGCACAAGCAGAAGGCTTTGTTGAATAGGTTTTTAGGGCCCTTTTAAAAACGTCAGCAGACTGCGGAGACCTCAGCTGCTCGGGGAGAGCATGCCACAGACTGGGAACAGAGGAGCAGAAGGCTACAGATGGTCACTGTGCACATACATGCACAGTGACCATCTTGTATTCATTATATATCTTTTCCACAAGCGTTTCATCCGTATTTAAGCGATCAACGCAATACATGTGTATATATACATCAATCTACCTCTACAGATTGACAATACATTCAAGAAAGATATCGGCAGATATAGCGGTATCTGATTATTTTCCCCTCCCCAATATTGATATCGGTATCCGCCCTAAAAATCCCATATTGGTCGGGCCCTATTGGTGAGCGCTTCAAGTAACAGTGGGCTGCAAGTCCGAAGCCGAGCTAATTCTTCTGCAGACGGGTGAGTAATGCGCTCGTTTCAAGCTTTTTCTGTACTCTGTTTCTGTTGGATCTGTTAGTTCTAGATTCAGTCTATCTCTACAGGTAGCTGACGTTATCATGTAACAACCTGATGTTAGCAGAATAATGCGACTGTCCTCGATTAGTTAGCAACGCATGCTAATGTTATTTTTATGAGGTATTTGGGCGGACTGATGCACGGCGAGAAAAGTTATTGACCCGTTAGTATTTGGTTGAAGGATAAGTCGTTGAACTATTTACATATTTGAGTTTCCAAAGTTAATATTGATATATTTACATGTTTTAATATTTTCAGTAGCATATAGTAACTGCGACTAAATTGTATTGAATCTACCTCTGTGGTTGTCATAATGTTTTTTTTTGTTTTTTTTTTACATATAGTGGTTCCACAGACCTGTGGTTCCAGTCCTGTGTTGGTACATAAGTCTACCACGGTCCCCTCTGCTTTTCCTGAAACAGACTCTGGTGTTTTCGTGCGCCCCAGCAGACATCAAGTTAGACCTCAGGTTACCTTAAGGACTATGTTCTAAAATGAGACTGTTGCAAAACCCTTTCTTTGGTCCTGTTAATGTCCTGCATTATTTGTTATGCATTTGTGAGAAGGACATTTCTTTTGTGGGAGGGGGAGGAAATGTAAGCTTTAAAAGTGAAGTAAATTCATATATTTGAGTCAATTCATGTATTTAAGTTTAAGTTAAAAATAAGTTTCCAACATTGATACAGTGAACTATTTACAAATTTGAGTTTCCAGTAAGTAAATGTCGATATATTTACATGTTTTAACCCTTTGACTTCCACACTTCCATTTTCAAAAAATTATTTGTTGGTAAAATTGTGTTCCTGCCTCTTCATTAAGCAACATTTCAGGTTATATTTTTCAGATTACCCAATCAGGAAGCAGATATATGTTTAGGGTTACTTTGGGCATGAATGGATTTCTTTCATTTCTGCATCAAAATGTTTAGTTCTCATATATAAACATCACAGAGAGTAGAACTTGTTAAAATAACCTATAATTTATTTAACAAATTGAATGAGTAGCAATGGTTAGAAAAGGTAAACAAAATAAGAAATTAGTGACTTGAGCCAGGCCGTTTGCGTAGACTGGCAACTCAACCGAGCAGTCAGCCATGTTTTCTGAGGAATCGTAGATATATATTTTATTGTCAAATTTATTTCCTTCAACTAAAATATGATTGTTAGAGGGTCTATAAAAGTTTTTTACCCGGATATTTGCTCTTATTCTGTGAGATTTCTGAGGAGCTGTGCTGAGTCACTCCCGGTATTTTCCACAGTTTTAAGACAATGATAATTATGTACAGCAGCGCCACCAATTGGACATAATCAGGGTTACATACACCATTCAGTGAGGTGAATGAGGTTAAACAGCCAAAGATAGGTTTTCAGAGTTTTAAATACAGCCATATGGTGGCGGAAAAAAGGTCAACCGCATGGTTACAATGCAATACAACAATACAACAATTTTTGTCACATCAGGAACTATGCGTACACCTAAATAAGTGAAGTTATCAGCTAAATTGAAAAAAGAAATATGGTCCATGGGATTGCGTCTTTCCTCTTAATTCAATAACATTAAGGAGGATTTGGTATTATTTACCTTATACCTAGAGACCAATCCAAAGACCTTTATCACATCTAGTAAGGCTGGTGAATATGGTTATCCGATGTTATGATGAATGTTACACTCCACATAAATGTCATTGTTAGGAATTATGTGTAAGTACTTTAGAACAACAATGTCATATGCCGTTGTTATTTTGGAGATGAAGTTCAACATCAACTAGGCGCAACTGAAACCAAGAAGGTTGAGTAGATTATAGAGGATGATATTAACGTTACATGGTTGACATTCATTCGACGGCACACAAACTCAAACTTCAACATTTTCTGTTATCATTATTATTATTATTATAAACAGGCAATAACTAGTACAACACTAAAGATGTCAAGAGATAGTGATCAGCTATATGTTGAAGCTTGAACATACAAATGAGTGCTGTAAGATTTGTGTAATTGGTTACCATGTTAAATTTTTTTGTCGCTTTGTATGAGTTCATGGAAAATTAATATGGTTATTGTTATTATTTAATACGTATATAGTTCTTCATCGTTACAGATGCTCTTACTAAGAATATAGCAGTAGAAATATAAAATATATAAATAACATATGGAATGAAAATAAAATATAAAGCAATGAGTATAATAAATAGTTTGAAGAATACAGCCATGTACCGAGCATGTTAATAGGAAATTTACTGTATGTGCTGTACAATAGCACAGAGGGACAGGGACCTGTTAATGATTTAAATAATTCAGGTTATATTTGTTTCATGTTAACATGATGTGAATAAGCTAGACTGACATATGTGTTACTTAACAGATTTTGCTTATAAATAGTTTCCTCTAGGTGATCCAGATAGACTGGACCAGTGGATGCTCAACATGAAAAGACAGAACTGGACTCCCAACAAGATCTCTTGTCTGTGCAGAGAACAATTTGAAAGCTGTTACCTTAGCACTGACTCCAGGGTAAGGAGATCTTTTTCATATTATTATTAACAAAGAAACTATTGATTTAAACTGATGAAGTACTATCCACAATAAACTGCTTAATTTTTCCTTACACAAATTATGCGGCAATTGTATGTGGAATATCATTGTACAAGTGAGTTAGAGAACCGATTACAATAAGGTTTAGCTTATTAACTTTTAATAGAAAGAATAATTTTGATGTTGATTGCCTTAATACTGTAGTACACTGTTGAATTTATAAATGTACTCTTACACACAGATGAATACAGAAAAATAGATGAGAACAAAAAAATGATTTGATGAATAACTGATATTTTCTCTCTTTCTTTGCCATCCTGAAGACCCCTCACTAAAAGTCCATGTTCTCCTGGATCCATGTCACATGCTCGAGCTTCTTCAGAATGACTTTTCAACAGTCAAAGTTCTGCTGAGAGAAGATGGCCAGCAGATAAGATGGCAGTACATGAAGGAGCTCCACAAGCTTCAGGAGGAGGAGGAGGAGGGTTTGCGTCTTGGCAACAAATTGAAAATGGTACATATTCAGAACATCTTGCAGCCCAACTCTTCAGCAGCAGTGTGGCTGGTGCCAGTAAGCATTGTGAGAGGGATCTTAAATATCCCCAGTTCTTTGGATTTGCAGCCACAGTTCAGTTCTTGCGCGTCATCGATGCGGCCTATGATGTCCTCAACAGCAGGAACCCATTTGGAAAAAGATTCAAAGCCCACCTTAAGCCAGCAAACAAACACCGTGCCAAAGCCATTTTAGATGAAGAAGAGTCTATCGGAGAACAAGGACGCAGTGATTTCGTAAATCACAGGATTCATTGTCAAGAAGATGAAACACAAGATTACCTGCATGTCTTGCTCACAAGCCCCTGACCTCAGATGACTCGGTTCATTATTTCTTGACTTTAAAGAACAGAGGCGGCCTCCAGAAACCATCACCCGACATGGCACTATATTCTTATTGAATTGCTTTTAATAGCATCTATCGCTCTCTCTGTCGTATGTACATGTTTTTAATGTTAGCTTTGTTGTTATGAATTCCATATTATATGTTTTTGTTTGGCCAATTAGTCTAATAACTCCCCATAATTTCCCAGAAATGCCATGACTTCACAGGGTTGATAAATATACAATATTATACAATATGTATTTTTCAATTGTCATGTTCACCCACATCGCTGTTGACATCAGTAAATATAAGACAGACATTCCTCTTCTTGTCAGAACAGTAACATGAACTGTATGCTTTGTAATATTGATTTCTTCTGGATGTCTCATATTTATTTACAGTCTATGGTCTAACAGTAGTTTTATCAACAACAACGAAAAGAAAAAAGACACCAAAGCTCTGTCTTTTACCGTTTAAAACAGACTTCTTATCCTTAAACATGTTCTTACACACAAGTAATGATTTGTAACACAATGTGAGAATTTAAATGTAAAGATTAGCCTCAAAATGTTTCTAACATGTTATGATAAAACTTTGCTAATGTATTGCTCTGCTAACCCGGACAAAGTCAATAACCATAATTGTATATTTAAAAAAGTGTAGTTTTAAGACTTTAATAAAATATTTGGGTTGAATATAATTTGTTTTAACCGTGTTGTAGAAAAGTTAAATGTTAACTTACTGCTTTTAGAGTTATCTCCGAATGAGCAGGAGCAGGAAAGCCGTAGTAGGAGGTGATATTAAGCCGCCGTGGGACTTCCGGGAAGATGGTGGAGTGAGCGGTTGTTTTTTTCGAAGGCTCCGGAACCAGTCTTAAATAGACCTTAAATCAATCAATAATAAACAGTCAAACAAACAATTAAACAATAAAAGAACACTTTCTTATCCCGAGCGTTGTCTATAAATTACACAAATTTTACAAATCGTCATAAATCCCTTCCTTCTACGTGACACACCAAAGTGATGGCTGGAGCTAGCAAAGACCATGGCTACTCTTTAGCCACTCTTCAGCAAGCATGTGGTGATGAGGAAATCCACCTGATGGAACAAGAAAAAAATAATGTTTCAAGACCCACATCAAGTAAGACATCATGCCCCATTGATCAAACCAGACCCCAAAAAAGTCAAAAAGACTACTACACAAGAGGAGGACATTTCTTGTCGTGTTATATTAAACACCATTCAAAGTTTAACTTGCAAATTTGATACTCAAGATGAACACTTCCAAGCCTTGGAGTGGCAACTGAAGGAAAATACAGAAGCGGTCATGAAAATAAAGGAGTCGATTGACACTAACACGTCAGCCCTGAAAGGGATAATAGCAGACAAGTTGAAGCAACAGAAGGCCACTTTTCACAGTGCTTCATGAAGAATGCTTCGAGCATGCAAGATACAAGCGTAGATTGGTGTTACGGCTAAATGGCATGCCTGAGGAAGAGGGGGAAAACACCAGAGAAGTTGTGATTAAGATCCTGTCCAACATTGTCCCCCTCTCAACTGAGCAACTACGAAACACGGTGGACATCTGTGTGCATTCATGAATATTGAGACCTCCCCCAGGATGAGGGAGAAGTTCTTCCTGAGGTGGAAGTTGAAGACCCCACAGACAGGGGCCTCTGTTAGACGTTCCCAGTTCACCCGAACTACACCTTTGGGTTTTTCAGGTCTGTCCGGCAGCCTTTCCCACCATCTGATCCAACTCACCACCAGGTGGTGATAAGTTGACAGCTCTGCTCCTCTCTTTACCCGATTGTCCAAAACATACAGCCGCAGATCTGACGAAACAACTACAAAGTCGATTATCGATCTTTGCTCTAGAGTGCTCTGGTACCAGATAGACTTATGAACATCCGTATGTTAGACCATGATGTTTGTAATGGCCAATCCATGACTAGCACAGAAGTCCAACAACAAAACTGCACTCGGGTTCAGATCGGACAGGCCGTTCCTCCCATTCACCCCTTACTGGTGGCTCCATCGTTGCCCACGTGAGCCTGAGACAGAGTCCCCAGGCGTTTGGTTCCAGATCCCAGTGCTGCGTGTTGAGGTGAGCCCAACCATATCGCCACCTCACGCACCAGGTACGGCTCCTTTCCCGCCAGAGAGGTGCCGAGAACTAGTCTGCGCAGCCACAATCTTCTCACTCTTCACCCTTTCCTCAAACCTCTGCACCAGCTTAACTCGCCACAACTAGGAACTAACATTCAAACCTGAATGCCCGATGCATACCCCAAAGGTCAAGGGCATTAATCTTACTACATAAGCTATCTTCAACACTCATTAAAATGTTATTAAAAAGTAGTTAGTGTTTATTAAAAAAAAACATAACTCAATATTTATTAAAACAGCAATATAATAATAGTGAATAATATGTCCATGATAACAAAGTGCAATATTGAAACAAACAGTGCAATAATCTTGAAAATGTTTATATATATTCCATCTGACTCTTATTCCTGTAAATATTTCTTGTACCTATTCTTGATATCTTATTTACATTCCTATTCTATTTGATTAATATTTTTATTACTATGTTTCTACTGCTATACTGTATATTTTGGAGCAACTGTAACGATCGAATTTCCCTCTGGGATTAATAAAGTATTTCTGATTCTGATTTGGCTTTGTTTTTAATAAATGTATGATAGACTTTGAAGCAGCATGTTCTGTGGAAATTTCTTTTATATACCTGGGGTGATTAGCATATATTTCTTCATGACAGTTTATGACTATAACTAGTGTTATTGTTTGTGAATGGATGATGTGTCTGCAGCAATATGTTCTGCCTGTTTCCTGAGCAAACGGGCTGACATGGTTCTGGCCTGATTGCTTTGTGCCCTCCTCTCTTGGCCTGCTTCTTAACTGCAACATAAACATCATCACAACAGCTAACATACTTTAGGTTGTCTATGTGTCTGTGACGAGCAGCAGCATTACAAACCTGCTCTGACTGTACTGATTACAGTGTTTTTAACTCTATTCTTGCTTTGTTGATCTGCCCCTCACAATCTTGATCAAATGCCTGTAAAACTTTCTTTTTGGTTTGAAAAGTATTGATAATTCATCTGATTCTTGCAATGCAATTTTGGTTGCATTTAATGTCTGTTTTATGCTTTGCCTGTACCCGTAATTTTTGTGGCCTCCCACACTGTTGTGGCCTAACATTCCTTCTTCCTCCCTCCCTTCCTTCCTGTTTGACTGAGTGGCTGTGATGATTTTCTAAAATGCAAAGAACTTGAGGCAATGCTCCCTCCTTTTCTCTTTGTTCAGCTCATAGCAGATCACTAATGTATTTTTCTCTATGTGAGTGTTTATGTGGTTATAGTCGTCAATTTTAATCAGGCTTCTGGTCTGAACTGGTTGGGACACATTCAGTACCTTTTCCTTTGCATTTTTCACCTTAGGTTAACATGCTAGTTTTTAGCATTTCACATTGTTGTGATCAAGACTTTACTGATGCTAAGTGTTAGGTACTTCTTTTTGCAATAACTTTTACATTCACTGCTTTATAACTGTTTATTTATTTTTTTCAGTCACTGCTCTATATCTGTATATTTATCAAGTCACTGCATCTGTCCCTGGCCTTTAACTTTTAATGTATTCATTCATTCACTGCACTATAACAGTTTATTTATTAATTCAGTCACTGCCTGCTGTACAGGATTGCTGCCAACAAGGGTTTGTTGTGTTCTTTTATACAATGACAATAAAATGCCTATACTAAAAGCAATAAGAGAGACTTCATTAAGAGTGAATGATTATTCAATATTGAGATGGAATGGAGGTGACTAGGGTGGAGAAGGGTCACAGCACTCAAACTAAACCTACAAATTGACAATGAAAGAGAGGAGAACAGATTTTTAAAAATATGACAGCAGCAGGATGATTGGTTGATAGTGGTTGTGAAGCTGGTTGAATAAGAGTAAATGCCACTAAGTGCTGATCACCTGAGCAGGAAGACAGAGGAAGAGTGATATGAATTAATGTTGACTAAGGAATTCATGTATGAATGAATATAAAACAGTCTTTCTTCTTGAACTTACTCCGAGCTCTATTTAAACATTTTCTTAAAATTGTGATTATTGATTCAGATAATTTTGTGTATATCTATTATCAATCAAGCGTTAAACATTTTTTTATATCTGTAACTGCTTCAGTCTCACACACACAGACACTTATACCTGTACGGACACAAAAGTAGTGCACCTTTTTTGAACTAAGATCTTATTTCCACCAATGCCCTACCCTTTGTCTCTAAAAGAAACTCTAAAAAAAACTCTAAGATTTTGAGACTAAAATCTTAAATTTACAACTTTACACTCGAGACCAGCCTGCGCGAAAATGATGGAACTGTTATGGTATTTTCCTCTGCAGACAACTTCCTCCCAGTCAGTGTGGTTCTTTCTTCAGTTTCTTGCAGTATCTTTTCAGGGTGCTGATATTTTATGACAATGTGAAGATGATGATGTGCCAAAAGCATGTGTAGTTCCATATCTGCATAAGTAAAGCCCCAACACAACTATTTGTGTCTGTTATCGGTCTGCCTTGTTAAAGTGTCTCATGTGCAGAGACCGTTTGTGTCCTGTTCATCATTTTACAGATAAACAAGGTCTTCCAAGTTGAAGTGAAAACTTCTCTTGAACTGTTTTTACCGACTACACAAGGAAGTAGCCTATTTCCTTATTAGTGAAACCTTTACTAAAGTAGGCTCCACATTTGTCATTTTCAAGCCTAGGCTCGAAAATGCCTAGGGTAGCCTATGACCCTTAAGATATAGACTAAAATAACGACATTAATCTCATAAATGTATGACTTTCTTCTCGTAAAACGACTTTAAGAGGTCTCCTCTTTACGACTTTATACTCGTAAATTTATGAATTGAATCCCGAAATTTTAGATTTTTTTTTCTTTAACGTGGCCCTTATACTCCGTTGTACATTATAACATCTGGTAACATTGTACTTTTCTATGGTGAATACTTGGTAAATTAAAATGTATCATTCATTTTCTGTCTTCTTTTTGCCTAGACTACTGCAGTCCTGATGTAAGGAGTTTGAACCATACCCACGGTTTCAGTTCCAGATCCATGATACACACACCCAGCAAAGTCAAGGCTGTAAGTAACTCCTCCCAGCACTACATTACTGTGTTATACATTTTAGACAACCTTTTAAAGCGCTGTCCAGTGCAGATAATTGAAAGAAAGGTTCCTTAAATCTCACTCGTGTATGATTAAGTGCGGACATACTATGAAAACATAATGATAATTAGTCGATAAAAAATGAGGAAAATAATAATTCTAGCCATAAATCACCTTAGTCAGTGAGGCTAAGGTCACTTTCACATATAGCCTAAAGATCGGTGGACTTTTAATTTGGTTCGGTTTGCTTTCAGACTGTACTCTGTCAAGCGCACCAAAGCAAATTTCAAATTCTGTATACCATAGCCACACGCTACTTAAAAACGGTTGCAAACACAGAAACGCTGCAATTTGCAGCGTGTTTGTTTCTTTGCAGCGTGTTTGTTTCTTTGCAGCGCGTTTGTTTCTTTGCAGCGCGTTTGTTTCTTTGCAGCGCGTTTGTTTCTTTGCAGCGCGTTTCAGCCTTTGCATTTGTTGTGGTAGTTTGCATTTGCTTTTGAATGTGCAGCGTTTCTATATATGTTGCTGAGCGTTTAAGCCCTACCGGCCACCGTAACACGCCACTAGTTGTGGCTGCAGTTGCATTCATGTGGTGTCGGACACATCTAAAAAACGAGTTTCCGAGTTGGAAAATGTACAGAAACGCCTGCCCAAATCGGAACAACAAGTCAGAAATTGGGGAAAGAATTAAGTGCTGGAATTGCCGAAATATTCGTCCCCGTTTTTAAGCGAACCAGAGTTCAGTTCCTTGGTCCGCACCAGGGTTCATTTGAGCATTCACACCACCCCAAACCAAACAAACAGTGTTGTCGTTTGCTAAAAATTGGTCAAGGTTCAACATGGAGCGCACTGTCTCCTGGATATTTGGGCAGAAGACCAAATTTCATTGCATCATAAAATCAACGTTGTATCAAACGCTCTTGCTGCTGTTCTACAAACATTTGTAATTGTATGAACCAAATCAATACCATCAATATCAATACAACAAGTGCAGCACGCAAGATGTCTGTGATTGTTTACTTTTACTTTGCGATCACCGCTTTACCCCGCCCCAGACCTTTTTGTCCAATGATTGAACGATCTTTGCACACGTGGTTTTGTTTACAAATTCTGGGCCTCTTATGAAAAGTGCTAGGATGTGAAAACGAACCGCACCAAACCAAAAAAAGAACCACTGTATTTGGTCCGGACCAAAGAAAGTGAACTAAAGGACTTTCCTGGTGTGAATACACCCTTAGACTTGGACTTAGACTTAAAAAACTTGATTTAACCCAGAAGCAATTCGATGTCACAGTCCGCCCAGACCATTCATATATTTACAAACAAACAATAGATGAAGAATGTCAGAGACAACAGATCAATCAGGGACCTGTTTCAGGAGCTGCATTACTCCACAGAGAATTAGAGTCTACATTAAATGTTTATTTAAAGGTGAAAGGACATTTAACCTATCTGTGTCGATACAGCTTTATGTTGAGGATAAAGTTAATGCACATTCAAATAGACTCTGAATGAAGTTAACTTTAAATCTACATGAGCCTATTATGTTCTTATATTTCATTTTGAGCTGTTTAAAAGTCTCCTTTCTTCTGCTGGATCTTAATGAAAATAAATTGTAGGTTTAATAGCCTATATAACCCATTCCACCAGATTTGACCTGCAATAGGCCTATAATAATTCAGATTAAATATTAAATGAATAGACTTCATTACACGCCAACGCGAACAGCTGCTTTCTCTTACATCACTTCTCTCTCCTCTGCAGCAGTGTTCCTTTTTTTCCTTCTTAAAACCTGTTCATATTCTCCGTGTGTCTGCTTGAAGAAATACTATATTTCGAGATGGTTAAAATAGGAGGATCTCTTTTTTGTCACCTGTTGCCATGGTGAATCGTAGAATCGGGGCTCCATTCATGTTGGCTTTTTATCGTCGTGGTGCACACCCTGAACACCGAGTGGACCTTCTCAGAGTTAATTTAAAAAATTCAAATCTGCTGATCTGGAACCAGAAACTCAGAGTTTCCCACCTGAGAGTAAATCAACTCAGAGCTCAGGGTTAGACTGAGGGTTTGTTCAACCTTCTTTCAGAAACGGCAGATGAGTGCTGGCACGCTGACCCCCTCATGTGGTCTCTGTGGGTAATGACACATATAAGGGCCATGCAAGATGAAAAGCACAATTTAAGGACAACAGTAATAAATAAATATGTCATTAAACACATAATAAATAACCAAGACATTTAAGGAATCTATGTACAGGACGCAGGAGTCACAGGAATTAATCACTATATGGTTAAACACAAGATCAAGGGATATGATAAGGAAAACAATACAATGATGTTTTTATTCAGAGTTACTACTATAAAGGTTTAACAGCCTGATGGCAAAGGGGATGAAATATTTGGATTAGTGGTTTGATTAGAGACAAGAAGGGGTGAGTTCATCCTGTTAGGATTCAGTCAACAAGTCACTGAGACAAATTCACATTTTAAAAACTTTTCCAGACTTTAGGATGGATTGGAAAGAGGCATGTGTCTGTAGTGGACCAACTCAAGAAAAAAAAATTCCAACTGCATTTAAAAAAAGAAGTGAATCCCTTCAATTTGTCATGATAAAATATTTTGTCTTTCTCAGAAACAAATATTTACTATTAGATACATTGCTATAATTCCAATACATTTTTTTGGAGTACATATTAAAAGCTTCATAATGTCAATGCCATTATCTGTTACATTATGAATTTAGTAATGTCAAACAAGTAGTGTAAATAAATGACTAAAGCATCTTGGATTTGTAAGTCATTCATAACGGCAGCGTGCCACAGCTTCACTCCCGTGTTTAGTCCCTCGCGGCACTCTTTTTTGACGACCTGCAAAGACTGATATAGCCGTAATAAATAGTATTTGCACACTGTTCATTTAGCCCATGTGTGAGTAGTTAGTGTTAGTCATGTTTTTGGGCCCAGCACTGTGCTGTATAATGGAGTTTGTGTTGATTGGTTAAGTGTATATAAAAACTACAGCAAGTTGGGAGATAATCATTTATGAAAAGCTACTGATTGTTGTCACACGCAACCTCCAGATGATAGCTGCAAGGTTATAAAGACAAAGTGAAACTAAATATTTTTACATATCAACACTTGAGATTTCATTTCTGTGTGAAAAGTCAAACAAAACTTGTTTTAAAAATATTTGATCATTTGTAAAGTAGAGTGCTATCACTTCAAATTTAGCATTGTGGTGAAGTTAGTTTCAGGTTGGGCAGGAGTGATGACCATCAAATTTCCAACCTTACAATAACTTCACTACCCATTTTGCAGGAGCTGCTGATTAAATGTTTTCTCATTGTGTTCCAACTTGTAATCATAAGACCTCTGAGTAAAGCACAGCTCTCTGTACAAGGGGCAGTAACCAAGGATCAAGAGGCAGTAAACAAGGATTAAGGGGCAGTAATCAAGGATTAAGGGGCAGTAACCAAGGATCAAGGGGCAGTAAACAAGGATTAAGGGGCAGTAATCAAGGATTAAGGGGCAGTAACCAAGGATCAAGGGGCAGTAAACAAGGATTAAGGGGCAGTAACCAAGGATTAAGGGGCAGTAATCAAGGATTAAGGGGCAGTAACCAAGGATCAAGGGGCAGTAACCAAGGATTAAGGGGCAGTAATCAAGGATTAAGGGGCAGTAAACAAGGATTAAGGCACAGTAATCTATTTAACATCTATGACCATACATTATATCAATCTGCGATGCATGCATGCCAAATAGTGGGGTCATCCATACTGTAATCAGTTGGACCACTAGTGGTTGATGTTGGCAAGCCCTAGGTCACTATTAATTACAATTCTGTTTTTTTACCACTTCTTGTCAAATCAGTTTTTTTGAAAAGGTATTTATTTTTCATTGTGCTTAGTTTCTGTTAACAGTTTCTCGCTTTTCCAACGACCTTGCAGGTTCCCACAGTAAGCCTGTGCACTTCAGCTTCTTCTTGCTCTGCTGTGGAAATGAGTTCTAATGAAAGAAAAAAAGATTCCAGCGCAATCCAATGCAGCATCCAGAATTACCAGTCACACAGCCGTAACAGACGCTCTAAATCGCTGTGTCAGACAGATCAGAGGGCACTTCCTCTTACTTTGTTGGTTCCTCCAGAGAAAGTCTACTTCCCGATCACTGCAAATTCTCCTGGCACCCTTCGGCGTTGCCTCAGTGGGACACTAAGCAAAGAAGAGCCTCCAAGTCAGTACATCTACAAAGGCCCTTCACATCGTACCATCAGCCGTATTACCAACCGACAGCAGCACTACCATCAGCAAAGCTCTGCCACTGGCCATGAGGGCTGGGTTGGGTCTGGCCGGGGGGTCACCATGGCTGGTGAAGGCTGGGGGACACAGGGGCAGCAGGATGTGTACAGGGACAACCATGTCATTGGGACAGGGCAGTACCAAGCCAACCTGAACCTACACAGGGCTGCTTCACTCCATAGTCTAAAGAGTGCTGGGAAAGTATTGGATATTTCGGATGGGGCATCGGTTCACAGCAACGACGCACTTGAAGAGTGAGACATAATATTGATTTATTTTTCTTGCTTATTTGTGGAGTGTATTTTGCTCTATGAGAATTTTTTGACACGGAAATCTTTTGCAGAAGAAAAGTGAGAGGAGGATGAATTGTTACTTCACATAAAAAGTGCTTGGTTTCAGCACTACTGTGATAATAGCTTTAACATTCACTGTTGGTCACAGCACCTATTATATTTACATCTATTTACACATATTATTATGTGTATGCATGTGTGCAGAATGCAGGTTCTGGACATGGCTACAGCTGTCAGATATCTCTCTGAGGAAGATGCTGCTTTGCAAGTTCTTGGAGCTGCATACATACAACACCAATGTTACCATAGCAACATTGCCAAAAACCAGGTAACAACAGCTGAAAATGTTTTGTGTTTGGTCACAGGTCTCTTATATTGCTGTATTCATCTATTTATTTATCTATCTGATTTTCCATTAGTTCTATTTTTTTTACTAGGCCTGTTTTTTATTTACACCAACTGTGTATTTTCATCTAGACATGTCTCTCTCTCCCAGGTCCATGCTCTTCATGGTGTTCCAGCTCTTGTTCAGCTATTCTCTAGTGACAACCAAGAAGTGCAGCGTTTTGCCACTGGTGCCATGCGAAACCTAATCTTCGAGAACACTGACAACAAGTCAGCACTTGTCAATGCAGGTGGCGTGATGTGTCTTGTAAGCATCCTGAATAAACCTGATGAGGAATTACGAAAGACCATTACAGGTAATAGCTGTGCAAACAGCCCTTTCAATATGTAAATTTCCAAGCAAGCATATGTACCAGGTTGTAATTGAGCAACATCATCCAGTTATAATCACTGATTTATATTTTTCTATGGTTTACTTGATGAAACAACTGACATATCAGGATAACAAAATACAATTTCATTGTGGCTGCAGGTGTACTGTGGAATCTGTCCTCAAGAGATAATCTGAAGGAGAAGCTGTCCAATGAGGCTTTAACAGAGCTTACAGAAAAAGTACTGATTCCTCTGTGCAGCAGCATGCCGTTAAGCACATCTGAGAGAGAGATATTCAACAACACGACAGGCTGCCTCAGGTGATGCCCTTAACCCAGGAGCCAAACACTGGTGGTTTGCTTGTGCTGGTGTGCGGTAGCTTGCAATGTAGGTTATGCAGTAAATGTACACGCTAACCCTGCAGTGAGTGTGCACTTATGGTAAGTATGGTGGTGCTATACCCAGGAGGAGCAGCCCAGTTTGAATGTTATGTTTACAAGCTGCAATGGACATTTCTAGTACCATTTTCTACCTTTAATTATTTGCTGAGACTGAATATTTAGACTATTCTGAGATCTCAGACTGAATCAACTGTAAGAAATATAAGAGAGGGTTATAAAACTATGCCCTCAGACAAATCCACATCAAAACATTTGATTTATATTTTGCAAGACCTACTTTACCTGTTTACACAGATCAATCTAACAACTTACTTTAAAAAGACCAATACATCTCAAGCATGGTATCTTTTAGTAAATAGGGGTTGTATAATTCCAGGTGATATGGCATATACACACAGGATTATAAAGGACACAAAAAATCATTATTTAACTTTTTTTTATTTCTACATTTTTTTTTTTAAATTGCTTCCAACTATAGCCTCTCTGTTACACTTTGAGTCTTCTGGATAAAATTAAATTTATAATCACAGTCATTAACTGTAACTGGCATTGGTTTGGAGATACAAGCCTGAACAAGAGTAAGAGATACCAGCCATAAAAATGGTTACCTCTACTGTTAATAGAAAACCACTGTCATTTATGGAACACCTTCTTTATTTATACTTGACACTTAAAGGTATAATTTGATTATTTATTTAAGCTGACTTCACAAAATGCAACTTTAATTAAATATACAATTTAAAGTGCTGCTCTGTTAGTACAGTACATACTTTTTTCTTGATCATATTCTAATTCTTTATTTTAGTTTCAGATGGACTGAAGCACATGCAAGTGTAGTAAACTCCAAAATGCTTTATTGTTCAATATGGTTAGGAGGCAAATAAATGGGTTCAAGAAATCGACATAAAGTTTATAAAATGTGTTTATCATTTCAAACAGACACCTGTGTTGTATTGATTATCAAAAGCTTAGCCTGTTTGCAATATCTCTATACGTTTATTGTATATAGGAACTTAAGCTCTGTGAATGAAAGAACAAGACGGACGATGAGGGATATGCCAGGCCTGGTGGACTCATTGGTGTCCTACATCAAACAAGAGGAGACAGTCGATGACAAGGTAACTCTGCCCTGCACTGCCACAATGTGTTACATCTTTACATACTGTCAATAATGGATATGACGCGACACTCTTGCCGTTGTTGTGCAGCAGACAGCTGGCCAGCGCTGTATCTGATCAGACAGAAATGCTATGGAGAGAGGTATCGAAGACGGGGGTACAAACAGTGGTGAGGTCCCCCAATCAAAGCGTCCTACAGAGTAGCAGCAGCTTTAGAGGGAGGAGACGAGCGCATTATGGAGAGGAGCGCACCAGAGGGGGCGAGCTGGGGGAGAGAGGCACAACCCGAGAAAAAGGAAATCCCAGTTTAAAATATAATGTTGGTGAAAAGAGGGAAATAGGAAGAAATAAACGTCAATGTTGAAATTCTTTAGAATGCAGAGGCTGTGAATGTTCAGTTTTGTTTAAATAGGCAACAATATAGTTTAATCATGGTGTTTCCTGCTGTCATTCCAAACATATTAACATGTGTGGGGAATAAAGTGATCTGTATGTCTTCTTTTGTTGCGCTTATGTCTCCTCCTAACTTCAATAACAGCAGTCTGTTGTGTGTAACACTGGTCTCCTGGGTTAGCACGTTCTTTTCAAAGGTGTTAAATTCAGACACCATCACCGCAGTTTTTATTATTCTTGGTAAATCACAATGCGTGTACTAACTTAACTTGTTTGCATTTTCTCCTCCCAGTATTTTGTACCCTAGGGCAGAAACGCCCCATATTGAATATTCATTAAGTCAAACATACTAAATGGTCAATGCGTGTTGTTTTGCTCATATGAAAGATTCAGTCCTCACTGCGCGCTGTTAGTAGATCAGATAGCACTTCTTTTATGGGTGGTATCAAGTTTGCACACATTTTAAGACACGCAAACCTTTAGTAAATCAGGCCCATAGTGTACAATTGGAGGTTGAGCCTTCAGTCATCAGGCCCCTCTCCTTTGGAATCACACCATTCAGGGTCTGGGAGGCACCTGTACTTTTAGGAATAGACTTTAAACTTTCCTTTTTGATAAAGCTAACGACCCAGATGTTTAATCTGTTTTATGTGGATTCCATTGCAATAGTATTTCCAGAATCACAGAATCTTGCCTCACACTTAATGTGAGCAAAACAGCTTGCATGTATTTTTATATAAGGAATAATGGATTTCAACCAGATATCAGTGTAAACGGTGAAAGGATACAGACAGTCTTTTAAGAAACATGTGAAACAACTGTGTAACACTATAAAATTTAACCTAAGGAACTTCAGGTTTATCTGAAACCAGTTACCCATTAATGCAGCAAAGCTATATGTGCACTCAATGATTTTCTCACACATGTCATATTGTATCACAAGCTGGTCGCAAGCAGGTGAAACAACACTCGCCCCTCTCCAAACCCTGTACAAGCAAATACTCAAGGCACTGGACAAAAAGCCAACAAGTTACCACTACTGTAACATCATTCAGAGGTATAACCTCCTAACCTTTGACAATGTTGTGGGTCTTGCTGATGCTTGTCTAGTGTATAAAGTTATTAATGGTCTGGCTCCTTCCCCACTAAAATATTTCATATCACCGCGTGCAGATGGAGGAAGAACAACAGAGGGGATTGTGTTATACAGCACAGATCCTCTGAGTTTGGCAAATCAGCCGTCTCTATTAGAGCTACACACTTTTGGAACTCCAGAAAATCCGAAAATCCGAGACTCCGCTAAAATCAGAGAGTGCCGTAGCTTTGCTGAATTTAAATGTAAAATCAAATCATGGCTCAAATCAACTCAATCATGTCCTCATCACACATAAACACATTTTCATGAACTATGTTTGATAATGTTGTAACGTATTGATACAGTATGTTATTATGGCTTTGTTGTTGTGGTGTATTGGAGATATATGTTGTGGTATAGCTGTTTTTTTAGTGTAATTTTTAAAGTCAAGTGCTCTTAGCCTATTATTGGTTTTATATAATGTGTGAATTTCACTGTGGACTAGTGTAATGTCATTGTTCAGTGGTTGTGTACGGTCTTACTGTTGTGATGATGTTGTTAGTGTATGTTTTGTTTCTTCACAGAGACATTGTCTCTGTCTCCTGCCCAGGGACTACAGATGTAAATTAGCTTATAGCTAACTCTGGTACAGCTAATTGACTGTGCACTGTCCCTGTCAAAATAAACAAACAAATAAAAAAATATATATATTACCATAATGGTTATCTTTATAAGTGATGTAAAAAAACGTTCATGAAATAATTAATTTGGACAGCACTGTTAATAGCTATGAGGAAATATTGAAGGCTTAAATAATTGTGTGTTTTGTGTTTTTGCCCAAAATGATCGACTTGAGAGATTAGAATAAGAGAACTTTCTTGACTGGCTGATAGTTGAAAATAACCTAACAATTCAAAATTGTAAGGCAAAGGCAACTCCCTGACTCGTTTTTCTCATCTAGCCAATGTGGCAACAGATTCCGGGGCGTTATTCAGCAATGGGATGTATTAACAATCAACAGGATTTGGAAAATTGTTATGATATATGCTGGGCAGTGGTTGGAAATAATTTTATAAATGCACAAAGGAATCTTAATAGGCATAATGAATTTAGAAATTATTCCAAACCCTATTGAAATCAAGAATTGCAGTTAGTATGAACAGCAGAGAAACACTTTAAAAGATGAAAGAAAATAAATCTGACTGAGCATAGAATTTAAGGAAGCACATATCAGATTTGAAGGAAATGATTAGCTCAAGAGGGTAATATAATCTGAAATAAAGATGAAGAAAATAATGGTAATAGTTTTTCAAACGTGAAGAAAAGTGATGTATCAATGCAAACTGAAAAAATATCCTAGAATTGACAAAAATTCAGATGAAGTGTTGATGAAGTTGTGTAGCATACATGATTTATTTCTTGTTTTGGTTACGGCATTTTCCCAACACAGTGACACAAGACCATAATTAAACATTTTTCCAAGCATACCACTCAACTTCAGGGGTTTTTACCTCTGGGCCAAAGAGTTCAAATCTGTTTCTTATTTGAATAATATGTCACTCACATATCACAACAGAAAACTCTGTGATATTCAGGAGATTAAGAGGAAAATGGTTCCATCGATATATTCCGTTAACCAAAACTACAACTACTTATTGCCTCCTAAAAATAGTTCCAGTGTCGAGATAATTTAATCAAAAGACATACTGTAGATCTCTCTGTGCATATAAATTCATATTCAGGATCATAAGCATTAACTTTACAGACCGGCAGGTTTAATGCCTCTCCAGAGGAGGACAGAGTTTGTTTGTTGTGTGACAGAAATGTAAAAGGATCTTGCACCTTTACAATTACTAGTAATGACTTGATTTGTTTAATATGTTGTTTAATAATGTTTTTCTGGTGTCCCTGAGGGTTGGGCACTTTGTGTGAATGCCACATAGATAAAATACTATTAATCAATCATGTGTAGAGTGAATTGATCATTGTCATCAGCTTTACTAAGATGACAAGGTAACTTGGCTGTATTTGTTGTTGCTTTCAGGGGAGCTTTGAGATCCTATTTTATATTACTACTTCAGGGATTGAGTTTACGTCTTTCCCTTATATGAAAGAGATATTAAACACTTAAAGGTCTTAGTCATTCAGTTGTTTCAGCATCCTTCTTAGTTAGCTATTTATAAATGCTTTCAGTTTAACTGTCTACTTGTCAACTTGTTCTGTCTTTTTCTGTGTTTAGGGTTTGGAGAATTCATTATGTGTGATGAGGAATCTGTCCTACCAGTTGTACGTGGAAATTCCCTCATCTGTCCGACTCCGCCTTGAAGGTCGCAAGGCGGCCTCCAGGGACAGTGAGGCCATAGGCTGCTTTACTGTGTATAGCAAAAAAAACACAAAGGTAAATGTAATCACTATCATTAACTTGTATGTAATGACAACAAGTAACAACAAATAAGATTTTGGAGATCTAAATCCTTTTTTCAGAGTTTAATCCTCTTTCAATTTAGCAGCCAGCAACCTAACCCACAACTGCCATATACTTTTGACTCTTTTGTTCATCAACAGCAAACAGCTGGTTTCAGCTTGTTACAATGTACCTATTCTGCCCAGCACAGAAGAACAGACAGAAAACATTATAGTTAAAGCAGCTAGAGAGGTAGTTATTTATCTCAAGGAGAAAAGCTCAAAACAGAGCTCATAGGAGACTAACTTCTGCTAGATTACTTATTCCTTCACAAAAGTCTATTTTAAACAGCCCAGCTTATCTTGCCTCTACAGAAGCGATTTCAGCAATTCTATGATTCACTTACACACAAGCAAGGATCTAGAAAGGAGGAAACAATGTCAGTAAAAGGAAACTAATAGCTTTCATTTGGACCGGACACAGGTGCTGACAGGCAGTGCACTGAGGCAAAGCACAACATTAACAGCTGTTCTTGAGAGTTCTAATCAGCATCAAAACTGTCCTCAATAATGTCATTGTCATTATCAAACAAAAACAGTCATCATCGTATTCATCAAAAATCGTCATCGTCATAATCAATATCATTAGCAGCAGATATGAGAAACCCAGAAGAAGTCCAGGCTATACGGTGTGGTCTACTCTAAAATTAGAAAAGAAGCGAATTAAACCTTTTTTCTACTAAATGGTCCACTCTTATATGTTCATTGGTACCAGTTTAAAATCAGTAGACCTGCTTGGGGAATGTCTCCGACAGGACCTTGTTGAACTTAATTGAAGATTTCTGCTCTGTAAAGATAGCCTACAGAATAAATCCAATATTTGTGTTTATTTTTATTGAACCATGAAGTTCCCGCTCCTAGGATTGGTTTTATTAACAGTTTGTATAATCTAGATCCATCGGTTAGAGGAAACTGTCCTTGTAAATAAATGGTAAAATAGCCCTGTTCTAGTCTTTCGACCACTTGAATATTACATGTCACATTCATCAATTCATACTGATGACAGAGGCTTTATAGGGCCAAAATGCCCAACAGCACTGTTTCGTTCACACACATTCACTTGCCACTGGCTGTGCAGCGGAAGAAATGAGGGGTTCAGTGACCACTTTGACATATAACTCCTGGAGCGGGGATCGCCAAACCTTCTGGTTGAGAGACTGAGATAAATAAGGGGGTCTGTGACTCAGTGGAGTACCCCAACTTGCCCCGGAGGCATAGCCTTTGGTGTATAAATGTATTAAATAATAATAGTGATGGATGGAACCACCATCAGTGAATCGGTGTAATGAACGTGTTTAAAAGGGTGAATTTGACATTTAGTGTTGAAGAGTGAAAAAAGAAAGAGCTATGTAAGTGAATGTATTTAATTCAATATAATCAACTCAACATGTAATTTTCTCTCTCCTTCACAACATGACCAGCTTAATCAGAGTCCCTTCATCATGTCTGAAGTGTCTCAACAGCCAAAGGGGTCTGAGTGGCTGTGGCATCCTAAGGTAGTGGTTCTTTACAAGTTTATCCTGCTAAACAGCAACAGTAATTCAGCCATCCGCGAGGCTGCCATAGGAGCCCTGCAAAATGTCACTGCAGGAGAGACCCGGGTAAGAGCTCACAGGCCATACAAATATAAAAAAAAGCTGTGTGCATTTTTCAGTAGTATTCCTGGTAAATGGTAAATTGACTCATTGAATCTATTCCCTTCTTTGCCAGTGGTCATCAGTGCTGAGCTGTGTGATAATGGACCAGGAGAGGATGCTGCCCCTCCTGCTAGATCTGTTGGACACCCACAGTGAAACTGAACTGAGGTCTCTGACTGGCCTTCTAAGAAATCTGGCCAAACACTACTCTGACAAAGACATAGGTATGATGCAAATTAAGAATGCTGAAGATGTTGTTTATAAAACATTTATAGTCAAGCTCTTTCCTTATTTATAAGTTGACAGCCCCTCTACGGTTCTCTCTGACTTCTGTATTACTTTGTCATAGTCCTACATTGAGGTCTCCAAGCTCTGTTGGGTTTTGTTGAGGAACCACTTTTTGTTTCATTGTAATTGTTGTGGGAGAGATCTAACAAAATAGCCCATAGTTACTAACTCATACAGCTACACATGATTCCACTTGGCACTAATTGCAATCATGTTCAATAATTTATATATATATATATATATATATATATATATATATATATATATATATATATATATATATATATATCATGGCATGCCATATAGGAAATTAAAATATATATATGTTACAACCGTGATGTACGAATATTTTGAACGAAAGTCTTAATATATTGAATGAAACTTTGAATATATTGAATGGAAGGCTGAATATATTGAATGGAAGTCTGTAATGTTTGTTCAGCTGACATCTCCATAAGAGACTCAAAAATTCCCTCTAGAATGATGCACAAAGTACTCAGCAATGTTTTGTTGAACATTACTACTTATAAGCAGTGAAAATGTTCCAATAATTGACCTATGATCTTCAAGGTGACGGAATCTACATTCCAAATTATTCATATTAGTTTGAGTACAAACAACTGTTTTGAAGTTCAACAAAGTATTGGTATATTTCCTCTTATTTAATTTTAAAAAAACGAAGCATATTCAGCAGGGTATCATTTTAATGACAACAATGAAACTGGTAGATAGAAAAAATTGAAATCGGCTTCCAGTCAATATATTCATACTTTCATTCAGTATATTTAGACTAGCTTCAATATATTCAAACTTGCAATTAATATATTCAAAGTTTCATTTAATATATTCAGACTTCCATTCAATATATTCAGACATCATAGATGTTATATATATTTTGTAATTTCCTAAATGGCATGACATATACATATATATATATATATATATATATACAAACCCCAGTTTTAATGAACCTGGGATGTTGTGTAAAACGTAAATAATAACAGAATACCATTATTTGCAAATCCTTTTCAACCTAAACGCTTCATTTCACTCAGTTAGGAACCTTCCTAAACAAAAATGACAATTCGGACGCACCCCTAAGCATTTAAGAGCCGTTTGAATTCTCTAGAAGCAAAGGAAAGGTGGGTCAATGCTTCCTTTATAACCTCCTTTAGCATAGGATACACTGGACATTTTAATTGTTACATTTATGTAAGATATACATATACAGAATGTTTTAAGTATACAAATGTACAACTGCACAAAGCATTCTTGACTGAATGAAATATGTTGAATAAAACATCATCTGGATAAAATTGTCTCTTATCCCTTCATCCCTTACATGATCTGTGTCCCTTTATGGTCATCGTTAATTTTCGTGGGGCAGCATTGTCTCATCTCCTTTTGTAAAGGATGGTCCAGTGTATCCTATGCTAAAGGAGGTTATAAAGGAAGCAATGACCCACCTTTCCTTAACTTTTAGAGAATTTATCATGGCCGCCACTTAAATGCTTCCGGGTCATTTCACTCAGTTAGGAACCTTCCTAACCAAAAATGACAATTCGGACGTACCCAAGAGATACAGGTAAGTGAGCGCTTAAACTAGGAACCAACACTTATATTGTTATAAACACACACGTTTTTTGCACTAATAATATATTGCACAGAGACACCTGACTACTTAACCAGACAGCAATCAATTAATTTTCTGCGGGTAACGTCATCTCTGTTTTGCAGGCAGCTGTCTATCAGATGCGAAGCACCTGGAGGACACACACAAACACTCAACCAATTAATAAACAATTGATAAGAAATCAGGCTAACTTGTGCAAATGTCTGCTTCTTACTGTGCAAATACATGTTTTCTTTAAAGTGCAAAGGTGCAAAAATAAAGTGTCCACAGCCTTTAAAGCCGTGCCTGACTAATAACAAAGTACCTCTTTGTTACAAGGGGCAACATAAGCTGCCGTTATAGACATCTTGTTTTTCAGGTCTTATTTCAGCTACTCAATTCTGCACGTATTGCAACTGCATGGCTCCATAGTAAATGACGTGAAAAATAAGACAAAGCAGACCCTAAACTGTTTAACAATTGATTGTTTGGAAACCTTTCAAAGGCTGAAATTACTGCAATTCATCTCAAAACATGTCTGAAAGGTAACCCTCTTTCTTTGTCTTTGCAGCTAAGAACATGGTCAACATGCTTGTTTCCAAGCTGCCCAGTGATGGATTTCAAAAAGAGCCATCCAGTGAGGTGGTGATTAACATCTGTGGAGCCCTCAATCACCTCGTCACCTGCAGTTCATTGGCAGCCCATGAAATCTCGTACTTCAATGGCCTGCCAAAACTGGTGGGCATCAAGACATCACATGATACCAGGTAGGACTGACTTCCAGGGCAAACTTCAAATATCAGTATAGGTAAGGTAGAGCTGCTCTCCAAAGATTTAATGTTATATCAGTGAAACCTGTTTCATTTCTATAACACATTTTCATTATGCTCTTTTTCTTGCATTTCTGTTTTATATCCTCCTAAAATGTCGTCTTTGCCTCTAAATGTCCATTGCTGTGTTTTGATATAGCTATGGGAGTCTAAATGCTGCCAGGGCAGCCTCAACTGTCCTCTGCAACATGTTCCAGTATAACAAACTGCACAAAAACTACAAACTGGTAAGACCAACAGCTGCTCATACCAAGACACATAATCTCCAGATATTCTTAGCTGCATCAAAATAATAAGAGACACAGAACCTAAAACAACATTTTACTGTCAACACGGTAGTTTTGTCGCTGTGTTTGGGTGAACACATGACCCTGGAGATTATATGAACAGCAGAGTATTTGGGTTTTATCCCGTTTGAACACCATTCTTTCCTGATTAGTCCACTTCCTCCCACACTCTGTAGTGAACACCTGCATCTTTTCAGTCTCTGGCCATGCCTTAACTCGGAATGCTTTGACCTTAAAGGGGCTATATGTAACTTTCAAAAATACTGCGTTTGTAGTGAGACCGCAGGCCGTTAGGTGAACTGCACCAGTAAACTGTTGCTCGTCATACGTGCTCGTACGTACACAAAGGAGTGTCATCATCGGCCGCGAAACACTGGATATTTACCGGCATAATGTTTACAGAGGAGGTAAGTGGTCATACACATGTGAAAGTCTGTGAAGGAGTCTGTGTGTCTGATAGAAGTGTGTGGAAGACGGCCTCTAGCTGTGCAGGTGAAGACCGGGAGTGTGTGATGAGTTTGATAGAAGTGTGTGGAAGACGGCCTCTGGCTGTGCAGGTGAAGACCGGGAGTGTGTGATGAGTTTGTACTGTTGATCTCTGTAAGCGGAGCGGAGTGAGGAGGACATTGAGAATGTGCATAAAATGTCACTTCCTGGAGCTTTCACGGAAAAACTCTATGCAGGATAGACAGTCTAACACAGATAGACAGTGAACATCTACTTTTTCACATCAGTTAACCGTTTGCTTATTAATGGGCGATAAAAAAGTATTTATACATTTAAAAAGTTACATATAGCCCCTTTAAAATTCAAGTTCTTTTTCTGCAGCTGGTAACAGTTAGATTGTAGAATTTCTTTACTTCTCTGCATTGGGGCACTCACACATATCATAAAAGGACATCTTTGGAGAGTTTTTACTTGTTGCATCTTGTTTCCTATTTCTTTTTTTAAAATATGAAAAACCATTTGTGAGATTTAGATTCAGATTTTCAACAACTACACTACAGTGCATTAACAACAGATTATACGTAACATTTTAAATTTGTCTGATGCAAAATGCCAACCTGTTGTTACAATAGTAACCAAAGGAGTCAATTTACGTAAGTATAATAAAGATGTTCTTCATCCACAGGATTTATGATGTAAAATTGAAATTTCTGTAAGATCATCTAAAAATATAACAGTATTTTTTTTTGCTCTTGGGGAGTATAACAAGCCACAAACACAATGATAGGATAGTAGTACCTTATAAAGTTAAAATGACATTGTGTAAGTGACTAGCTGACACATGCGATCATTAATGCATAATAATTTTCTTTGTTTTGTTTTTCAGAAAGGATTTGGCAGACAAGACTTCATAGATGGAACAATCTAAGAAAAAGAATGTGACATGATCTGTACTTTTGACCTTTGGATTATGGTTATTGGGAGAGTAAGGATTTACAAAGGATAAAAGGACATCAGAGCAGATGATGTACTTTCGGAAGGGGGGGGCGGCATTTATGCTTTTTTAAAGAGACAGGGCAGTGGATAGAGAGAGTGGGGAATGACATACGGTAAAACGGCCACAGGTCGGATATGAACTCCCTTCTTTCCACATTTAGTACATGGGGCGTGCAAACTAAGGCCACCCCTTATCATGTATAACCTTGATTAATATTAAGGGAAGGGGAATCGGTGAAACCAACAAATTATAGATTTAAAACTTGTCCTCTGTTCCGAATATGTGGATCTGTGCTTAAAGGAAGAATGTGCGACATTTTACACCTAAACATCAATTTATGTGCAATTTGAAGCTACGAGCTATCTAAAGTGTGCTACCATTAGCCTGCTAACACAACAAGCAGGCCACAGGCAATTGCAGCTAAAGCCAAGGTCAACTTTGTACACAGCAAAATCAGCATACTTAAATTAAAACTATCAGAGTTAAACATAAAGATAAACTTTATTGATCCCCCATGGGGGACATTTTTTTGTCACAACAGCTCAAGAAACAGGAATATAATTTATCAAAAATAACAAGAAGTTAAAAATCAAACATATGTACATCAGTTAAATAAAGGGAGAAAAAATACAATAATAGAATGATACAAGGATTAAGGAATTAATATTAACACTTTAAAGTGTCTATATGGGTCTACACCACAAAGTGTTAATTTAACTCTTTTTGGAGAGTTGGTACCTTAACACTAAGTGTTACTATTGACTCTTCTTGGAGTTAAAGGTTAACACCAGTAACACTAACCAGTGTCACTTTTGCTCAACACTGCAATGTAGTGTTAGAAAGTCACTCTTTCAGAGTATCTTTTTAACTATTTAAAATGTTACCCCCATATTAACACTGTGAGGTGTAAACATTGCTTTAATGAATTACTTTAAAAAATACACTCACAAAAAGATCAGGTTTGATTAAAAAACATTTATTTTAAAACATGTGCACCACATAACCGTTTAAAACACTTTATAAAACATACAGCAATATGAAACAATGTATGCTCTCTCATTTTCATTACAGTATTACTTATCAGTCTGGAAATGAGGCCTGGAAGCTCACGTAAGCCATCATAGGTGTTGAGTTGGACTGTCTATATTCTCCATGCAAGACAACCTGTATTGGACGATCTCTTCCTACTCATGCATGCACACTCATACACAAAAAGACACAGTAAAAAACACACACACAAAAAACATTTAGTTAATAATTTTATAGCACAACTGCATAAAGATAGCGTAGCAACATGCTGTTGGACAAGTCTTGAACGATCCAGGCAGCGTATAAACCATTCACTGTCTTATATGTTTCTGCTGTTTTAGTTTCTACAAAAATAATGCTAGTTTTAGTCTTACAGGAGATATCATACCAACACTCACACAGCAAATTTAGCATACTTAGCTTAATAAATAGTTCATTGGGACACCATCTCTGAAACATTTATCATAGCTATGGTCCTTGCCAACAAATTTAAGATGAAGCAAGATGAAATCATTGAGTAAGTAAGCTACTTAGGAGGAGAATAAGATGGCTAGCTAGATATTGCAGCATAAAATAAGCTAACAGTGTTACAGTGGCTAATATTTCAAAAAGAACATACACAAGAAGAGTAGTATCAATATCTATATGAAAACATAACGTTTACTGAGAATACTTTATTTTCTTACTGGCCAACGTCAGGCTAAATCCACAAGTCAACACAGTCTGCAGTCTTCATGACTTCTGTTGGTGTGTGTTCTATTATGGGGGCGGGGAGGGATAAATAACACTCACAAAAGAGTCACATCCAGGTTCAGAGTTCAGAGTGAAAAGTAAAAGAGTTAAAGATGTTGCAGTGACACTTACAGATTTGATTACTTGACACTTCGTTTTTACACTCGATTTTGACTCTAACAGGGATTTGACTGCATCCAGAGTAGAATTAACTCTGCACTTGCTGAAACACCAAAAATTTTACTCTTTTCGTTTTGCTGTGTATGCTGCTTGCGCATAATGGTGCTTAATTATTGTTTGTTCCAATTGATAACTCCTTCGTGCGAATAAGCAGCAGTTTGTTTTGGTTTTATGCTGGTGCTCAAGGGCGACATCTACTGGATCAAAAATCGCAGATTCTTCCTTTTACATTCCTTAGATTTGGTACAGAGGCACTGGTAACATAACCCTTGCATATTAGGAATTTACTATAGAAGATGTACTTAATGGAAGAGTATGTGATTTTTCACACTTAAATGTAATAGAAATCAAATATCTCCTCTGAAAATAACTCTGTGAGTCATGACTGTCTACAATGGGTGTAACACCCGAGTCCCACTGTCTGTGATGCTTTCCGAGCCGTATCTATAGCATGTTTACATCGCCTGGACGGCCGGCTGACTCCTCCCCTCGTGTATAAAAGTTGTTTAATTGAGGGACTAGAGAAAAGAAGAATAACATACTGTACTCACTGCTTAACTGTGTTTCTAGATCACGCTCATTTCAGGTAAATTTACATGCAGTGTGAAGATACGAGCATAATAAAGATCGCTAGCATTAGCATGCTAACACAACAATGCAGCGCAAGTTGTTTTGGTTTCATGCTGGTGCTCAAGGGCTCAAAAAAATCACATATTCTTCCTTTAATTTCACATCTATCTTTCCTGAGTTGAGTATATGTTTCAAGACAAATACTAAATACAATAAATATTAAATCCTGCAATGTTTGAAGCAAGAGACATGTGGGCATGGAAATATCTAGGATTTAGACCTGCATACTCGTTATCAGTCAGGTTGATGTACTCAAAGCTATTATAGCTCTAACAAAAGGCCAACAGTATTATGAAGTCTTTTGTGTTTAGTCTTAGTCATAAAAGGGCATTTCTAACTATTGAAACTGAAACACTTGTTTCTGTTTTGAATTAAGTTTTGAATTTTTTTAACCCTTTTTGTGTGAAGTTAAAAAGAAACAGAACTATAATAAACTGTTCACAGAGGCGCTGCTTGTCAACAGGCAGGCAACTGCTTGGTGCCCCAGGCCACTTAGGGGCCCCTGAGGGCTGACAAATTTTAAACAACAGCAGTAACTCAAAATGAGCAAATTTAGCTATGACAGTAGGAAACCCCCTAAATGGGGCTCCATCTGACAGCACTCACTCTCATTGCCCTGCTTAGCATATCATATATTACTCCTGTGAAAACCTAGCTTGTCAATGAAAATCATTTAAAGAGGTCATATTATGCCCTTTTTGGGGTTCGTATATTTAATCTATGTACCTACTAAAGTATGTTCACAATAACTAAAGTTTTAAAAAAGTGTCTGTTTTCATGTACTACCACTCCATGCACTGGCTCGCTTCTGACTCTCTCTCTAAGGCTCTGAAGTGCCCACGTGTGCCAAGTCTGATCTGATTGGTCGGCCTGTCGGCTCTGCCGTAATTGGTCAGTCGCTCAGCACACTTCTCGGAAATGTCACGCCCCTTTTACCATATTGGGAATGCAGCCACTTTGGCTCCGAGGAGAGCAAAAACATTAGCACCTTAGCACTACTGTGCTACCGCATATCTTGGACGTGCTACAGAAGTTAATGGGCCTGCAACATAAGCTGCTGGACTTGCCACAACGAGCCAATGGGCTTAGATCAGTGATATCACACTGACAAAACGTCACACTGGCAAAAAAGATTTAGAGGGGGGCTAGAACCGAGCGTTACATGCAGCTAATGCTACAGCTAACAGGAGGAGGTAGGAATCTTTGCATGTGCTTAAACATGCACAGGACACATGGAAAACACACTAAAGAGCATATAAAACCAGATAAAGCATAATATGACCCCTTTAAGGAAAATGAAGACAAGTCATTGAGAAAAAAGAAAAAAGAGAAAAAATAAAGAGGAAGAGTGTCATAACACTGCTGGATATAATAGTGATTGGAGGGGCCCCCAATTATTTTTTGCCTATGGCCCAAACAGACTCTAGATTCGCCACTGACTGTTCATCATTGTCACAGTATATGTTGTCTATTGTGAAAATGTGGATTGTGCCTCATATACACTAACCAGTCTTTATTTTGGTGATGGTCTTATTCTTTTTTTAAAATCCAAATTCATTATCATATTCCTGACTCAGGGGTTTTCCCTTCAGTCTCAGCTATATTTTGTGTATAGTAATAACATGACAATGCTGTTAAAAGTCCAGAAGAAGTCAGCAAACACACGCACATCTCATAATACAGTCAAATTCCCAAATGTGTTTTTCTTGCCACTCATAAAGGTTTAAATGTACTTATGTCTACAAAATTTATGAAATTCACTGTTTGATCAGTCAGGTTGATGTACCAAAGCTACCATAGCTCAATTATAGCTCTATAAAAGGCCAACAGTATTATGAAGTCTTCTGTCTTTAGTCTTAATCATAAAAGGGCATTTCTAACTATTGAAACTGAAACACTTGTTTCTGTTTTAAATTACCGGTAAGTTCTATATTTTTTTTAACCCTTTTTGTGTGAAGTTAAAAAAACAGAACTATAATAAACTGTTCATCATTGTCACAGTATATGTTGTTTGTTGTAAAAATGTGGATTGTGCCAAATATGACACTAACCAGTCTTTATTTTGGTGATGGTCTTATTCTTTTAAAAAAAAAATCCAAATTCATTATCATGTTCCTGTAAAACTCAGGGTTTTGTATCTCATAATACAGTTTTTCTTGTCACTCATAAAGGTTTAAATGTACTTATGTCTACAAAATTTATGAAATCACCTATTTTAAATAGTTTTTTTCCCCATCTGACTGTAGAAATATGCTTGTCAAAGTAAATGCAAAACATAGACAGGTGATCAAAGTAAGGGTATAATCATAAGGACAAAAAGTACAAGCTACAAGTAATTTTGTTTTTCATTTCACTTCCATGTTTGAATAAGTTTTTCTTTTTCCATCTCACTTTGGCAAAACGATGCCTATCAAATAGGTGCAAAACAGTAACAAGGGATCAAAATGAACTTATTGACTAAAGGTTAAGGTATAGGCAACAAGAAATTATGCATTTTAATCTGAACTCTCAACATATTGTTTGCAGACAAGTTCAGAGGATTGTGAAAGACATAAAGATCAACTTTAACTGCTGTGTAAAGTCTTTTTGCAAAATGACGTGGTACACATTAAGTGGGGGTCAAAATGAAACAAGACTGTCCAGAAATACTTTTTTTGTGAATCCAGTGGGGCATCTGTGCTGATAACTGTTAAATAGCACAGTTTATATACAACTTTGAATGTTTTCTACACAGAAAACGCACAGGGAGTGAAAATGACACTTCTCTAGCAGTAAAGTGGTCATGACACACACATTAGAAAAAAAAAAGTAAAAACTCTGAATTATTTATTCATATCACTTATGATGTATTTAAATATACAAATGTGTACAACGTTAATAGAATTCCATGTTTGAAAAACGTTTTTTTTCCGTCTCACTATGGAAAAACAATGGGTGCATAACAGTGCCAGGTGATCAACTTTACCGCCGACCTGGCCCAAATTTTGATGAAATTCTTTTGAACCCAGACCTGTTGCAAATTCTGATGAAAATATGTTGACCGTGGACCATTTGCAAATTTGATTAAAATGTGTTGCCGTTGTTATGGAAATATTTCAGTAAAGTGAGAATATGAATAAAGACCAAGACCCAATGGTCTTTTTGAGGTTTTATTCTTGCAAGAAGTTGCAAGAAGGAAAACTGCACAGAGTGTATCATGGTGATCAGTCTGCAGAGAAAACTCGAATGAGAGAGAGGGACTGAAGACTCCTTTAATACCAGCTCTGTTGTAGGAGATAAGCAGTTTAACACAATCAACCTAAACACTTCCTTAAAACAATGGAAAAGACAAGCAGATGAGCAAGTGTTCATGCAGTCATCCTTGTAGAGGTCAAAGGTCATGCAAAAACAAGATGTTTATAGGCCAGTTTAACCTAAAACAGCATTTCTTGAAATGTCAGACAATTCACAACAGAATTATTTTAACACATAAACAAAATCTCAAAAAAGCTCAAATTCCCTATTACATTCCCTCCTATTTATTATTCATTAATCCCAAAGTATAAACACCACCAAGTGAAAGTTCAGAATGTGTTATGCTTAAACAATTGCCATCGTGAGATCAATTCTAGATAAAGTAATGTCTGTGCTGGAGCTGAATTCTAAATGGCTTGTAAGGTTGGTGTCTGTATCATAAGCTAAGTATCTCCAGAGTTTCTTATGTTGGGCTTCATAACACAGAATAGGAAATACAACCATAAAAGTTAGCAGGACGAGATAGCATGTTGCTCCACGAAGGCTGCACAGTCCGAGCTGTCGGAACGAGTTCCACGGACGTCATTGTTCCATTGTTGACTGAAGTCCTCAGTTCTGCTAAGTTGATGCTGTGGTTCCATCAGTGTTGTCGGAAGCTACTTCTGGTGCAGGCACTTTCTTACAATGGCTGGCGTGGATCCAAGTAGTCCTCTCGGCTACTTTACCTGCTGAAGCTCTGCCAAACATAAATGCATCTTTCACCTGTTGATCTTGATAGAGACAGGTGAGGGGAGAGGTAACCGTGAGGCCTGATGCCCCTACTGAGTAAATATATCTCCCACTCATCTTTTGAGGAGGTAAGCATTTTTGTTTGATCACATACTGGTGTGAATGTGTGTGTGTGTTTCACTTCCCTTATCTGTCCCCTCACTTGTCACTGGCAGATGTCTCCCTCTCTCTCCGCACTCCCCCATGTCCATCTCCCTTCAATCTGATGAATAATTGTTGTTGCGGTTAGCCTGTCGTCCTTGTGGAGGCATTCTGCTGCCCGATGTCCTTTTCTGCAACAGATCTAACATTGATCTCTATCCAGTAGAGGTCATACTCCCATTCCACGACCTCGACCTCTGCACATGCCTCCTCGTCCGTAAAAGGTGTTGAGACCTTGTGGATTGAGTTTTTTGTTGTAGTTGGCGCCCAGATATCATAGCTTATACTGCCTTGACCATGGTCAATTGAGCCATGTGAAGCGTTTTGTCTTTGCCATCTATTTTCTTCGCCAACTGGGCTTCATGTTGTTTTTCAGCATGTTTGGCCTGCCCCATTACTTCATCCAGTTGATCGAAAAGTGAAGAGGCGGGTGTCGATGAGGAGGGCGACGATGAGTATGGTGTTGACGGGCCGGGTGTCGTGGCTGGTGTTCTGGGAGGACTCACTTGCTGTTGAGCCGCTGTCGCTTCTTGTGTTGGTGCGATTGCATTTGGAGGGATGTAGGGTTGGGGACATGCATCGAGATCAGGATTCACACTGCACAGTGGAGGATAGAGAGTAGTAGTTTTGTCTGTTCCCTTTCATTTTTCCCTTTTTTATTTTGCACATCTACTTTAGGCAGAGTTTTGCATGCTTGTTTCTTTTCTCTACTTTTTGCTTCCTCTTTCCACACATTCAAACATTTCTTATAACTTTCATTTCAATCTAAATTCGTTACTCTGATTTTTTTGTTTTTTCTTATTTCACCTTCTTTTTTCCTTCTTTTATTTTTTATTTTTTCCTTTAACCTTTCTTCTAGTTTCTGCAATTGATTTTAAGATCCATCCGGGGGAAACCATAATCTTTATTCATCCAATTCATTCTGTTAAATGATTTAAACACTGTTCACTAAATTTATTTTCCATTGCATTCAGTAAAATATTCAGCCTTGTTTTCCCGTTAGACTAAAAATCTTAAATATTTGACGTTGCTTTACTCGGAATCAACATCGATAAGCATAAAAGTCATCACAGTCAAATATGACAGCGGATCTCCAGTCCCCTTCTCTCAGTGAGCTTAGCGCAGACTGCTTTTTAATTTATACATGCAATTGCAATTTTAAACAAAGCTCAAATTCTGTTTTAAACACCATAAATGTTTTTAAATAATATGTAACAGTAAATGAAATTAAATCATTTGAATGCTAAATGCATTTGCAGCGTATGAATCAAACCAGCATAATTATTTATGCAAACAGTGAACATATAAAATACACATAAAATACACATACCTGCACAAGTCAAAAAGAAATACAAGTTCTGTAACATGCAGTCTCTCACACACACACGGGTCTCCAGTCCCCTGTTAGCAGATAAACACAAGGGAAACCCTGTAGCACTCGGAAACATGTCTGCTAATAAACTTCATAAAGTGCGCTTACAAAGTCTACATTTAAAACACAACTCATGTGACTCACGTACTACGGGTGAGCGTATCGTTAGAGCTAAAAGCTTAATTGTTAATTTTGCCTAATTTCTTACGACTGTTGTTTCCAACACACTGTACGTTCAGACAAACAGAAGTAATCGAAAAGCACTCTTTCTCTCTAGCGACAAACCTGCTTAACAGTTTTGTTTATTTTAGCTACCCACTCTTAGCCTAGCTTAGCAGTTAGCTTTATTTACAATGGCTTCTTTTTCTCCCTCTCCTGTTCTCTCCTGCTCTACGTGTCAGATGTTAAGTTACTCCTCGTCCTCCTTTAGTGATAATGATACATGTAAGAAATGTAGTTTATTTTTAGCTTTGGAGGCGAGGGTGTCTGAGTTAGAGAGACGGCTCCGCACCACTGAGTCAGAGTCATCGTATGCAGCAGTAGTTAGCCAGCCACCTGTTGCCGGTGCGGGCCGACATAGCTTGGCTTCCCCCCCGGTAGCTCCCGAGCAGCCGGGAGGCGGTGGCTGGGTTACTGTCCGAGGGAAGCATAGTCAAAAATCGAAGCACATGGTTCCCCGCCAACCACTTCACGTTTCAAACAAATTTTCCCCACTCAGCGACACACCTGCTGAGAATAAAACTCTGATTATTGGAGACTCCATAGTCCGAAACGTGAAGCTAGCGAAGTCAGCGGGCATAGTTAGGTGTATACCCTGGGCCAGAGCGGGCGACATCGCATCTCATTTAAAGTTGCTGACGAAGACTAAAGGTAGATTTGATACAATCGTAATTCATGTCGGCACTAATGACTCCCGACTACGCCAGTCGGAAGTCACTAAGGTTAATGTGGAGTCGGTGTGTACTTTTGCTTAGATGATGTCGGACTCCGTAGTGTTCTCTGGACCTCTCCCAAATCAGACCAGTGATGACATGTATAGCCGCATGTCATCACTCAACCGCTGGCTGTTGAGGTGGTGTCCAGCAAACAATGTGGGCTTCATAAATAACTGGCAGTCTTTTTGGGGAAAACCTGGTCTGCTAGCTAGAGACGGCATCCATCCCACTTTGGACAGTGCAGCTCTATTATCTAGAAATATAGCAGACAACAACACAAAGTTCAGACCAGGAGGCAGAGCTGCAGTCTTACAGGCTTCTCTGCGCCTCCCTTAGATCTGTCTCCCAGTCACTATAGCTGTAATTCTGAATCTAACTGTAGTTATACTATAGGTACTGTGTCTGTCCCCCGGCCCAGACCCGTTTTTATAAGTCATCCAAATGTAGAAAAAAAAGGCGTAAATCGTCAAAATCTCATTAGAATCAAAACTACAAATACGATTTTGCAAAAACAAAATCAGAAAATTCACTGCGGACTTTTGAACATTAGGTCCTTAGCATCCAAATCTCTTTTAGTGAATGATCAGTCATTTTAATACTCATATACCTCGAGACACTGGACAAGGTGGTGGAGTAGCAGCTATTTTTAATTCTAATCTTCTAGTTAACCCTCGACCAAAGCTGAATTTTTCTTCTTTTGAAAGCCTTGTTCTTAGTCTTTCACATTCAGTCTCAAGAACCTTTCAGCCAGTTCTAGTTGTTGTAGTTTACTGGCCCATATTCTGAATTTCTATCTGAATTTGCAGAATTTTTATCAAATGTAGTCCTTAGCAGTGATAGAATAATTGTTGTAGGTGACTTCAATATCCATGTGGATGTTGATAATGATAGCCTTAGCACAGCTTTCATGTCATTATTAGACTCTATTGGTTTCACCCAGGGTTTAAACGAACCTACTCATCGTTTTAACCACACCCTGGATCTTGTTTTAGCTTATGGCATTGAAATCCAAAGCCTGAGTTTTCCTAGAAAATCCTCTTCTATCAGACCATTTTCTTATTACTTTTGACTTTGTCTTACCAGAATTATCTCTGCTTAATAACAATGTGCTCTCTAGAAGTTTATCTGATAGTGCTGTAGCTAGATTTAAGGAAGCTATTTCAGCTGCTTCTGATTCAGCACCGTGTTTCAACCCAGTTGGAAACTCTTGTGATAGCTTTAGTCCCTCTCAGCTACATCAGTTTGTTGATAGTGCAGTGGATACGTTGAGAGTTACTCTTGGTTCGATTGCTCCCCTAAAACAGAAGGTTATCAAACGGCAGAGACTAGCTCCATGGTTAAACTCAGAAACCCGTACTCTAAAACAAACATCGCAAAATTTTGAAAGAATATGGCGCTCTACCAAAACGGTAGAATCTTGTTTATTCTGGCAGGACAGTCATAATAAATATATGAAGGCTCTACGTCACGCTCGAGCTGCCTACTACTCCTCTCTAATCGAGGAAAACAAAAGCAATCCTAGATACCTTTTCAGCACTGTAGCCAGGCTGACAGAGAATCATAGCTCCATTGAGCCTTGTATTCCTTTAGCCCTCAGCAGTAATGATTTCCTGAGCTTTTTCAACAACAAAATTCTAGACATCAGAGACAAAATTGGTAACCTCCTGCCCTTACCTGGTGCAGATACCTCTGATATGGCAGAAACAGTTCCAGGACCTGATATTAACCTGTTTTTCTCCTATCAACCTTTCAGAGCTAAATTCAATTATTTCTGTGTCGAAACCGTCAACCTGTCTTTTAGACCCAATCCCAACCAAGCTGTTTAAGGAAGTCTTTCCCTTAGTTAGCAACTCTATATTAGATATGATCAATATGTCTTTACTGGCAGGCTATGTACCACAGTTTCTAGTGATGTGACTGTCCTTAATGACATCAGCCTGGCATCTAGCACCACTATTAGGAATCTAGAAGTTCTATTTGATCAAGAAATGTCTTTTAACTCTCACATCAGGCAAATTTCAAGAACAGCCTATTTTCACCTTCGTAATATATCCAAGATCAGGAATATCCTGTCGCAAAATGATACAGAAAAACTAGTTCATGCACTCGTTACCTCCAGATTGGATTATTGTAACTCTCTTTTGTCAGGGTGCTCTGGTAAGTCTCTTAAGACTCTTCAACTAGTCCAGAACGCTGCAGCTCGTGTGCTAACTAGAACTAGGAAAAGGGACCACATTACTCCTGTGTTGGCTTCTCTGCACTGGCTCCCTATAAAATCTAGAATAGAATTCAAGATCCTTCTTCTCACTTACAAAGCTCTAAATGGCCAGGCTCCATCTTATCTTAAGGAGCTACTAGTGCCATACTACCCTTCGAGAACATTACGGTCCCAGAATGCAGGCCTGCTAGTGGTACCTACAGTCTCTAAATGTACTATGGGAGGTAAAGCCTTCAGTTATCGGGCTCCTCTCCTCTGGAACCGCCTTCCAGCCGGGGTCCAGGAGGCAGACACACTCTGTATTTTTAAGAATAGACTTAAAACTTTACTTTTTGATAAATCTTATAGTTAGGGCTGGTGCTGGTGTAGACCAGCTCCTAGTTATGCTGCTATAGGCTTAGACTACCTGGCACCTTGTGCTCCTCTCTCTCTCTCTCTCTCTCTCTCTCTATACAGTACATCATATACAGCATGTATCTATCTGTAAATCTCAGTCACTAACCACCTATTTTCCTCGGGAAATCCCCCTGATCAGTTTCTCTCAGCCTTGAAAGAAAGGGGTGTTCCTGAGGAGAACCTGGCAAGAATGTCAGAGGACAAGGTGAAGCAGCTACATAATCTAAGTTAATATTTAAAGGCATTGCCTGCTAATGCTTAAGTGAGAAATTAAGAACTAGTTTGGTCCAATTTGGTTGTTGTAAGTCTGTAGAATCATAAATATGATTCATTTGGATATTGATAATGGCATAATACCTGTATTTACCTGCACAAGATGGACATAAAATGATTTATATGACCTAAGTTAATACTGGTAACTACTAAATTGCAAAAAAGGTTGGACACACACCCTTGCTGTTAAAAACAAAAAAACAAAAACAGCTATGACCAGTCTAAGAATAGAATAGAATATAAACTTTATTTGTCTGAAACCAAAAGGTAACAGAAATGTATCTAAATTTATCGTAAGAGGTTTTATGATCTGTAATGTAGTTGGTATCAAGCTGGTTGAAGTGGTGGCTCAGTTGGTGTCCAGCTTAAACCAGCTAATGCCATTCTGGTTGTAGTGGAGAAACTACTAGTAATGTTCAGACTGGGCACTAGTTCAAGGTTTATCACCAGGTTCATGCTGGTGTGTAGGCTAGAACACCACTTGAGGCCACAATTCCGAGTATGTGGGGAAATAAAAGGCTTAGAGAGGTTGATATGCTTTCAGTTTTCTTTCCTTTCCTTTTCAGCAGCACACAGGCATAACAGTTGGAGATTACAGTTATGAGTGTGGTTTTTCTACAAAAAGAATAACAAAAACACTTGTTATGAGTTGACGCTATACAAATAAAAATTGATTGATTGATTGATTGATTGAAAAATATACCATGTTAAACACTCATAATTACATAATAATAATAAACATACATTAGGGCTGGGCACGTTAACGCTCTCATCCCCCTCCTCCTTCTTAACATTAACTCATTAATCGCCGACAATTATTTTATCTCACATTAACGCAGTTTTTATTATTTATTTTCTTATTGTAAAAGTCTGTTGCTCACTGGCTTTTATTTTGTAAAATTCCATCGTGAGCGAGCCTAGTATGTTGCTTACTGCTGCGCATGTCTGCTGCGGCGCTCACAGGAAAGAGGAAACAGTGTTGCCAACTTGGCGACTTTCTCGCTAAATCTGCCGACTTTCCAAACCCCCTTGGTGACTTTTTTCGTCAACAGCTACTAGCAACAAATCTAGCGACTTTTTCTGGTGCAGCGGGTGCTGCCGTGAGCCCCTCCCCCTTCCAAAAGCACTCACAGGCTGTCAGTGTAGCCTCGCGCAGCAGACCCAGCTGCAGTCAGAGAGGAGACCCACACCACTCTGCGTCCAGACTGCAACGAATGCAATAAGCTTTAGTTTTGTATTTATTTGCTTTGATTACATTGTTTAATTACATTTACAATAAAAGTGCGCTATACACTACTTTTTAATTCATTATTGGATTTTGCATATAACAATGCGATTAATCACACTTTTAATCGTTGCCCAGCCCTAACATACATACATTACATTCTCACTCACAGAAATAAACAGAAACTCAAAACACTCATTACTCAAATATATGTAGCCGTGTAGTTCATTCATTAAAATATAATTTTCCACTGGTGTGAGATAGTTCACAAAGTTGTCTACTGTGTTCTTTGTTTTCTTTTGAGTGTACCATTGTTTTGAAATAAGTAAAATGTGAAGCAGATTTTAAGTGAGCTGCACAGTAACATGTTGCAGATTTTGCTCACAAGGTGGCAATATTGAATCATGTCAAGTATAAAATTAGTATTTTTCCTTCCAAAAGGAAATAAGAATGCTGAAAAGACAAGGAAAATAGAACTTGGCTGGTTGAACTACCAAGATTCTATGTACAAACAAGTAAGAAGGCCTACTGGGGATGGAACAAGAGAGATAGTTGTAAGCAAAGACGATACTGTATCCACCATTCTTGAAAAAGGAAAAACACTTTTTTCCCCAACAGTACATCAACGAAAGGCAAATTAGAGGACTTTGAGCGCATGCTTTCTGTCATTGGTTCTAAGCCCCTCCATTCCGTACCGTGGCTCTATCTCTCTCCTGTTCAGACAATCTACGAGAGGATTTCTTCAACTATATCAGCGCAACTGAGAAGGATGTGCTAACTGAAGCCCAATTCACACATACTCCGTGCGTGCCGCGGTCCGTCAGCGCAGCGCACTACGTTGTACTTAGATTCCACTCTAGTCAATCATTGTGTTCACACAGCGCGCGCTGCGGTCCATCTCCGGCGCTCTGCTCCGTTTCAAATACGCAGAGAGTCTATTTTCACCGGAGCGCGCTGCAAGTTTGCGTCAAACTGGACAGAATATGACAATGCGGACAGGAAGTCAGACAAGGAAACGCACAGAGCATTCGGTCAATTTAAAAATAAAACACAATATACGGACTCGTGATCGTATTTCTCATCACTTTATCAACATGACGTCAAAACAGGAACCGAATTAACAACAATGCGTCTTCAGAAAGACAAAGCAACATGTTTGCATGTTTTTCTCTTTATTCCCGCGGGATCTTGTAGTTCTCCTGTGATGTGTCATGGGTGCGTTCCGCTGCGCTGACGTCCCAGAAACGGATCCAGTGTGAATGGACGCGAGCCGTCCGATAGAACAAAATGACGTGAATAGCGTATGTGTGAATAGCGGGTGAAACAATTAGCAACTTCAAAGGGGCAGATATGGATGAACTCCTCAGCAGTCACAACTGCTGTGTACTCCCAACTGAAGAAAATCTGCCAAGTCTGGTGGAGGAAATAGCCCTAAAAGAGATGGTACAAGAACCAGCATTTATCAAAAAGTGTTGGAAGCCAATTCTCAGGTCTATTGGACAATCCATGAGTTGGGAAGGACTGAAGAAGATTCTGGATGATCTTAAACCCAAGGCATGAAACATTACCAAAACCATCAAGTTCCCAGGATCTATTTCACTGGAAGAACAAACTACCTCAAACCCTCTCTTGACATTTGTAAGAGAAAGAGATGAGACGGAGCTTGGCCTATTCCTCAGGTACTGCACAGGGTCTGACTTGTTCCTATGTAAGACCATTAAAGTCACATTCACAGCAGAACAGCCACAGTTCACAAGGGCGCCTTTGGCTCACACCTGGCATCTAACTACAAAGACTATGCAGAATTTAGAACAGAATTCATCTCTGTGTTGAAGAGTGGAGTGTGAGTAATGGATTTGGCCTAAAATCTGTTTGCTTAGACAACAAATGAAAACTGCACACACGCGCGCGCACACGCACGCACACACTCACATTCAGAAGTTTAGCAGCATCATCTTTTATATAATCCACAAGTTCTACATGTGGAGGGCAGATGCATCGTTGTAGTAGAAGGAGGTAGATTTTTCTTTTCAATTTATGATCTCTTTAAAATTCAAATAGGACAGCTGAAGGCACTGTGGAAAAAAAAGTCACACTTGAGTTAATATTTCAATAAAGACAATGTATTTACAAAAAATAGAAATGTGACACTGTATTCTTGGAAAAGTTGTATGTAAAAAATGCCCAACTGTTTGTGGATTTATGTTTTTCCACTGTAAATTTAACCTAAACATTGTTCATAAATTACAGTGTTTGTAATGCTATGCAGCTCTTCAAACTTGGAAGAGTTTATATTGCCAGTACTATATATGTTGTCGGTGTCTGTCAAGTTCTGTGTGTTTTTGTGACCACAACTCTGCCCAAACTTGAAAAACTGCTTGATCAACTGCTGAAGGAAGCAAAGGACAACTCAATTCTTCTCATTCTTTGATTTTTATTTTCTTGAAGATGGTTTTGGGTTTGATGGTTTCAATGGATGTAAACAGAATGATGGAATATGAGGAAATCGAATAGGTTGATAACCTTCAAGATAAACAGAAAAGACATGCATTAGTCTCAAATAAATTCTAATAAACATTTTCTCTCAAAGTTTTCCGAAAGAATACATTTTACCATTACTTGGTTCTCAAACAAACAACGTTTCAACAAAATACATAAGCTTAAATTAGCATAACCAAAATTGTCCAATTTTAACTGCATTTTACTCACTACTTCAACCAAGCAGTCATGGAGAAGCATGACCTCAACACATCATCCACATTCAAAGTTGTTTTTCCTACCAGTTGCATCTTCTGATTGATCAGGAGTTGTGGTCATGCCCTGTTTCCAGGGGCAGGTGAGAGGGCTAACTGAGCTACCTCCAAACATTTCCCCTAACACAAACCCTCTGCAGGTTTGGAGTGCATCAGAGTGTGAATGTGCTCTTGTGAATGAATTGGGATTTGACACCACCGTGTCAAATTCAAAGTGCTATATATACATTTTTCTAACCACACTTAAAGGAATATTTGACTTAAGTAGAACAAGTTTCAGCAGTCTTACCTCTATCTAAAGTTATACGAATAAGCTGATGACCACTGCTGTCCACTGCAAAAACTTAAAATCTTACCAAGAATATTTGTCTTATTTCTAGTCAAAACAAATCTCATTACACTTAAAATAAGACACGTAAAAAATAACTTGTTTTTCCACAATTTTTACTTGTTTCAAGCAAATTTTCACTTGAAATAAGAAGAAACTCCATGGAGTTAGTTTTTTTTTTGCTTGTAATAAACACTTACTCCATGGAAAATTGTTCTACTTATTTCAAGTGAAAATTAGCTTGAAACAAGTAAAAAATTGTGGAAAAACAAGTGACTTTTTAGGTGATGTGTCTTTTTTTAAGTGTAATGAGATTTGTTTTGACTAGAAATAAGACAAATATTCTTGGTAAGATTTTGAGTTTTTGCAGTGTCCCTGTCTGCTGCCAACATCATCATTCCTCCCAGGTGTCAGGCCTCTCAATCTCTTCCTTTGATTCAGAAAAAAATATTACACAGAATATTGCTGTATTGTTTGTTTATAATTCAGAAGTATGATATTTAGACTATAGGCCCTCAAAATGAATGAGAGTGAATGAGGAGCCTGACACCTAGGAATAGTGGTTAGTAGGTGGAGGTGGTGGTGGACATACTTACGAGGTGTGTCAGAAAAGAAACAGGACTGGGGTCACAAACAATGTATTTAAAATCTAAACTACATACTACAAGTTTTCCCCTACAAAATAATCCCCCTCGAATCTAACACACTTTCCCATCCTTCTACACCTCCATGTACTCCTGGAAGGATTCTCCCGGGATTCTCCGCAGCGCCAGCGTCATGGCCCTCTTGATGCTTCCACGGCCGGAAAATGTGTTCCCTTGATGAGACCTTTGAGCTTGGGGAGAAAATCACCTGGAGCCAGGTCAGGTGATTATGGAGGATTTTTTTAGGATTGTTTCATTTTCCCCAAGCTCAAAGGTATCAACAAGGTCAATGTTTATTTCTTTATTTTTTTTATTTTACCTTTATTTTACCAGGCAAGAATTGCTTGAGATCAAATGACCTCTTTTTCGAGCAAGGCCTGGCCTTGGCAGCAGAAAAAACCGAAATATAAGACAAACCTAAAAAGAAAGCACAGACATGAGAAAAAGAGACAAATACAGTCCAGAAGGTGAAGAAGAAGAAGGAGGAGGGGGATGAGCTCATGTTAAACAAAAACAAAACACAACAGTGCACCACAATACACACTAAAAGAACAATTGTGATGATGATAAAATACTATGCATTTACATAACATTTACACACTCCAAAATTAGCCATTAAAAAACTTGTGAGCCGAGTTTTAAAATCATTAATAGTGATGAGTTCCTGCAATTTGAGTGTTTTTTGAATACTGTTCCATGCGGAGGGAGCAGAGTACATGAAGGCCCTCTTCCCAAACTCTGGGGACTGACGTAGATAGAAAGTCCAGAGAGCGCAAACTGTATGATGGATTTGATTTAAAAGTGAGGTAGGTGCAGAGGTATGAAGGGAGTAGTCCAGTAATAGCTTTATAAATGAAGGCTTTATAAATGACACACCCCAGGGGTGTGTCCTGTCCCCTTTATTGTATATTTTATATACAAATGACTGTAGGAGTACCTATGACAACAGGCATCTCCTGAAGATTGCGGACGACAATCAGTCTGCTCCAGGATGGAGAGGTCGGTCACGGGCCTGTTGTGAAGGACTTTGCGGAGTGGTGCGACCACCACTTCTTAAAGATCAATGTTAAAAAAACAAAAGAGATGTCATTGATTTTTGGAAAATCTCCCACTCCACCTTCCCTCCTATGATCAAAGGTACACCTGTGGAGAATGTTGAGTGTTACAAGTACCTGGGCACTGTGATTGACAAAAACTTAAATCATGACAAGAACACAGATGCAATCTGCAAAAAGGGCCTTCAGAGACTCTACTTTCTGTACAGAATGAACACTTTTAATGTGGACAAGACACTGATGGTTTTATTCTACCGATCTTTTATCGAGTCAATTTTAACCTTTTGTTTTATCTCATGGTATGGTAACCTTTCTGTTCAGAACTAAAATCGTCTTTCCAGTATTGTCAATACAGCCAGTAAAATAATCGGCGCTCAGCAGCGTTCATTGTCAGAAATCTGGAACAGACAAGTTGTTAGGAAAGCAAAGTCTATCTTGTCCAGCTCTTAATTTATATCATTTGAGTGAAACTTCTTAACGAACAGTGAATTTTTATATTTTATATTTCTTGGTTGTATTTCATCAGGTTGTGTTGCACTGTCCTTTGTCTGTTTATCTGTTGTGTTTTTGTGTCCACTGCTGCAAATCAAATTTCCCTTCCAGGGACAATAAAGATCTGAACTGAACTGAACTGCAATAAGCCTCTTTTTCGAAACAAAATAAAAACAAGATTTATGTCTGAAATAAAAGCCCAATCTCCCCTTTAGTTTCTTTGCCAGGTTCTCGATATGGGGTTTAAAAGAGAAATTCTCATCAAGGATGATACCAAGGTATTTAAAAGTGGAGACGGTCTCAATAAGAGTACCTTGAAATGTCATGAAGATCATCATTTTAGTTTTATCTACATTAAGTACCAGTCTTAAAGACAGGAGTTGGGCTTCTGTTTCTTTAAAAGCAGCTTGCAAGCGATCAACAGCCTTTAACACAGTCTCTCCAAAACAATAAATAATAGTATCGTCTGCATAAAAATGGGCATTTGCATTTTGGACATATTTCCCCAAATCATTACTATAAATAGTAAACAACAAGGGACTAATATAGAGCTTTGTGGCACCCCCTTGTGGACAGCCAAAGTATCAGAGGAGCAGCCATCAAGTTTAACACATTGAGTCCTGTCTGCAAGATAGTTAAAAAACCAACCAACAGCAGAATTAGACAATCCTATATTAGCCAGTCTATGCAATAATACATCATGGTCCACCGTATCGAAGGCCTTGGAAAAATCAATAAAAAGACAAGCACAGTGTTGTTTGCTATCCAGGGCCATAAAAATATTATTTACTATTTTAGTAGCTGCTGTGACTGTACTGTGTGATTTTCTAAAACCAGATTGATAACAAGATAAAATTTCATTAAGACTCAAGAAATGTAGTTTGTAGTTTAGATTTGAAATACATTTTTTGTGACCCCAGTCCTGTTTCTTTTCTGACGCACCTCATATGTTAGGCCTATATGCATTTTATTCATATGCCAATTTTGAGAAATTATTTTGTTTTGCTTACTTTGATTTAGAATAGTGCAGTGCCCCCCCCCCCCCCCCCCCCCCCAAAATAGGACCCTGCACTTTCCGGGTCAAAGTTCATGTTATTTAAATGAAAGCAATGTCTTATGAGTTTGCAATGTTTGCAATGAAAATGTTTCATCAATTAAAAGGTTTCAACTGTTTGTCATTTTCACTGTCTTTTTTTAACTGTGTTAATGTGTCAACTAAGATTTTGTTAGTCCATTAGTCAGTTCTAATGCTTTATTACCATGCTGAATTAGTAATTACAAGGACATCGCTGATAAGCATGATATTTAAGGAGGTCCTTTTGAATTGTTGCATGTGGAAAACTCAAACTTTACAGATTTGTCGATGAAATCAACTAATCAGTTAGTTGATCAATTTTATGTCTATTAGTTGACTAAGAATTTCTTTAAATGGCAAATGGATTTGAGCTTATATAGCGCTTTTCTAGTCTTCTGACTACTCAAAGCTCTTTTACATCGCATGTCACAACTACACATTCACACACTGATGGTAGTGATCGCTATGTAATATCATCCATCAGAAGTAACTATTTTGATTCATACACCACCACCGAAGCAGCGGGAGCAATTCAGGGTTACGTGTCTTGCCCAAGGACACACCGGACATGTTGCCCAGCGGAGGACCGAACCCTTGACCTACCGGGTGAGAGGCGACAACTCTGCCAACTGAGCCACAGCCTTTAGTTGATGACAGGCCTACTTTACAGTGATTTTCAACATTTTCACAGCATGGACCTCACATTTGTTACACTTAAAGGGCACAGACCCCCATTTTATGTAAATTTGTCTCTTGGACCCAAATCTGAGAATATTTTATTAAAGCTATATATGATTTTGTCCAGAATTCCATGACTGGAAAACCCTAAAGTGCCCTTGCTGGTCCCAAGACCCAACATTAACAACCTGGCCTACGACACAGAAATCACATCATCTTGGTAAACATTTCAACACAGCATCAACTGAAGCAAAGGCCAATGATACTTGAAAAATGTAAACTTGTGGAGAGGCCTCATTGCTGGAGATGCCATCATCATCATTATTAAAACCATGGACAGTGCATCTGTCTGTATGCTACAACATCAGTGATGAGGCTCTGGCAGGAGTGCTCTTATTAAAGGCCTCAGGTCTTTGTAAAGTCATATTGCCTCTGCAGCGTTATGACACTGTGCTATGTTGTTCTCTTCCATCCCCATCAAACAGAGCTCATGCAGCTCATGGTCGCAGGGAATGTCTGTTTTCCACAAACAAATGTCCTCTTGGAGAACAATCCCCACTCTTTCATACTGTAGTGGATGCAAATAATGTTGTGCGTGATAGAGCTCAGGTACATTGTAAATCAGACATGGTCTTCCATGATAATTAGGGTGTCCGTTTCCACCTGGTCAAATGCCAAAATAGCCTATGTATTGATGCTAAATAGGCTTAGAGTGAAGAAATATGTAGCTACAGAGAGAAAAAAAAGTCCAGAGAGCTCAGAAGTTGAGACACATGTGATGAGGGTTCTCTTTGGTGGGGGACACAAAAATTTATAAAAGAAGAGGAAACCAAGACCTAGAAACAATCCAAAAGAATATTCATGGTGATTAAATCAAATTATTATTGCAAAGAGAAACGTATTACATATACCAAATGCAGGCTACAGTATATCCAGGACTCAATGAGGAAACTGATTTCAGTCCTTTTTTATAGTTTTTCTTGTATTTGTGGTCTGATGCCTATGTTGCTCTAGAGATTTTGTTGCTTGTATATTGATTTATCATGATTGTTTTGCCTATCTCTTTATTTATTTTTTCCACATTTTTCACTTTTCTTATCTTTTCTTACATTTTGAAGAGCCACCTACTGGTGAGACCTTGTACTTTTACCTGTGAGTTCATTGTCTACCTGCTCAGGTGTGTGTAATTAACCTGTCTACTTAAGGGGAATCTGTGTGCTGTGGGTTACACCCATAGGCCCTCACTTATCAAACGTACTTACGGCAGAAAAATGGGTGTACGGTCATTTCCACGCAAAGTTTGGCACTTATCAATTTGGACGTGAGCGGAGGGTACGCTTAAATCCCACACCAGGTCTCAGTTCGTGTACGCATGTTTTCAACTCAGTGTGGACTTGTGGTGCAGCGAATCTGTCTGTGTCGGAGAATAATTAGATCATACTATGACAGTGCTTGTTAAGACGGATAGATAGAGGTTCACAGATTTACTGTTAGATTCTACAATTCTACAATTCTACAATTCACTTAGCAGACGCTTTTATCCAGATATCCTGCCAGAACAACCCCCCCCCCCCCCCACCGGATTGTTGATGGACGGTCTGACTCCCCCCACCCCCTTGCTCCCTATCCCTCTTCCTGCATCTTATCCCATCTCTCCCCCTATCCCTTTTCAAAATCTTCGGCCGGATCCCCGGCTCATGACGAAACAGCCTTCACAGGCCTAGACTGCGCCGGGCATCCGGCCGAAGATTTCTGCCTTTTAATAAGGCAGTTTTTTCTTACCACTGAAACTTTTGCTGCTTTGCTAAAGTGCTCATGATGGATAGGCCGGGTCTTTGTAATTTAGCAATAAGTAAGGTCTTTTACCTGCTTTTTGTAACATAACAATGAGTAAGGTCTTTTTACCTGCTCTTTTGTAATGTTAACAGGCAAAGAGTAAGGTATTCTACCTGCTTTTTGTAAAGTGTCTTGAGATAACACTTGTTATGAGTTGATGCTATACAAATAAATTGAATTGAATTGAATCCAAAGCGACATACATCAGAGAGTAAGTACAACACAAGCAAGGATCTAGAAAAAAGGGAACAATGTCAGTAAGAGCAAACAATCAGCTTTGAGTCCGATTGGACACGCAGGTGCTGACAGGAAGTGACCAGAGGCAAAGCACAACATTGACGGCAGTTCTTGAGAGCTCTAATCAGTATAGAAACCATCTTATAAGTCATCGTTATCAAACAAAAACAATCATGACAACCATCATCATCATCAATGATATCGAAATCATCATCATTAAGTTAGTAGGTATTCATGAAAGAGCTGGGTCTTTAGCTTTTTCTTAAAGGTGCAGAGGGACTCTGCAGATCCAATTGAGTTTGGAAGTTCATTCCACCACCGGGGGGCAACAGAGGAGAAGAGTCTAGTCAGAGACTTAGGACACTGTTGTGAAGGTTGGATCAGACGCCTTTCATTGGCAGAGCGCAGTGGGCGGGAGGGAGTGTAGACCTGGATGAGAGAGTTAAAGTAAGGAGGAGCTGTTTTTGTCGCTGTTTTGTAAGCAAACAGCAGAGTTTTTAATTTGAAACTGGGAGCCAGTGTAAGGAGATGAACAGCGGAGTGACATGTGCTCTTTTAGGAAGGTTGAAGACCAGTCGTGCTGCTGCATTTTGTATCATCTGCAGGGATTTGATAATGCATGTAGGAAGACCTGCCAGTAGAGAGTTGATGCGTGAAGAGCCTGTACCAGGAGCTGTTGTAGCATGTTCTGACAGGTAAGGTCTGATATTCCTGATGTTGTAATCGACAAATCGACATGACCGGGCAATCGAGGCTACTTGAACCTTAAAAGTTAGCTGGTCATCAATCATGACACCCAGGTTCCGGGCAGACTTTGCGAGTTTGGTTGTTCCAAGCTGGATATTGATCTGTGGTTGCACAGAGGGACTGGCTGGGATGACAAGGAGCTCAGTCTTTGAAAGACTGAGTTGAAGGTGCCGTTCATTCATCCATTTAGAGATATCAGCAAGGCATGATGAGATTCTTGGTTAGATAAGATATCTCAAATGTATTTTATATGACGCTCCATCTCAAATGATCTCTGTAGGCTAAATTACTTTTTAAATAATGTTGAGCAGCGCGAGCTGTCAGGTGATTTATTTAGTTGAGTGTTTTATTTGATTATTTTTTGTTTGTTTAATCGATTTACTTTAAAGATTAAAGATTAGAGAGGCTGCGTTCAGTAAATACATGTTAAACGTTCATGCGCACAGGAATATCACTGCAGAAAATACTGAGACAAATTAAAACAGAAAAACTAAAAACAGTTACTTTAAAAGGCCAGACAAACTTCCAGAGGATAGTAAATACAACTTTTAGCCTCTGAAATATGAAATATTTAGGAATACAGAACATCAACATTAGATCATAACTAATCGGTAGGTCCGGAGATTAAAATAATAAATACGCTGATGTGCCACATGCGTAATTGCGCACAGCAGACACACTTAGGCCAAACTACACGTGACATAATAACGAATAAAGATATCCGGGGGGCTCTAAGACGAAGTAAGGACCTTCTTTTATGTAAGTGTTAAAGAGCCCATATTATGTCCTTTTTGGGGTTCGTATATGTACCTACTTTTGTACATTCACAATTGCTAAAGTCCGAAAAAAGTGTCTGTTTTCATGTACTGCTCCTCCTTGCTCCCTCTCCGCTTTGAGTCTGTCAGCTACACTCTGTTGAGCCCCCACTGTTAGACCCAACGTGGGCCAAGTCTGCTCTGACTGGTCTGCCGATCCGCTCTGTCGTTATTGGTCAGTTGCTCAGCACGGTTCTCAGAAATGTCACGCACCAAACAAGGAAAAATACACAGAACTGTCCAATGACCACATTATCTCTCCCTCTCTCTATCTCTCTCTCCCTCTTTCTCTCTCTCTCTCCATCTCTCTCTCTCTATGTGAGATCATATGACTGCATGTTGCTATCTGTAAATCTCAGTTACTAACAACATCATTTCCTGGGAATCCTGAGCTCTCTGAGGTTATTCATTTTTGTGGTTACCGCGACAGCCCTAGTTGTAATGATAATAATATTTATTGTAACAATAATCACTATTGTTATTACTGATACTAATAGGATGATAAAAGAAAAATAGTAAATGTAGGGATTATAATGAAACAAATGACCTGTGATCTTGAAGTTGGTAAACACTAGATCTAAAAAAAGACATATTTCACTCACAGCATTTAAAGCAGCTCAAGAAAACTTTTAACAAAATACAAGTGAATGAAGAGTTTGTTAATATTTCAGATAAACACTGTTTTCACAAACCTAGATATTTTATAGTACATATTTGAAGAACTAAACAGCTTATTTTTACTCAAATTAAATCACATCTGGACTTACCTTGCCTTCCTGCAGTTCCTCACAGCTGGAATCAGTCTCAGTCGTCCCTGGTATGATGAGTTGTACTCCTTCAGGTCCAACCTCCTCTGACATCTGCAGCATGTAGCCCAGAGCAGAGCAGTGGATCTCAGAGAGTCTCTTCTCTGATCTGTTCTCTGACTTCAGGAACTCTTGGATCTTCTGATGTACTGAGAGGTCGTTCATCTCCGTCAGACAGTGGAAGATGTTGATGCTTCTGTCAGGAGAGATACCTTTACTGTTCATCTCCTTCAGGTTTTTGATGACTCTACTCTACGGATAATTTTTGGACTGTTGTCTGTCCGACCCAGCAGGCCTCCTAAGAGTCTCTGGTTGGACTCCAGAGAGAGGCCATGAAGGAAGCGAACAAACAGGTCCAGGTGACCATTTTTACTTTTCAGGGATTTCTCCATGGCACTCCTCAGGAAGATTTCCAGGGACAAGTCATCACTTTCAGGAATTTGAAAAATGATGTTGCTCTCTTTAAGGAAAGCCTCTCTTTTCCTGTTTGTCAAACAGTGGAACATGTAGACTGCAGCCAGGAACTCCTAAACGCTCAGATGAATAAAGCAGTAGACTGTTTTCTGGAAGATCACACACTCTGTTTTGAAGATCCGTGTACAAACTCCTGAGTAAACGGAGGCCTTTGTGACATCCAGACCGCAACGCTCCAGGTCTTCTTTATAGAACATGATGTTTCCATCCTCCAGATGTTCAAATGCCAGCCTCCCCAGCTTCAGAAGAACTTCCCTGTGTAGTGTATCTACTTTCAATATTTAATATATATATAACTCTGGGCACCATCCTTGTTAAGCAGGGAAACTAATATTACCTGTAGTAATTAATGAATCTATAAATCTGTCTCATATCATTGGGATGAATTCTCAAGCAGTAAAACCATAAAACTACACAAAGTACTGAAAGTTTATATGAAAGTTTAATAAAGAAAAATTATGAACAGAAGAGTTTAAAGGAAATGCATAGGTAATATCTGTATAATTACGACAGTGATATAACTTGAATAATAATATTGAGTTGTTTTAAGTTGCCATGGTGAGATCCTTATGTCAATTTTGGAGTTTAAAACTATATTGTTTGAGGGATTTAACGAAGTGGGATTTTGAGAAAGAAAATGAAAAGGGAACTTAATAAATTTGATGAAAGTTGACTCTGAGGCTTTGATTCGGATACCACAAGCTTGACTCAACACCCCAATCTCATAATCAGAACGCTTCCTTACTTATGCGTAGTGTTCAACTGAACTCTGCCGAGTGGTACCAAGACTTCCCGTCAAGTTCTTTCGGATCAGGAATGCCGGTGGCCCACGATAACCGCCGTAGCAGGTGTGGTCGGAGTCGACAATGAGATGGGTTTGAAGAAAAACACAGCGGTCCAAGCGGTTGTCTGGGGGTCGTTCTCTCAGCGGCTCAAAGAGTCTCAATTAACGTTCGTCAGGATTGAACGCTCTTGATCCTCACTTGACTTGAATGGTCACTTGTAGTCAAGGGTGAGGATTAGAAAAATTACTGTTCTGGAAGACGAATGATCAATACTTAAAAAAAGGAGAAAAAGAAAGCGGCGCTCAATCTTAGGCTGTAGGAAAAAACCTTAGAATGCGTGCATGAAGAATCAGGGTTGGTTTAAGTTGGATTCGAGTTCTGCAGGTCCTGCGAATCCGGACTTAAATTCAAAGAGTTTTGCGTCGGCAAAACTTGAAGAAACAAAATGGTTCGAAACAAGAATTAACAAGAAGACATCTAAGAGGGTGAAGAAAGATTTTTCAAGATAAATTTACGAGAGTTTTTAGAAGAATTTACAAGAGAGAGAGCTCCTGAGAGACGAGCTACTTTATCCTGGGGATTACTTTTACGAGGGGGCAGGGCCTAATATCTAACCCGCCTCCGATGTTTAACTTTGAATTTAATCCACTCCGAGTTCTTTACTTATTAAGAGCATAAATAAGAACTTTGATCATATGAACATCACCATGTCAATATTCGTATTTGTAGGATTATCTCCGACAGTAAACATTTCAAACAATTATGCAATGAAATAGACATTACGTCCAACCTGAAGACAGTTAGACGATTTCCGCCTGTATGGGAATGAAATCAGCATTATACCATTCAACATTCAAAAACACATTAATTATAGTATGAAGGGTATAAAATCATATCTTAAAATACTAAGTTTATAACTATTCTGATTCTGCTGGACAGATCTTCATCATCACTGAACCTCCTCCTGAAGTATTCCTCCTTCTGGGTGTCAGTGAAGCCTCGTATTTCAGTTACCCTGTCAACACATGAAGGAGGGATCTGATTGGCTGCTGCAGGTCGAGAAGTTATCCAGATGAGAGCTGAGGGGAGCAGATTCCCCTTGATGAGGTTTGTGAACAGTGTGTGTAATGGTGATTTCTGTGTGACATCAGTAACAATCTCCCAGTTTGTGAAGTCCAACAACAGTCTGCTTTCATCCAGGCCGTCAAAGATGAACAACAGTTTACAGACAGCAAGCATCTCTGCTGTGACCTTCTGTAATGTTGGATGGAAAACACAGAGCAGCTCAAGAAGACTGTACCTCTCATCTCTGATCAAGTTCAGCTCCCTGAATGAAAGCAGGATCACCAGACTGACGTCTTGGTTCTCTGAGCCCTCTGCCCAGTCCAGAGTGAACTTCTGCACTGAGAAGGTTTTTCCAACACCAGCGACGCCATTTGTCAGAACCACTCTGATGTGTTTCTGTTGGTCGGGTTGAGCTTCTGTCTTTTGTTTCTGTTTGTCGGGTTGAGCTTCTGTCTTTTGTTTCTGTTTGTCGGGTTGAGCTTCTGTCTTTTGTTTCTGTTGGTTGGGTTGAGCTTTTGTCTTGTGTTTCTGTTGGTCGGGTTGATCTTCTGTCTTTTGGTTCTGTTGGTCGGGTTGAGCTTCTGTCTTGTTGAGAAGGGTTTTACTTCCTGTTTCATCACTTCAATCACATGTTCATATCTCTTCCTCAGACTGATCTTAAGTTCATCTGTAACCTCCTGCAGACCCCTATCTGCTGAAAGAGAAGAAACATATCCTGAGACTGGATTTATAAAATGATCAAATACACAATTTTCCTTATTACACATTAAGCACACAACACAAAAACATCCCTGTAATAAATGTGTGCTGCTAAAAGACAAATAAAATATACTGAATATAAACTGACAGCAAGAATCAGATAAAATGTAAATGTCACATTTAACTATATATCAATGAAAATACTAACTGCTTTGTCTTGTTTTAGACACAATGACTTCAGTCTTACTTATTACACTGCTGGACTTACTTGATATCTGCAGTCCTCGTCTTATTTTAGATCGTTCTCCACACTGGGGACAGGAGGACTCTCCTGATGAAGTAGACTGGTCCCAGTATGAGGTGAGACACTGTCTACAGAACCAGTGTCCACATTTGGTAGAAACCAGATCTCTCAGGACACACTGACACAAAGCACAGCTGGACAGCTGCTCCTCCACAGAAACAGACCCCTTTGTTATTCTGTGGAGATAAGGGAAATCATAAAGCTATGAAAACTGAGACTGACATTTAGAAACCAGTGGTGGACTAAATCAAATAAAAATCACAAAAAGCAGTGTTTAAAAAGGTGTGCCATGTCCTCCTCAGTGAGCATGTGCAGAGGTCTGTCTGTGTAACCATAGAGTCTACCATCTGAGTCCAATAACTGACCTACAAGTGTGATGTTATTTTCAACCAGTTTTCAAAAAACATATTAACTTATTGTTCCAGATGTAATACCTGTGTGGAGAGAAGTTATGTTTCAAGATGAGAGACCAAGTCAAGAGTATCTGTTTATGGAAGTTGGATAGTTTGATCGTGATTTTACTGATATTATAGTTGCACAGTAATAAAATTACAGGCCACCAACTTTAGAAAAAACATAATTAGGAATCATATTCCATAGAGATGTTGGGTTATTTAAAAATGTCTCAGCCTGTTCACTTTGAATGTTAAGAGCTGTGAAGTCTAAAAAGTTCAAGCCCCCACATTGACTCGTGTTTATTGTCATGTTCTTTTTAATATAATGTATTTTATTTTTTCACATAAAGTTCAACAACATATAATTGAATCTTTTGGTTACATTTTAGTCAACATCCAAAGATAGAGCCGGATTAGTGCGTCTGGAAATGCCCTCAGTTTTTGAGAGCAAGGTCCTTCGTCTCAGAGATAAATCTCTTTGTATCAACGATGGGATTACAATTTAAGGTGCACCTTATATTTTGCTCCTTGGTGAAAACTACTCCCAGGTATGTGACCTGGTCATTCACTGGATTATTACAAATATGGGGAACATTACAATCTTTAAAAGCCATAAGTTCAAATGTTTAATATTTAGGTTGAGACCTGAGCCCTTTGAAAAGTTATTAATCAGCTTTATAGAGAGCTGTTTCATGACCTGCACATGCTGTTTCATGACCTGCACATGCTGTGTCATGACCTGCACACTGAGCATGTGCAGGAGCTGTGTCATGAGTTAAAAAAAGAAGTACCATAAAATCTTAAATATAAGTTGCACCGGTATAAGACGCGCTGTGTTTTTGAAGGTCTCTCGGAGAGAAAATAAAGTTTACACTGTCTTCCTGCATGACAATTTTTTATTGTGTTCAGCAAAGTCCAAAACCTGCAGTTACTGTTCAAGGGTCTCATTTATAAAAGAGTGCGTAGAAACCATACTAAAAATGTACGTGTGCCCAAACCCGGAAATGGCGTGCACACAAAATGATTCAGATTTATAAAACAGTTCGTACGCACACCTGCATGCAATGTTCCCTTTATAAATCACGATCCACCTGGAAATGTGCGCATGTAGATTAGTCCCATGTTCCGCCCTCTACACGCCCACATTCAACCATAAACGCTCAACACAAAACAGCTTGTGAATGAAAATGCATACAAATGAGGGGGCGGAGCTAAGGTTTCCAGCGCTGGATCCCGGAAGTTTAGACAAAGAAACAAAACTTTCTGACCCAGAAACGGAGGAGGTTGTGAATGAAGTGAAGGATAAAATGGACATATGGATAGTTTACTGCAGCAGGAGGATCACAAACTGAAGAAAAATCAGAGAATGACACCACGAAAACATCCAGCGTTCATCATTACACACGAGTATATCTGCAATGTTTACATGTTTACAGGACCCACACTGACTTCATATTGTCAGAGTGCTCACGTCAGTCAGCAGTCTGTCTCACTCTATCATATTAGTAATCAAAGGTTTGATCAACGAACAAAAACATTTGATTGTTGGCCACATTTTTTCGTGGGAAACTCCGTCTGCTCTGTGACTAATTATGAGGATATATAGGCTTAATGATCCTGTCAGAGATGCCCTGACTTAATGTCCACACTTGAATTATTTACAGAGTAAATATGTGCAGCTTATGAAGACATGCTGAGTAACGAGAAGGTGAAATGTGTGAAGCCACCGCCGTGTCTCTGTGCGTCTTGACACGGTCATCTTTATTAAAACTAAAAACCACACTTGATGATAAATGCACGATATTGAAAGATATTAATGAAAACTGGTGGCTCTATGGTCTTTGTGTAAGTCTAATGTTGAACTCTACATCAGTGATTACATTAGTGTACAAGTCCGGTCCTCTGAGGTCCGTCCGGGATAATGAAGGCGAGACAGCGCTGATGAAATATGTATGGGGCAGACTTTTATTTTTTATTTTATGTTTATATATTGTCATAATGAAAGTTACTTATTGGAAACGGCTCACTACATGCGCGATTATAGCCTAAATAAAACCATCGGTTTGAATGATTATGATGACGTGGATCGGTCAGTAAATTTTGATATTTAGTGAAATAAAATGTGGAAGAGATATCAATATGTATCTGCAGGCTTCAATTCACCACTTCACCGTCTGTGTCGCCAATTTCCCATGCCTCCAAAAAAAATGAACGTACGCCTGGGTCACAGTTTGCTTACCGGTGCGCACATTTTACCGTCACGTTTGTTTTTATAGATCACAGACTTTGCGTGGGAAAAGGCGTACGCCAGTTTCAGACCCTGTTTTGTGCGTAAGCAACGATTATAAATGAGACCCCAGCTGTCACCATTTTACTCTGTTTTCTCTTTGTGGAGTCTGCTCTCCCACCAGCTACAGTACGGTAATCGAGCTCTCAGCCTGCAGGGAAAGTTGTGAAGCAGAGACCCTAGCTTGCAAGCTCTCTGCCCGACTCCACTTGTTTCTCTTTAACTTTAATAAAGGACTCTTTCAATCAAAAAATAACTCCACAAGGTTTATTTATGGAACAATATCCTACATTTTCTGTAAATTAATTATTATGTCCTCTTGAGGGAAAAGTTTTGAAAAAGTAGCGCAGCCAGACTGGTCTGTGTCGCCATCTTTCCCAGAACAGCGTGCAATCAGCTCTTAATACACTGAGGGCCTGATTTACTAAGGTCCCAATTAAAGAGTACTAAATTGTGTGTTCACTCCAAAAAATTTGGTGAGTGTGCAATTTTTCGGGTGATCAACTAAGAAAATTTGCGTGAATGACGCCAGGTGTAAACCTTGTGGAGGCGGTACTATTTAAGTTAGGTTTTTGCGTGTTCTACTGGTTTACATCACGGAGAGTTTGGACAGAAAGCAGGATGACTGCAAGCGCAAAATAGGTATCAGTGAGAGAGGCAAATAAACGTACAGTATTTTTGAGTTATAGCAGATAAAACTGAATATTACAAAAAGAAAATTTGGCTTAAAGAAAACCTTGGCATTAAACAGGGCCTCTCTTTTCTGCCCTCCATCTTTTGAAGATAAATTGTCATACATTGTGCATGAGGTGTGAGCTGTGAGCTGTGTCCTCTGTGGCGCTCAGGTGTGACACTCGGCACATTGTTGCGCACAAGATAACTGGCCAGCGCTGTGTCTGATCGGACATAAACGCTCTTCCTAAGAGGCATCGAAGACGGGGGTACAAGCAGTGGTGAGGTCCCCGCAGTTAAGCGTAGTGGTTGTAGAGGGAGGAGCGTACCGGAGGGCACGAGACGCGCAACCCGAGAAAAAAGAAATCCCAGTTTAAAATATAATGTTGGTGAAAAGAGGGAAATAGGAAGACATAAACGTCAATGTTGAAATTCTTTAGAATGCAGAGGCTGTGAATGTTCAGTTTTGTTTAAATAGGCAACAATATAGTTTAATCATGGTGTTTCCTGCTGTCATTCCAAACATATTAACATGTGTGGGGAATAAAGCGATCTGTATGTCTTCTTTTGTTGCACTTATGTCTCCTCCTAACTTCAATAACAGCAGTCTGTTGTGTGTAACACTGGTCTCCTGGGTTAGCACGTTCTTTTCAAAGGTGTTAAACTCAGACACCGTCACAATCACCTCAGTCTTTTTGTCCACTTGGTAAATCACAATGCGTGTACTAACTTAACTTATTTGCATTTTCTCCTTTCTAGGGCAGAAACGCCCCATATTGAATATTCATTAAGTCAAACATACTAAATGGTCAATGCGTGTTGTTTTGCTCATATGAAAGATTCAATCCTCACTGTGCGTCGTTAGTAGATCAGTTAACACATTTTTTGCTGGTGGTATCAAGTTTGCACACGTGTTTAGACACACAAACCTTTAGTAAATCAGGCCCAATGAATGGGGATGGTTTTTTAATCGCGTCCGGTCGCACACAGTGATGGTGACTTCTGCACCCGCGGTAATGATGGCTCGTGTCAACATTTTATACTGGTATATTAGTAAGACCCAGCCAACTTTTAAGATGAAAAAAAACAGGTATTAAAAGTGCATCTTACACCGGATTTTGCAGTACTTCAGTAAAAAAAAAGATCTCTTTGTGTAGTCATGTTTATAGTTAATTTTTATTTTTATTAATATTATAGTTTTGGGTTTTTTTGGTTTTTTTTTGATCCTTTAACCACTTGTTTTTATTTCCTTTACTGCGCTTACCTTCTCATTGCTTTTTATTTGCTTTTATCTCTTAGTTTCTTACATCTTTTTAAATCTTTGGTCCTCTTGGTCTCAGCTCATGTTGTTGGGTTCTTGTGTTCCTGGGTTCTTATGATGGTTCTTATGATGGTTGGGTTATATATGTCTGGTTGGGTATCGTGCACTTTGGGTTCTTTTCTGTTGAATTGTTTTTAATTATTTTTGGTATTTTGCATCTGTTATATTCTTACTGTTGTTAATGTTTTTCTGTGTTTAGTTTGCTTTGTTCTTGCTGTTTGTCAAAGCACTTTGTAAACCTGTGTTTTTAAAAGGTGCTATATAAATAAAGTTATTATTATTATTATTATTATTAAAAAAAAATGTAAAAAGACACAACAGAAAAAATGATTCAAAGCAAACGATCACAGCAGATCTCACTAAACTTCAGGATCAGTTTGAAAGACTACTTCCTGCAGAATCACAGAGAAGACGACTAGATACACAACCAAAGAGTCAATACTGAAATCATATTATCTTATCTATAAACATATAATACATATATATAATCCTTAGTATGTTGTTATGAGTTCAGTGACTTTCTCTGTATGATCACTGTGTGCAGGTTGATGATTAAAAACAAGAAAATCAACACATTATGGTGTTCAGGACTCTTTTTTTAGCTTGACAGTTTGGTGATTAAAAAAAGTTTTCTTACTGTGGATTTGAGGGTCCTGGTTCATTACTGAAGTTTAGAGGAAGACGTTTAGACCGGTCACTCTTCATAGAGAGACAGCTGAACAGAGGAGACTCTGCTCTGTCCTCCTCTTTGTCTCCTCGATCACTCATCTTCTGATCTGAGGGTCCTGGTTCATTACTGAAGACTGGAGGAAGACTTTTAGACCAGTCACTCTTCATAGAGAGACAGCTGGACAGAGGAGACTCTCTCTCTTTTCTCTTCCTTCCTGTCTGCCTAAGTACCTGATGCAGCACCTCAGTGCAGTTTGTTTTGATCCTAACATGATTGGTCCGTCTGATCTGCCCTGAATAATGCCAGCAACCATGACCTTTAGGACATTTGTACAACTAGAACTGTATAAAACAGGGTTGGAAATCAGCACTCGTCACATACGGGTGTCTTTTTGGCGGGTGAATTTGCTCAACCTACCGACCACAGTGGCAGAGCGAGGGTCACAATGGTGCTCTATATGCTGGAAAGGCTTTGCTTGGTGTAACATGATTAACAGAGCACAGACTAGCATCTCTTTAACAGCGGGTCAACCAGCTTCAGGTGTGTTTAAACTGACGCCTCGCTGTCTCAAGTCCAACATGATAAAAAGAAGCGCGCTGTGGCGTTGATTTGGGCTCAAAGGAGCAGCTGTAAATATTATAACTTCAGACATTTGTCTTGGGCTCAAAGTGCTGTACACATCCAGCGGCCTCACAGTAGAATCCATAAAAACAATAGAAAAACACATCGACATGTCAACAGAAAAGTACAGACCCATGTATAAAACACAACATATATTGCACATTACTCATATAGAGAAAAAGACATAAAAATATAAAAGCATGTAAGAACATCATGACGCCATGATGTTTCTGCTGTAAATGTCCAATGATGAAATGGTGAAACAGACAGTGGCTTATCTTAGAATTTATTGGGCCGAGGTCAGACAACAGCAACAGAACACAAATGGCTGACAAACTTTTCATGTTAACGGTCCTGTTATAATCTGTTAGCTGGTACAGCCTACAAATTCTTTTACCATTTGGGAACACTTCTAAAAGGCTAGAGAGGTGACATTACCTTCACTTGAAACTGTCAGATATCTACATTCAAGTCATTTAAGCTCACAACATACACTCGGCTCCTCTCCAAAAATAGATCTGCTGCTATGAGAGTCTTACACAAACTGTTACATCCACACAGACCTAAACCAATGACCCTTAGATGGTCGACAGATTTAAAATGATATATCCACAAAATGATTCAAGTGAATGATTATGTGAAAATGTTGCTGTTTTTAGTCATTGCACTCAAACGCTATCAGTTGAAAGATGTTCAACTTTGAGAACAGCGCCACGCTGATCAATGTCACTTCTCCCTCACCGACCAATCACACTCAAGAAGGGGCGGGACTTCTGATATCAGATTTGTCAATAACAATGCAATGGCGGAGGAGACGCTGGTCTGACTCATCTTTTTGAGGGTGTAGAGCTGCTGCTGATATCAGGACATGACTCCTTTACATTGTCTTCGTGTTTTCTTGGTGATATTTATTTGATTTAAAGAAAATATTCACATGCACATGGGCCCTCACTTATCAATCTGGTGTAGAAACCAGCGCAGATATGGGTGTAGAAATCATTGTATGACCGGGTGAACGTGGGACCTATGAAACGTGCATATCTGGCTGATCACAGCGTACACATGACCGGGTGTTACATTGTGTTGTTTGGCAGCCTGACATGTAGGATTAAAGCACGTTAGAAGAAATACGCCTGCATGAAATCTCAAACGCGTTGGTGTGGATAACCGAACTCCAGCTGAGTTTTTAATAATTAATTTAATCTGTGATAGCCTATATAATGTACATTATCTAGCCTATAATATAATCAAAGTTTTATACTTTTAGTTTAAAAAAACCTGGTCAGACCAATACGATCGCTACAATGTAGCCTAGTGTTGCGGGTCTTAAAACAAGCAGCATCCGGAGCGGACCGGAGGACGCCAGCCGTGGCTTCCTTCATCGGTTCAGCCTCAATATCAGGCACAAGTGGAACAGGCAAACCTGCATCTGTGTCGGATAACATCCGGCTGCACAAATCGGCTTTGTGCTTTCCATTAATGAGACTTTAAAAGAGACGAGAAACCTGAAACGTCCTGCATCAAATGTAGTAGTGTTTGATCAAACGCTGTGCAATGTGCACTTCTCATCCGATTAGCCTTCTTTCCAAACATAAGAATTTAACACAAGAAGGTCCTGACTCTGTCTTACAGCCCACGGATTTCTTTATTCGTTATTATGTCACATGAAGTCTGTCCTATGTGTGTCTGTTGTGCAATTACGCATGTGGCCCATCAGCGTATTTATCATTTAAATCTCCGGACATACCAATTAGTTATGATCTAGGTATGAGGTGAAGCATAATATAAAATACATTTCAGATATCTTATCTAACAGTAAATCTGTGAACCTCTATCTATCCGTCTTAACAAGCACTTTTATAGTGTGATAGTAACAGGTACGGGATGGAACCTGCTTACAGCTTAAAGTGTGTCTGTAAAAGACAAAGAAAACACACTGAGTCGACTGTAGTTATTCACTCTTCTGTCGTTCTGCCAGACTTTTATTAAACAAATGTTTAAATACCAAAACATACAAAATATGTTACTTCTCTAAGTGCTTTTCAGACACTCTGATTAATTCACTAAATACAAAATCTAATTTTACTGTTCAAATTAACATCCATGTAAACACAGGCTCATTATGGTTTAATTACCTAAACTAGCATTTTGCCTCTTAGCAAGATTTTCAATGGGAAAAAACCATGTTAACTGACAGAGCTACCAGATAAACAAATAACATTTAACTTATGTAACAATCTTACTTTTGTACATAAACAGAATGAATGATCTATTTATTTATTTTACACAGTATCATGAGCGTTTTTGACCAACTGAAAATCAGAAGGGAATTGAAATTGAAAGTTACGGTCATGCACAAGGCACTTTTCTTAGCATGCTAGCACTCAAAACCGTTTTTTACTCTCTTTACAAACATAAGACCAACAAAGCGTTATAGAACCAATAAAACTTTAAGTGGAATTAAATCTACATCATATTGTGAAAGTTCTGTGTTTTAAACTTCAATTACTAACCTGTAAAAGACAAAGAAAACACACTGAGTCGACTGTAGTTATTCACTCTTCTGTCGTTCTGCCAGACTGAAGCAGAGCGCAGCAAAGACAATAAACAGCCCGCTCAGCAGGAGAGGTGCTGCCCCCTTGTGGCATATACAGGAACAACTTCAAAATAACTTCTTTAACCAAAACACAGATACTTTTGTATAATATTCATACAAAATAACCAATTACAATAACAAAATGTGACAACACATTTCGGTGTGTCACATGATCAGGGTCCGAAATTAACTTTTTGACTCACTGGCCAAGGTGGCAGGTAGATAAAAAAATTCACCGGCCAAACATATTTTTTTACCGGCCAAAATAACAAAGGTTGTTTTTGTGTCCCATACGCATCTGTTACAGTACATTTAATTGAGAAGGCCTTATGTTTTGTTTAATCAATAACAAATTTAAGTCACTGATTCGATCGATTCGATGTCATCAGATCAGGAAATTGAAAAATGGTAAAAATATATATTTGCTGGCCTTTACTTTTTTCTTAATGTATTATCTGTAGGCAGTAGTTCCCATGCTCCTCCTGCTCCCCTCATAACTGCCCCTGCATTACAACATTACAGGCTAAAAACAAAAATCCATCAGAGAAAAATGAATTATTAATCCTCAAAACAAGTTTTCTCCTGATTTAGCTTTGTCAATATTAGACACTTAATATAATCAGCCTGTTCATTATTTGACGTGTGTATATCTCTGACTGCTCCTGCTGCACGTGATGGAAGAGAAAAGTGGAGCGTGCATTTAGCATCCTCTAGCATATCGAAAGTGTTTGTAACACAGCGCTGTTTCACAGAGTCTGTGTGGAGATGTTCACACTTATGATGTTGCTATCGCTAAGTTAGATGCAGACAGTTTGAGCGCGCGCGTTTGTGTTGCAATGTATGTTGGTGTGTCTCAGCGTGCCCCGCGATGCTGACAGTCATGACAGCAGAGAGAGGAGCAGGGAAAAGTAGCTGCAGTTAGGCTACATCAAACGTGCTGAATACTCAGCATAGTATTTATGGCTTTTTGATAAAACATTTACCCGCCCTGTGGCGGATAGCCCTCTGAAAAGTTCTCGCCAAACGGAAAATCTACCCGCATTTCGGGTGTTAATTTCGGACCCTGAGTGTGATCTAATTATTCTCCAACACAGACAGGTTCGCTGCACTGCAAGTCCACACTGAGTTGAAAACGTGCGTACACGAACTGAGACCTGGTGTGCGATTTTAGCGTACCCTCTGCTCACAATTGATAAGTGCCGAACTTTGCGTGGAAATGACCGTACACCCATTTTTCTGCCGTACGTTTGTTTGATAAGTGAAGTAAAACACACCTTACGGACATTACAGAGGGAAGCAGAAGTTAACTTTTGTAATTTAGCAACAAGGAGCGCTGGTAAGAAGCGCTCTGAAACAAAGGTTGTGAACACGATATAACACGCATTCTATTTCCGACAAGCTCTTCCCACTAAAAGTTCCTGGTTTAAATAGTATTGCTTTTATTGTGAAGCAGCTACATTAGAAAATGGGATATTTTTCAACAGAAGCAAATTACTGTAACTCAGACATTTGAAATACAAACGCAGAGGAAAGGAACCTGACAGATTCAGTTATACGCTACGTCCTGAGAAGAAAACACACAGTGACTTAAAAATATCTTTCTAAATGAAACTCAGTTTCCAGCAGAAACCTTTATGACTGTGATGACTCTTCTCATATAAGCTCATATTCTTTTAAAACAATATATCCAGGGCACACTGGTGGCGCAATGGTTAGGGCGCGCGTCCCATGTATTCATGTTCACTTCCACCCGTGGCCCCCTTCCGCATGTCATTCCCCGCTCTCTCTCCCTGGTTTCCAACTCTATCCACTGTCCTCTCTCTGCATTAAAGGCACAAAAAGCCCCCAAAAAAACAATATATCCATTATCTTACCTCTCAGTCGAGGTTTGATTTCAGCTTCATCAGCCTTTGAGGACATAGCCCAAAAATAATAAACTAAAACAAACTTTTTTATGTTCATGAGTGAGACAAACAGCATGTCAGTATTTTATTTAATAGTTGATCGTCTTTTTCCTTGAATACTATAAGCCTTGATTATTATGTTACATGTCATTACATTGTGCTGCCAGTTAAAATAAAGTGGCAGGTAAGAAATGTAAGACTGGTACCCGCCAAGCACCAAATGCGGGTAGATTTTCCGTTTGGCAAGTTAATTTCCAGTGGTGTAGTTGAGGGTATATGCAGGTCAGGTGTATAGGTATACCCACTTATTTTTCAGTCTGCATAGGGTATCCTCACTTCCCTTTGATTCACACCATTTATTGAATGACATCATTCAGTAGTATGCAGCAATTTTTATTCCCAGGGTTGGTGAAGGGATGATCCTCCCTACTGCCTAAAAAGTGCAAGACTGGTAGATTTTTGAATCCACCAGTCACAGGGGCACGTAGGTGAAAAAGTTAATCACCAACCGTGGTATAAAACAAAGTCCTTCATGCCTGTAGGGTTAAAACCTTCTCATAAAACAGACCTCATTCAGTCACAACATTTTACTAGGTTGCAGTATTTTGTTGTGACTGCTTGAAGAGGTGGAGAAAATATTTCCTATTAAATTTAAAAGTGAGTCATTCTCTGGACTTCATTTAACGTGAGAGAAAACCATTAACGCTGACTTTGAGCTCAGACCGCAGGAGTCCTGACAAACAGGAAACAATACGAGAGAAACTCAAGAGTTAGGATTAAAGATCAGCCGAGGACAAAGTCCCAAAACATATCAGATAGCTTGATGTGTGTGAGTGTGTGAGTGAGTCTGTGAGTGTGTGTGTGTGTGTGTGTGTGTGTGTGTGTGTGTGTGTGTGTGTGTGTGTGTGTGTGAGAGAGAGAGTTTGCATGTATGTGTGTGTAAGAGTGAGTGATTGAGAGTGTGTGTGTAAGTGTGTTTGACTGTGTACATATATATATGTGTGTGTGTGTGTATGTGTGTGTGAGAGAGAGAGTTTGCATGTATGTGTGTGTATGAGTGAGTGATTGAGAGTGTGTGTGAGTGTGTACTCCAAATGTATTTTGAAAAGAGGAAGTAGTCCACATTCACAAAGCGGATCCTGCACTGTATGTGATCAGTTTTAAAGTATTACTCAGCATGAACCTGCTTCATTAACTGATGAACCAGAGGTTTAAACAGTAAAGTCATAATAATGTTGAATTAAACTCACCCTGTCTCAGACGTGTTTGTCTTTCTGCTCTGTCCTCTCAAAATGGAGCCTAAGCTCTGACTCACTAGTGATGTGTCGGTCATGAACGATTCGTTCAAAACGAACGAATCATCTGGGTGAACGAACTGAACTGAATCACTTACTGAAAAGAGTTGTTCATTTCTCAACTTCAGTTGCGCTCTCCTCTCTCCCGTCTCTCTCTCCAGACCGTAAGAGTTGCTCAAAGCCCGCCCTCCCTCTCCCTCTCATGTCAGTGATATGTACTGACTGAACCAACAAGACGGAGTCGGTCGGGAGCTCTGTGTCACTAAAGCCCGCCCTTTAGTGTTGTGAAAAGCAGTTATTTTCAGTGTACTGAATCAGTAGAATCAGTTCAGTAAAGTGATTCGTTCAAAAGATTCGTTCACTGAATCGTTCAGTACTTCTCTGCAGCTCTGTCTGTGAATCAGAATTTAATAAGCTGAAACACGGCCGAACGTTTAGTTCTGCTCACGATCGTACTGAGAACAGCCGGTGGTGAATAAATAATAAATAATGAGCTGAGAATTTAGTTGGATAAAGCTCCAGTTTGAAAACTGAAAGCTGCTAAAACAATCACATTTATTTTCCCCGACCGTTCTGTTTAGTACGTTCAGTACAAGAAGAGGAAGAGAGTGACTCGGAGGCGGAGCTCTCGTTCAGTTCGTTCAGTGATTCATGTTGGAGCTCTCGTTCAGTTTGTTTAGTGATTCATGTCGGAGCTCTCGTTCAGTTCGTTCAGTGATTCATGTAGGAGCTCTCGTTCAGTTCGTTCAGTGATTTACGTCGGAGCTCTCGAACTCAGTGAACGAACTGAACGAGAGCTCCGCTTTTCCTCTCAGTTCGTTCAGTGAACGAAACATTAACTGAACGTGAACGAGCGAGACTGCGAGTCACCAGCCTCAGTCACACACACACACACACACACACACACACACACACACTGTACTGACTGAAACACAATCGTTAGTGGATGTTAGAACAGTCAGCTGAGTGAAATTAAGTTGGATATAAAAGCCATTTGTAAACTGACAGCAGCTATAAAAAGCACATACATTTTCGCGACACCTAAATGTTAAATAATATATTATATATAATTTTGGAGACATGAGAGGAAGAAGTCGGGGCGGTAGTGATGTGTCGGTCATGAACGATTCGTTCAAAACGAATGAATCATCTGGGTAAACGAACTGAACTGAATCACTTACTGAAAAGAGTCGTTCATTTCTCAACTTCAGTTGCGCTCTCCTCTCTCCCGTATGCATGGATGGATGGATAGATGAATGAATGAATGTTCAGGAGCTAAAGTTGGATACAGTATGTCTACCTGTTGTCTGAAGTTTTGTTGCATCTTATTACATTTGCACTAAAAAGAGTGTATATATTTTTTTGAATACATTTATGGTACATTGCTTAAAGAGCATAATTTAATTTAGATTCATTTGTTGGCTGGCTGCGGCCTCTTGAGGTGAGATTGTCAATGAGAAAGCCATAGAGATTTAGGGTATTTTTTGTATTACCTGTTTATATTTGGATGCCTTAGTTTTGCTATACATTGCACTTTTCAGTAATATTGAAAGCACTTCATATTGTTACAATGTTCTACTTTTTCGAGGACGAAGATACTTGAAGTACAGTATGTCTACCAGTTGTCTGAAGTTTTTTTAATTTGCACTACAAAGAGTGAATATATTTGTTATTTATTTTTGGTATATTGCTGAACAAATATAATTCAATTTTGCCTTGTTGTGGCCTGTTGAGGTGCAATAAATATCAAAAGTTCCAAAACATCTATTATGTCATTTTTACGGATCCACTATATAAACATAGTAATTATAATATCTACAATAATACATGACATTTGATTGGAGGCTAGTCTCACTTTGTCCCACAGCAACATTAAAATAGTTTAGATTTGTGTACACTGTTTCTGTTAATTATTGATTGTATTAAGTGTCCATTTCATAATAATATTCAGATTTATCATAAATAATTGAACATGCACATGTATTTTAAGTTCTGTTAAAGAGGGGTGGAGGTGGGGTCCAAATTCTTTGACACATTTGAGCATTTAAAAATTTACTTGAAAGTAACGCAATAGTTACTTTCCAAAGTAACTAGTTACTTTTATAATTTGTTAATCAGTAACTACTTGAGTTACTTTTTGGGAGAAGTAACTAGTAACTGTTACTAATTACTTTTTTTAAGTAACTTGCCCAACACTGTTGTTTCCTAATAGACCCAGAGTGTGGAAACCAGGACTCAAACGGGCCAGGACAGCCTTCAGCACAGGGCGTCATGCCCAGACCAACTCGAACTAAACCCTCCTCCACCATTTACACAGAGACAGTTCAGTTCTTGCTGCACAACTTTGCCCTACAGGTAAAAACACACACACATATATAGTCGCTGACCTCACCAGCTGGACACACATTGGTAAAATATGAATGAAACAACTTACTATGTAGAGTATTCCTGTTTGTTTTCTTACTTTATGCAGCTGTAGGTGCAACAGGGATTTATGTCAGCCATTAACCTTGAGCTCCTCTCTCTCTCTCTCTCTCTCTCTCTCTCTCTCTCTCTCTCTCTCTCTCTCTCTCTCTCTCTCTCTCTCTCTCTCTCTCTCTCTCTCTCTCTCTCTGTGCATATACAGTACATCATATTACTGCATGTATCTATCTGTAAATCTCAGTCACTAACCACCTACTTTCCTGAGAGCTCTTGAGCTCTCTTAGGCTCCTCAAGATCGTTGGTTGACGGCCTGCCAGAACAACCCCCACCCCACCCCACCCATACCCCCTCCCCACCGGATCGTTGGTACGGTTTGCCTCCCCCCACCCCCTTGCTCCCTATCCCTCTTCCTGCATCTTATCCCATCTCTCCCCTATCCCTTTTCAAGCCCGGCGCAGTCTAGGCCTGTGAAGGCTGTTTCGTCATGAGCCGGGGATCCAGCTGAAGATTTCTGCCTTTTAATGAGGCAGTTTTTTCTTACCACTGTAACTTTTGCTGCTTTGCTAAAGTGCTCATGATGGATAGGCCGGATCTTTGTAATATAGCAATAAGTAAGGTCTTTTACCTGCTTTTTGTAACATAACAATGAGTAAGGTCTTTTTACCTGCTCTTTTGTAATGTTAACAGACAAAGAGTAAGGTATTCTACCTGCTTTTTGTAAAGTGTCTTGAGATAACACTTGTTATGAGTTGACGCTATACAAAAATAAATTGAATTGAATTGAATTGAATTGAATTGAATCTTGGACTTGTGTGTCTCATACATGGAAGCCAAGTGTCCTCTCTCTTCACATCTGCAGTGAGCCTATTTATTATATTATTTGTAAACTTTTATTTCTTAAGTGCAAACACATCAACACATTTAGTTTAGACAAAACTCACTTTAGACACTAGGTGGCGGTATTTGGCTGTTGTTTAAGTTATTGATCAGTATTTGGGTCAGTTGTTGTATACCTGGAACAAGTTCAACATATCCAGGCTTTCTTTAAGAAAGCTGGTTCAGCAAAGCCAGAAGCTCCAGATAAAGATATCTGATAGTATGAGCTGATTATGAACTTTGTCTGTTAACTCAGGCGTTCTGCTTCAGGCTCTCACCACGTCACAGAAAGGGCGCATGTGAAACATCTTTTGACCATTCTTATTCACAAAAGCGTCGAGTGCAGGCGGTCCAATATAATGAGGTGTGATGATGAAGTTAATTTGGTAAAACAGGATACTGCAACTGCTGATAAGGAATGAGAGAACAATCCTGCAGAAAAGTATTGTGTTCATTCGTACATGAATGTAATAATTTTACCACACACTGCACCACAGTGTCTCCTGTTGATTTATTATTTCTAACTACTCACAGTACAACTGTGAAACTTAAACAGTGAGACATGATTTCAGCAGTGTGAGCAGAAACTGCAGTCAGTTGGATTCTTGTGCTTCACTAGAAATATGCAGAAGTAGCTTCAGTATTTAGCTAAAAAAAAATCAATTCAATATACTGATTTGGTGTTGTGTGGTAATTACCCATTAAACAAATCAGACAGCCAATTTGTGTGCAGAACCTCACCGGAGCTGGAATCAGAATCTGGACTGTTGTTTCCTTTGGGCACTGATTTCCTTGAAGACAGAAAGAAGAACAATTTAAACATGAACTTCTTGCAGAACCATAGAGGCTGTTAAAATCTTCTGCTAGTCTTCCTTACATTTTAAGAAAGATTATAAATTGTTACTAAAATTATTTTGATGCTGATAGCGGTTACAATAACACGGTCCAATCATATGAGAGATAATTTTACCTTTGAGTCCTATGTGAAGGCGTTCTCTTCAGAATCAGCACTGCAAAGACAAGATGATGGCGTCCACCTTCACAACCTGCTGCTTCAGTCTGGCTACATCATGGTCACCTACAGGAACACCACAGAAATACAATCAAAGTACTTCACTTTATTTATCAGAGGATGTACTGTATGCAAAGTAGAATTTTTTTTAGCTGTAATTCCTCAAAAAGATTTGAGACTGCTTTGTTATTTGAGAGGTTAAAATTTAAGTCTAAAACTAAAAAGTTATAACAGACAAATATGATAATGAAATAACCAAAAGAGCATTTTAAATGGAAATGAATCTTGTTGAACAGAAATAGTGTTAATAACAGGAAAGTTATGAAATAACATATGAATCACATAATCATGGAGCAAAGCAAGAAGAGTATTTCTGAACAAATTCTGAATAATCTGAACCAAAGTCACAACAAATCAACTGTAAACTATTGAATTGACTCCTGGTAGTGTGTTGAAGTCTTAAATATAAACTAAAGTAAATGAACACTAAAGTCAACCTGTTGAAGTCTTAAATATAAACTAAAGTAAATTAACACTAAAGTCAACCTGTTGAAGTCTTAAATATAAACTAAAGTAAATGAACACTAAAGTCAACCTGTTGAAGTCTTAAATATAAACTAAAGTAAATGAACACTAAAGTCAACCTGTTGAAGTCTTAAATATAAACTAAAGTAAATGAACACTAAAGTCAACCTGTTGAAGTCTTAGTAGAATATGATCAGCCCGTTTTGAGTCCTTATACAAATCATGTTTGGTTCATATTACATTTCACCATCGGCTGCTCATGTTAACATGTCCATTCTGTTTCTTTTCTTTGAACAGTTAGAGACATTATTGAACCAGATAATAATTTTAGTGTTATCTGAACACATGAAGAAATATTCTGCCTAACAAATATTAATGTTAAATTTCAGCACCGCAGCAGCATCACGGGGAGCGGAAGAAAGTCGAGCCTGTTATTCTTACAGTCTGTGCACACTGAGCAGACTGACCAACTATTAATGTTATTAATAATGCAGACCATCAGGACATATTTTATTTTACTTTAATAGACTGTAAAGTAAAGTTATATAATGCAGACCATCAGGACATATTCTATTTTACTTTAATAGACTGTAAAGTAAAGTTATATAATGCAGACCATCAGGACATATTTTATTTTACTGTAACAGACTGTAAAGTAAAGTTATATAATGCAGACTATCAGGACATATTTTATTTTACTGTAACAGACCGTAAAGTTATATAATGCAGACCATCAGGACATATTTTATTTTACTGTAACAGACCGTAAAGTAAAGTTATATAATGCAGACTATCAGGACATATTTTATTTTACTGTAACAGACTGTAAAGTAAAGTTATATAATGCAGACCATCAGGACATATTCTATTTTACTGTAACAGACCGTAAAGTAAAGTTATATAATGCAGACCATCAGGACATATTTTATTTTACTGTAACAGACCGTAAAGTAAAGTTATATAATGCAGACCATCAGAACATATTCTATTTTACTTTAATAGACTGTAAAGTTATATAATGCAGACTATCAGGACATATTTTATTTTACTGTAACAGACCGTAAAGTAAAGTTATATAATGCAGACTATCAGGACATATTTTATTTTACTGTAACAGACTGTAAAGTAAAGTTATATAATGCAGACCATCAGGACATATTCTATTTTACTTTAACAGACCGTAGTAAATAAATAAAGTAAAGTTATTGTTGGTGATGCGCAACTATATGCTGAATTTGACTACAGATCTGATCGTTCATTAATATGAATCTCGAGCACAGTTAAGTTATAGTATCATGAAGCACAGCCAGCATAGTTTATCAGTTTACAGTCTATGGCATACACAGCCAGCTATTTTTTTCTTTCGTTAACCTTCAGTGTGCCTTGGTCTGAAGAAGACCCGCAAAGGGTCGAAATGTTGCCCGTGGCAACACTTTTATTTAATTTCATTGTAAGCCCTTTTCATTTAAAAAGTTCATTTAAAAACACATTAATAAATATTTATTTGTATTTCATATCCACTTAATAAATAAAACACCAAAACATTAGCAATAAATAACAAAGGCGACATCACAAACACAAAATTGAAAAAGCCATAAACATGGTGTACTTTGATGAGGGTTGGACGGAGGTCCGTCACGGCAGGAAACGCCAACGTCCCTGCCAACCCAACTGGGACCGGGGCAATGAGATCAACCAGGACCATGAACCTCCTGTCTCCTTCGTGAGACGGGTTCAGTTTCCCTTCCCTAACCCTAAAACCTGATTTTAAATATAGAGCTATATTTCATGACATTTATCCTGGCTGTAGATAAAGCAGATATTAGAAGAATTACGGTGAGAGGAGTTTGCTGTGGTTGAAAAACAGTTGAATCGTTGTTGATTTTTAGTTATGATTTCAAAGTGGTTTCAATATTAATGGAGGAAGCAAAAGTGACGCTGATCCAACATCAGTGTAGTGGCTATTTGTCCAAAACAACAAAAAAAACTAAATAAAAATAATCAAATGACCACTGATACACCATGGGGGACGTAATGTACGCAGGCAAAAGAAATCCAATGTCCATGCAGGAGCTGCGGTATTTTGCTGGTTTATTTGATGAAAACAAACAAAAGAACAAAGAAAATCGTGGCTCCCGCTGCCTCTCTTGACCTGTTAAAACAATATGCCCACCCAGGTGCATGCCGGTCCACCACCTGCCTCTGATTTAAATAATCTCCGGTGCCCACAGTATTACCCAAATACCTAACAAAATACTAATACAAAACTAAATTTACTAAACAAATAACTAGCAAAAAAAGAAAGAAAACGTTACCCAAAATCTTTTCTAAATAAATAAAACGTGTAGAATAATTAAATAAACAACACCACCCAAATATTAGTAAACTAAATACAAAAACTAATTCTATGCCCAATTAAATAGCTCCAACAATCAGATTCAAATGTCAACGACACATTAATGTTGATTCAACAATTTTTTTATGTTGTCTTGCAATCTGGGAAAGTTACCAGTGACCATGTTTAAATGTTGGGTTGGGTCATGAGACCTGAGCAGTTGTTGTGGTAAATTCCAATTTCATACGCCTGTAAAGAAGAAACATATCATGCTGTTTGAGGTCAGCCCACACCAAGAAGCTATAAAAGGTTCTGACGTCCTCCCAGACCGCCGTAACATGAGACTGTCTTCATCATCGACTCAAAGGTACCAATCTGTCTTCATATTTTAAAAATCACCAAGAATATAAACATGTTTTAGACTGTTTGATCTTTGTTTCACTTCTGCATTCACCAGCTGATTATTATTTTATAACCTTTAAAAGCTTGTTATGAAGGAAGTGAAGTCAGGTTCAATATATATATTAACCATGTAAAGACACAATGTGTTGAAGTCAATGGTAATCTCAAATTTCAATAAAACTCGTAAATTTAACAATACTTAATGGCATGGTGAGCAGATAGATTCTACTTTTGTCTCATAAATAGTTCTTGAACTTCTACTGCTAATGAATCATTTAACGTTATTAAAAAAAACAAAAGTTAAAGATGTGAGAGTCCAGTTCAGTCCAAAATGTCCAGGATTGTAATATTGGGTCTCTCTTCTTCCTCTTCTCGTCCTCATGCTTTAGAAGAAGAAACAAAGAAAACCAGAGATGGAACTAAATGTGGTGAAATGGAAACCATGTGAGTTTGATACAATAATGTGATTTTTATTTTCATTTAGAGGAAGCATTGGAGGCAGCTATGTCTTTTTTTGTTGCTAAGGTTTTTTTTTGTTTAAATCGTATCTTTATTTGGAGCGTACAGGTAGATACAACAACATAGCAACATTAGTAAAAAAAAAAAAAAAAAAATGTCCTTCAAGTTTTGGTTGTTTTGAGTCCGGAAAAAGCGCAACACCAGCCATCCAGGCAAACAAGTCCAAAGAAAGTAAAGTCATAGATCGTGGATCAGATTTCGTTCGTCCTTTGTAGTGTCCACTCTCCCCTAATAACTTAAATTTCACAGCAATTGTGATAAAGTAATATCAGTGGGTACACACTAACCTCTTAAGGACAGTACTGACAATTTTCCCGGGATAAACAGAGCCAGAACTCCAAGAGAACTCTGACACCACGGTAAGGTAGAACAGTTTACATGAAACTATGAACAGAAACCAGGGTGGTCGTCTGCTGCTGCTGCTAATAAAAGTATGTGAGTGTTATAGTTAGTGCGGAATTATTTACCATAGGCATGGATACCCGAATTATTTTTTGGACATTTCTGCACGTTTGGCTCCTCTGGGAGTTTGTGACTGCGAGCAGAAACAACGTTCCTGGCGGGTCGTGAACTCAAGAGACATTCTGCTGCAGCTCGGATTTAAAACTCATCACGCCATCAACACAGACATGCTTCCTGAAGAAATTCTCCGGGATAACTCAGTCAGCCAAGACAACTCCGCTCACAGAAATAACAAGGTAACCAGGAGGGGAAAGAGAAAGGGAGGAATCAGAGCCAGGCTCAAACGGGAGACATGTAAACAACGGCCGCTTCCATCTATCATCCTGGCTAATGTACGCTCCCTCCGCAATAAAACGGACGAGTTACAGGCCAACATTAACCACATGCATGAGAACAGGACTGCCTCTGTTCTTGCTTTTACTGAGACATGGTTAAATAAGAACGACGATGATAACACGCTGCACGTTGATGGCTTCTCCCCCCCTTTAAGACTTGATCAAGACAGTGAGCTCACTGGGAAACAACATGGCGGCGGCGTGTATCTTTATGTAAACACACGCTGGTGCTCGACGATTGTCGTGAGGGAGAAACTGTGCACCTCGGACATTGAGCTTCTGGCTGTCTCCCTTCGCCCTTTCTATCTCCCCAGAGAATTTCCACAGCGTTTTCTTATCCTGGTTTACATCCACCCCAGAGCTAACGCAGCCACAGCCACTGAACACAAACGTATTAAATAAACTGGAACTCATATCACCGGACTCCCAAATTCATCTTGGGTGATTTCAACCATTGCTCTCCTGAAAAAGCACTAAAAGGCTACCAGCAGTACATTACATGCAGCATGTCATGCAGAAAGAAGGAGTACTCATACTGAAAGCAGAACTCATCATGAAATGTGGATGTGTTTACTGCATGTCACATGCCAAGGAGAAGTTTCCCAACACCAAGCATTCTTCTGATTCTGTAAAATGAGAGCGCTGATTTTGTGTATTTGTTCTTGTAATTTTCAGATCCACTCCGAGTTGTTGACTTTTGATCCAAGTAGAAGTTGTGCTTTTGATTGCGACTAAATGTCGTGATTAACCCAGATGAGTGTGCATGCGTGTCCTCTCTGTTACGGCTGCGTGCACCCTCGTAATTAACACCCACAGGCTGCGTCCTCCGTCCGCAGCACGGATCAGCACTGCTGGACAGAACCTCTAATCGATTTCAATTATTTCAATTATTTCCAGGGCAGTCACGCGTCCATTTTGGGACATGGAAGAAATGTCCGACGTTTGGAAACATTTTGTCTTCTGGGAATATGATACAGAACAAAAAAGTTAAACGTAAACACTGCGGAAAAACTGTTTGCAAGAAATGCAAGTTATTTATTTTCTTCTGTTTTAGAGAAGTTCATTTATACTCTAAAACTAAAATGTGTCATTTTCATTTCGTGACGTTTTGATTTCAGTTCGAAATATTCATTAATAACCTCAAAATAGTTCATCAGATATGCACTCTGTCATTAAAAACCAGCCTTAATAGTTTAGCATATTTACAGTAGAGACCTTGTCAATGAACTTTGAGGGCAAAAAAACAAAAACGAAATAATCCGTCATGAATCGTAATCGAGGTAAAATATTCAATTAATCGTGATGTTGATTTGAGGTCATATCACCCCGGCCTACAATGTATGTATGTATGGTATAAAACCGCACAAAACACACAATCAAACACAAGTAAGGACATATTTCCGCCCTGTCAAAACGGAGTGTTTTATTCTGAAAATAAACCGGATGTTTTAATTTGGTTTCGGTCACTGACTTCCCATCCCTCTTGATCTTTTCTGTGCTAAATTGATGCTCTGCGAAAACTAGAAGCCCTGCACATCTGGTGGAAGTTAGCCATTAAGGGTCTTTAGACTAAACACAGTATTTAGATAAATAAAGCATATGATAGGATTTATGGAGGCTACATTACAAACACTTCCTGTTGGACTGATGTGCGTGTTTTTTCTTTTTTTGGGGGGGGGTGTGTTTCCAGTTGCTGCTTGTCTGCTTCTGCTCAGCGTGTTCTGCATCAACCCTGCAGCTGTCAATCTGAAAGAACAACTAGTTGATTGTTTCAAGGACAGTGATTATGATGAACTGCTGCAGACGGTGCAGAAAGGCCTCCCACACTTGAACTCATCCCATCATGTTGTTATTGTTGGAGCGGGTGCGGCAGGACTGACGGCTTCCAAATTACTGCAAGACGCAGGACACAAGGTACAGACGGCGGGTGGATGCTTTATAGCCACAGAAAGGCACTTCAGGAACAGCATCTGTGTGGAACCAAATGTGATTGAATGTCTCAGTACTTCCTTTACTAAAGATGAGGAAGATTGTGAATGTGCACCCTGATTGAAAATGTACCTTTCTTTATAACGGTGGTTCTTTGCAAAAGGTTGTATCTGCAAAATTTCATAAATGTGCTTGTCAACAAATAATTTTGGGTTTCAAAATGACACACCCTTTCACTGGATACATCATTCATTTTTCCCTGTCATAAAAGTTAGACAGACACACATTGGGCGATGTGGGTTATTACTATAGTTATCTGTTCTGAAAAGGTGACTGTATTAGAGGCCAGCGGTCGTGTTGGAGGACGGGTAGAGACCTACAGGAACGAAAAAGAGGGCTGGTTTGCTGAACTGGGAGCCATGAGGATACCTAGTTTTCACCTGTGAGTTTAAATTAAATTTTCTGTTCAAAACAAGATCAAAAATGTAACGGTAAAACACATTATTCTAAATCAGCTGTAGGCATTAAACTTCTACTACGTCTCTCATCTCACCCACGTCCATTATGATGATATCCATGGGAGTTCTGTTTTATACATATTTATGTCTTGGTGCTGTTTTTATGATGTGTATCAGCTGTATGGACTTCTGTTAAAAAACAAATTGCCCCTCAGGAACAATAAAGATTGTCCAATCCAATCGTAAAAAGGACCCTTGGAGAACACCGCTGTAAAATAATCTCGGAGCGGAGTTATTATTTTTGTGATCAATGGGGTCAAAAGCTTGAGACAAATGAATGAATGCTGCAGTTCTGACCTCCTTAATGTCTAAATCTGTAGTAATTTTGTCTGCTAATCAGATCGAGACTATATTACTTTTCATGGAATCCCTATTGATAATCGTATTGATGTTCCCATGTGGCCAGAATTAACATCACATTTCTCTTCTCTCCATAGTATCATCCGCTGGTTTGCTAATGAACTCGGCGTGAAGCTGAATACATTTGTCATGGATGACATAAACACTTTTTACCGGGTCAAAGGGCTGCGAAAGAAGAATTATGCCGTGAAAGCAAACCCTGACATCCTGAAGTATAAATTGCCAAAAAGTGAGAGGGGCAAGTCAGCGGACCAGCTGCTACAGCAAGCTTTAGATAAGGTACTGTATGTTAATAAGAGGGATGCTATCTGATAGCAGTAACAACTTAAAAATGTGATCTTCTGTGTAGGTGAAAGAAGAGGTGGAGGCACATGGCTGCAAAGCTGCACTACAGAAATACGATCACTATTCTGTAAAGGTAATTCATACTGTGATCTCATGAGATATTAAGTTAGAAAATAAAATGTGTGCTGGGAGAAACAGCAGAAAAACTTATTTTCTTTTTATGGTTAATATGTAGAAATGTAGAAAACCTTTGTGTGCTTTGTCCCAGGAGTATCTGAAAGAAGAAGGTGGGTTAAGTCCAGAGGCGGTGCAAATGATTGGAGACTTGCTCAATGAACAGAGTCTTATGCATCTGGCCTTAACTGAGATACTCTACCTCCAGAGAGACGTCAGTGACAGTACCACGTAAGTTTTCCCACATTTGTACATTCATCCAAAAAGATTTTAGGTCAATGTTACAATTTACTTTAAAGCCAGGGTACTCCTGTTTTTAACACACCCCATAGGGGTCAAATGCCAACCATCAAGAGGGGACATCCCAGCAGCGTTCTGTCATATCATCTGTTTCAAAGTTCAACAAATCAACCGGTGTAGAATTTAGACTTTTGAACGTTTTGGGTAGCGAGAGAAGGAAAATGGAATGGAAACCAGGAACTGCTCATCCACCCAAACTGTTTCTGAAGGATGGTCTTTAACACATTTCCAGAGACTACACTTCCTTTGCTTTGGCACGCTTCGGAGAGGCATACTTCGGCACGATACACTTCATGCACGAGCACAAGCACATGGGTACACAACGCTGACAGCCTTCATTATGGAGAAATCCAGAGTTTCATGTCTGTATCTGACTAACATGACTCAATATAAGACACAAAGTAGCTGTCATGTTCTCTGTGTTGTTCTCCGGTGTGCAGACGCGTCTGTTTTTTTTTTTCCTTGAGTCCGCCTGTTTGTAAACTGAGCACGCTTCATGACGTTATGTATCTCAGAATGGTTGTTTGGTCCGCACCAGGGTTTGATTGATACCTTTTTAACTTGTTGCCAGCTGAACTGCTTTTGCTTACAGCTTGGCCCACATGTTTGTTAATAGACTTATAACCCTAACCCTAACCCTTTGTTACTTTCACCCTTTGTTCTTTTAGTATTTGCTAAGAATACTTCAATATTTCTATATTTTGCCATAAAAGTAGGCAGTAGCTTCACTCTGTCAACATACTATTATCACTCTTCACCATTTCTGTCTGGAAGGATATATGAGGATTTTCTTTCCATTGCAGGTACGATGAAGTCACTGGTGGGTCAGATCTCTTAACTACAGCTTTCCTCACTGTTCTTGATGTCCCTATTCACCTTAACTCCAAGGTCAAACACATACATCAGTCAAAAAAGGGAGTTACTGTTTCCTATCAGAAAGGCAACCAGTCATCTTTGACAGAAATACCCGCTGACATTGTCCTGGTAACTACCACAGCCAAAGCCGCCCTCTTCCTGGACTTTGATCCATCACTCTCCGCTAAAAAAATGGAGGCCCTGAGGGGGATCCACTATGAGAGCTCCACTAAAATCATCCTCACCTTCAGCAAGAAGTTCTGGGAGGAGGACGGTATACAAGGAGGGAAGAGCATCACAGATGGACCCTCTCGTTACATCTACTACCCCAGCCACAGTTTCCCAACAAATAAGACCGTCGGCGTCCTCCTGGCTTCCTACACCTGGTCTGATGACTCCCTCCTCTTTTTAGGAGCAAATGATGAAGACCTGAAAGATCTGGCTCTGAGAGATTTGGAAAAGATCCACGGCAAACATGTCAGGTCTCTGTGCACAGGTGTGGTTGTGAAGAGGTGGAGTGAAGATCCTTACAGTTTGGGTGCCTTTGCCCTCTTTACACCCTATCAGCATTTAGAGTACTCTAAAGAGCTCTTCAGAAGTGAAGGCAGGGTGCACTTTGCTGGTGAGCATACAGCTTTTCCTCATGCTTGGATTGAGACATCTATGAAGTCTGCTATAAGGGCTGCTAGTAACATCAACAAAGTGGTGAACAAACACTCAACTGAAAGTCAACAAAGAGAAGAGCTCTAGGGTCTTAAATTGGCCTTTTTATTAGTGGTTTTAAGGAGGAGGCTAACTATGATTCCCTCTTTTACCATGATTCTTGTTTGGTCAAACTGATGTATTTCATAGGGTTAGATATTGTCAGGAATCCGGTAACTCTTGTTTAAGAACAGGTTTTAGCTACGACTATTGCTTACACCAATGCATGTTTTTATGACTAATGTTCATCCTGTTTTTCTAAACGTTTAGCATTTAAACGTTTAGAAAAACACCTCTAATCTGCACCTATGGAGAAAGGGCCTTCAGCGACACAGCCCCCCAACCTCTGGACCACCCTCCACTCAGACATCCACAATGCTACATTTTTGGACTCATTTAATAAACTTGGAAAACACCATCTGTTCTCCACAGCCTACAACCTCCCTGAACACTGCGTCTCGATCCTTTGTTACCGGTCTCACTTTGGTTTTTCTTGTATTTTTTCTTGTATTTTTCTTGTACTCTACTTTGTAAAGTGCCCCCTAAAAGGTGCTATATAAATTCAACTCATTATTATCATATTAGTATGGAAGCCCATTTCCGCCAGTTAAAAAAATAAAAATGAAACCTTGGCTTTGTTGAGATTTCTTTTGCCAATATGAAGTCAAAATTATGAGATAAAAAAGTCATAATTATGAGATAAAAAGTCATAATTATGAGATAGTTGAAAGGAAGAAAACTTACTAAAGACAAAGCAGTAGCTTTACTTTGGTTTGAGCTCTAGCTGCTGTTTAATATGATATGGATTGTGAGTACACTGAGACTTACTTTAAACGTGGTTATACCACAAATGAAATATTATCTTTGCTAGCGGATTCGCATGGGATAGTGCTAAGCAAACGCACCCTTGAAAGGATTTTAAGGAAGAAGCAGCTCTGGCGAAGAAAGAATAAAACTGATGTGACTGAGGTGGCTACCTTTATTGAGAATCAACTGGAAGCATCTGGTCAGTGCCATGGCTACAGATGGATGCACCAAAAATGTTGGTTACATGGGATTGTGACTGACAGAGAAACAGTTCGAGTATTGCTGCAGTTATTTGATGGTGAAGGTGTTGATGTCAGGTCAAGAAACAGACTGCGGAGGCGTGTTTACCACAGCTGTGGTCCAAACTATGTTTGGCATATTGATGGCTATGACAAGCTTAAGCCATTTGGAATTGCAATCAGTGGATCCATTGATGGTTTTTCCAGGAAGATGATTTGGCTTGAAGCTTACAAAACAAACAATGACCCAAAGGTCATCGCTGGCTACTATATGGATGCTGTGACCAATGCTGGTGGTTGCCCTGCCAGAATCAGACTTGACTTGGGGACAGAAAATGGCCATATGGCTGAAATGCAGCAGTTTTTGCATTTTTCTGAGAACCAAGCTGAAACAGACAGTGTAACCTTTGGTCCAAACACTGGAAAACAAGGGGATAGAACGATGGTGGTTAACCTTGAGAAGTGAGTGTGTCCAGTTTTGGATTGAGCTATTTGACAAACTGAGAGAAGATGGCTACTTCTCAGACAACTTCTTGGACAAGTCCTTGATCCGGTTTTGCTTTCTTCAAACGATACAGGTAAGTGACACATGAAAATATTGCCCAATTATATTTTTAAGAGACACAAATGACCATGTGTGATATAGTCATTGCCTTTATGGTGTATGGAGACTAAAAAATACATTTTGTTTTGTTTTGTGGTTAACAAAGAAATCATGATGGTTGGGGTAATTATCAAATGAATTCATATCATATAATATACAGATACTGTATATAGAATAATTTTATAATTGTATGATAAATGACATCACATGATGATGTCAAAGACAGGTTTTTTTTTACATTTTGATAGCTGTTATATTATGCCTGTAACAGTAGTTGCAGTGCAAAAAATTACAATTTGCTGGTATTCATATTATTGTGCGAGCCCACTGTATCACAAGCAAGGACAAATCTCACAGATAAAAACCAACCATGGGTCAGGACTACTAGCCAGGGCAGTAATTATTAATGGCTTATATTTTATGCACTGACTAAATATGATGTGCCTTCTAGGAAGAACTTGATGAGGTTGTTCTGACTTGGAATAACCACAGAGTCCGCCAAGTCCACAACTCACGCTCACCTCATGGACGTCCCTCCATATTGCATGCAGTCCCTCAACTGTACGGAGGCAGGGATTGTTTACATCATGTGGATATGGAGAAGATTCAAATCTGCCTTGAAGAGTGTGTGTTCAAGGATGAGATGTGTTCCACATCTGTGCGGACCTAATGTCAGAGTATAATCTAAATTTGACCAATGATGTGTTTGAAACAGTTAACCTGTACATCAGACTTAGGCAGCTGATCAACAATGAACTGGACCTAGATGATTAACTTCCCTAGGCCTGTGTCACTTTGTATATTCCCCTTTTTATGTTTTTCTCACAAACACAGTTTTCTTCCATGTGTTTTGACCTGGGAGGAATGCTAATGTAATTGTAGTTACCTAAGAAATGTTAAAGATATACAAACTATGTTCAGTGCATAAAGTTCTTTGTTGAACTGACATTGACTACTTGTAAGAAGTGAGTAAAAATGCAAATTCACACATTTAGAAACATTTTTTTTATTAAAACATTTTTATTTCACAGTATACAAAACTGCTATGTTTTCATTTTAACTACAATGTAATCTAACTTATACAGCAGATAGTATATAGCAGTAACAAAGTTATTGGCTTATGTAACAGTTGAGAATGCCTTGCTCTCTTTTGATAACCAGCAATAACAGCACCTGAAAAAATAGTGCTTGAGATGTGAAATGACAGGAGTATTAAATCAAAGGTACCTGTTTTGTTATAAAGAAAATAACTTACATAAATGTGCTGGAAAAACTCTGAACTGAAAATAATAAATGTACCAAGAAAATAACACAAATATTTCATTTGATAATGATTTTTTATCATAAGCTTATGTTTTTTAAATTAAAACAAATATGTGCATTTGGAACAAAAAAAGGTTATGCAAACATGACATATAATGACATTACCCTGTCGTATCAATAAAAAAAGTAGAAGTAGGTAAACTTATGCAAGATGCAAGCTCTCTAATGTGTCGACAATAGAGTGAAGCTTAAAGTGGGGATTTCCCAAAAATAAGACGGAGGCTTGTTGTTCTGTGTTTGTGTTATGGAGCCAAGGTACAATAAGCTGAACAAATTCTTTCAAGCTTCAAAAAACACCAGTTGTGAATGTGTCAAACAGAGCACAGATGGTTAAGTTCCTTCATTTTTCTCTCTCATCAAAAATTACCATTGACATTAGAACAAGAAATTTATGTTATAACCGTAATATGTTGTCTGAAATAACTAATTTGTTGGTGAAGTCTACACCATCATTCTTAAACATCGTACTTAATAAAGGTATTCACAGTACTCGGCATTGAAACATACTTCTTTAAATTTCTTAAATTGAAAGCAATGATGAACAACTTAAAAGTGGCAGCAGAAGAATGTTGAAAGCATGTTAAAGGACCACTAGGTAGAATTTAGGGAGATTTATAGTCAGAAATCAAATGTTATTATTGTTTAATCATCAGAAACTAAGGATTGTTGTGTCTTCTTTTGTTGTATTCTATTGGTTGCCAGTGAGCAACCTCACCACAAGGTGTCACTAATTTCTACACACTGGTCTTTTAAAACTGTGATACTAAAGTAAGGTAAAACATGGTGTCTGTAGTTATTACTTTAATACCCAAATTTAATCTGAAAACCTACAAACCTAATCCTGAGCCTCTGAGGTGAGTCAAGCACATTTGGGCTGAAATCTTTTTATCTTAGATAATGTCCATTACCCACACACTGCTTTCTAGGACTTTGTTCATTTCATGTCAAAACTCTGGGTAGCTGTCATAACTGACTGGCAACTCCAAGAAACAGCCACATGTATGAGCAACAGGTCTTCTCTGAAATCCCTGAAGTTGTGAGAAGGTGGCAGTGATGCTCTTGCCTATGAACAAGTCTGATCCAGTGCAATATCTGAGGAAAAAGGAGAGGTGCTGGGTGTCTGACTCTCTAAGATATGTGCTTACATACTTAACAATTTGTTTCTCCTTGGCATTCTGGGTTCTGGGGTAAATAATTGATCTCATGATCTTTTGTGATGTCGGTTGTAGCTCTTCATAGATTGCTGAAATCCCTTTTAACTCTGATCTAATGGGTCTGAGCATTTTCTTCCAATGTTTAATCACAAAAGAAGGCTCCTGAATCAATTTCTGGTGAGCAAGCTCCTTCAAGATTTGCTCAATGTTATCTGCTGTTGGAAGCCTCCGGCAGTTGTGAATATCCATAATTTCCAACAGTTCTTCCTGGTCAACATCTTCAAAATGTAAACGACATGATTCAAGGATCACTTGCTCAGACTCTGACACATACTTGAAAAAGATGCCCACAATATCACTCTCCACAAAGCCCAAAAGAGCTTGTTCCAACAGCACGGGTGCAAGATTTACAGGAAGGTACTTCTCTTTTTTCCAGCCAAATGTGATAATTCAGCCTACACTTTCCCATTCTTGTTCACGAAAATCATGACGTAGGTATGGCACTTTGAAGACATTTCCCAAAGTGCACTGCTCATAGAAGTCATTCCAAAATTCTGACAGGACATCCCTCAAAACACCTCCATCATCCACAGCTTTTTCAAGCATTCCATCTGGGAGGATAAGTTGAAAGTAAAGGTTATCCTCCATGATTCTTTCCTCCAAAAAAACTTGAATAAGTTCTTTAAGAATCTGTCCACGATGAAGAACAACAATTTTCTTTAGTCCTTCTCTCTGACGGGCTTGTTCCTGTCCTATATCCGTGGAAGGAGGCAAAGGTGGTTCCTGAGGCAATGTATCATCAAGACTGGAGTACTCACTTACATAGACGCTTTGTGTGGGGAAAGTTACAATGTCACTATCCTCTAAGACATCCAAATTAAGTAATGTTTCATGTTCAGGGAAACTACGTAAATCAGTTGGGTCAACCGTGGTATAGAGAAGGGACACACTCTCACTCCTTGCATCTGTAAATACTGTGCTGTTTCCAACAAAAATGATATCTGGGGTATTTATCTCCACATCTGTTGCTTCTGCTGGAGAGCTGTGATGGTTATCAGATCTAACATGTGTGTTTTCACCTTCTGTGGTTGCATCACTATCTTCCTCCTCCAGATGTATGTCTTGCTTCTTGGTTGTTAAATAGAAACCTAAGAGAGGTAACTTTGTCTTTTCATACAGTTCCCCAACTGTGATAGTATCGTCCAATGAATGCTGCTGAAAATCGGTCAAATCAATGTCAAAATCAGTAAGGGTACCCTCTGCATTTTTTCCATCTGGAAAAAACAAGTGCAGAGCCTTTTCTAGTAAGTTCTCTTTTTTACTTTCCTTTGAGACACTCTTTTTTCTGGTCCCTCCACCCTTTTTGGTGCGTACCTGCACAAATCCTCTTTCTCTGAAATGCATCCATCCTATCTCAATTTTTCTCTGATTCTTTTGGGCGTTGTTTGGAATGGTGTGATGTTCTCTTTCAGGCACATGATCACCCTTGCTTCTTGATAGTTTTCCTCTAAGCCGCTCAAAAACCTTCATTTTGCGACTCCTTGGTTCGTTTTCCTTGCGTCTGCAGTATCCAAAAACAGCCAGCCGATCACCATATGATGGCAGATAATCCCTTAGCTGTTCATCTGTCATGAGGTTTATGACACTGGTATCAATCTAAAAGGGAGAAATATTTAATTAATTATTTGGTAAAGTGCTTTCAATTATAATAATGAACAACCTGCATAAAGCCAAACATATTTGTGAAGCTGATCTCAACTTTTGTTTTTTAATATTAATATATGACTCAGTTCCTATATAAGTACCTTCTCCTGTTCCATTCACTGTATGTCTTCCTCAGGCACATGCCTGGACCTTAAGTAGTCACTGAGCTCATCCATCTTGTTACAGTTCAAAAACCCTCTGCACCTATGTTAAATAGAATTAAAGCTCAAACATTATAACCTAATACATAAAATCTCTGACAAATCTCTCCCTTTGTAGTTTTGCTTTTTAAGCACCTTTCCAGTCAATGGTTAGATAATATATATAGATATAGATATTTAACTGATGTACATATGTTTGATTTTTAACTTATTTTTATTTTTTATAATTATATTCCTGGTTCCTGTTTTTTTGAGCTGTTGTAATGAAAAAATTCCCCCATGGGGATCAATAAACTTTATCTTTATCTTTATAAGCAAAAACCTTTTGTTTTACAATGAAGAAAGGGAGCAGTCTCATTTTGTGTTTCATGTTTCTAGTAGTGTTTTTAAAAAATAAGTCACCTGATCAAAACCTGACCCATGATGCTATTACAAACGCACTACTTAAAATGGGTAAGAGGGCATAATCACATAATCATTTGATTTAATGTGAAGCAGCTTATGACAGCACTGATTGATCAAGTAGGCCTACCTTAAAAAAACTATAGCTTGTAATAACATGCATAGCTGGATGTTGAATCAGTTATCAATAAAATACAGAAGCCTTGATTAACAATGCATCTCTTCAAAATGTAAACATGTTTTTGTAAAATATAAAATATTTTAATAAACAAATATAATATAAACACCGGGGCCGGTGAGGAGATGAAGCAGCTATTCAACAGATTTCGGGTGTTCATGGCTTTAGGTTACATGTATCGTGATGACCCCCTTACTCCTTACTCAGAGAGCAATGCGAAGGCCGATAGCCGCCTCACTACAACACTTTGTTTACGTTTCAGGGACACCATCTAGTACCGTGAGCGTTAGCCTACTGTGTAGTAGCCTACAGGCTACATTGACATTTGAGTCAACGTCAGCGCTACGTAAACAGTAATGTAATGTGTTTAGTTCTAACGACAACCGGATTAAAAGACACAACTATTTGGGCTATCATGCATCTAACATTTATTACATTTGGTAGAATTAGTTACCTTGTTTAGGATTGCATTGCGTGGCTGGGCGAGTGAGGGGATGCAGGGACTACAATGCCAGCTGGATCACATGACTTTTTTATCTCATAATTTCGAAAAAATCTCAATAAAGCCAGGTTTTCATTTTTATCTTTTTAACTGGCGGAAATGGGCTTCCATATATTACAAAGTATATACTAAGTTTTTTTTAAATGACATATTATTTTCTTTTTTCAAAAATGTATTTAGTGAATGAAAATGACAGTTCTGATGAATCAACATCTTAAGGTAACCATCAAACTGAGAAATAATCTGACAAACATTCGGTTAGTAGAAATCTAGGAGTTCTATTTGATCAAGAAATGTCTTTTAGCTCTCACATCAGGCAAATTTCAAGAACAGCCTATTTTCACTTTCGTAATATATCCAAGATCAGGAATATCCTGTCGCAAAATGATACAGAAAAACTAGTTCATGCACTCGTTACCTCCAGATTGGATTATTGTAACTCTCTTTTGTCAGACCATGGAGCAGACGCATCAATTTAACACAGAAAAAAGCAGGACGGGAAGATATATGCAGCGAATAGAGAAACAATGACATTCCTGTTGGAATAAATGACACATTGGGTGCGTCTGAATTGTCTTTTTTGCTTAGGAAGGTTCCTAACTGAGTGAAATGACCTGGAAGCATTTCAGTGGCTGTTTGAATTCTCTAAAAGCTAAGGAAAGGTGGGTCAATGCTTCCTTTATAACCTCCTTTGGCCTAGGATACACTGGACCATCCTTTACCAAAGGAGATGAGATATGTGGTCCCACAATTCCTTGCGGATGCAACATTTAAAGCGAGTCGTGAATCCGACCGATCTGTTTGAGGAGAAATGCGGAGACAATCTGCATTTGGTTTATTAATTGATTTGACTTATAATTTGTAAATGCCTTTGTATTTATTGTATTTCTTTCATTCTATTTAGTGTGTGTGAAGAAGGTGAACATTGCTTTTATACATTCTTGTATCATGTCAGGCCTTGCTGTTATTTGATGTTGATTCATACGAGAAATTGTAATATAAAACATTGTTAATAAAACAAGAAATGAAAAGAAACGATGACCGAAAAGGGACATGAATATCTCTGCGCCTCGGTAACTGTCCCTGATGTGTGCTAACATCTTCATGTCACAAAAATAGAGAACACTTTCCAGTTTACTGTTTGTGCCCCTTGCTGAGGTCAAACATGATCCATATTGAAGCTCAGACCATGAAAAATATGTTTTTATACGTCCCAAACTTCATGGAAATAGTTCAGGAAATTGAGTGGCAAATTCATTATGGCACAGCTGGCAAGTTTTAGGAACTATATCGTTTGGCACTGTCTGACGTCACACTGATTTTTATCCATCCAGATGTGTGCATGAAACACCGCATACTCAGCCTTTATACAAGAGGCCCCAGGACATGTTCAAATCTGCTATATTCTCTGAAATGGACTGGGTCCTGATTGAATAGGAGCTCACTCCTCCGTTTCAACCTGTTGAGGCCCTCGCACAAACATTAAGGAAGGCTCAAAAAACAAGGGTAAACCCCATCTTGGCTTATTCCAAGACGGTGTGGCGAAAGGTTCATAAAAATTGTAAACGCTCTGAAACTAACCAAAAATATGGTATAATCCTAAAATAAAAATAGGTAAATAAACAATTTACTGGGCGTAATGGCTAAGACGAGGTATCAGAATGATTGGGGACCTATTTGAGGATGACCAGTTTCTTTCTTGTAACAGGATGATGGAGAATTTTAACTTAGAGGGTCATGGTCATCTCTGGAAGTATCTGCAAATTAGAGACTGTATGGAAAAAATGTTTCACTTTCCTTAGGAAAAAAACACAATCGAGCAATACTTTCAACTACCGGTAATGTTCCTTAAAGCCTCAAAGTGGTATGAAATATGTCCATGGTTAAACAATAATGAAGGTAAAAATCTTCAGAGGATTTGGGAGAAAGATTTGGGATAAACACTGGATGAGGAGATGTGGGAGAGGATTCTTTTACAGAATGGGAAGTATATCAGAGAAGCGAGGGGCAAATTTATTCAACATAAAATACTGAATAGATATTATTACACCCCTGCAAGACGTAATAGTATGGGTTTAATCCAAAGTAGTTCATGTTGGAAATGTAAATCAGAATGTGGTACATATATTCATGCTTAATGGGAATGCTGAATGGTCTTCCCATTATGGAACAATGTTTTAGCACTTATGGAGGACTGGTTGAGATGCCAACTTCCCAGATCACCTCAGCTTTGTCTCCTGGGGGATAAAGGTGTAGTACCCTTGTAGGTATCCACTGAATGAAGCCGTAGCTTGACGCTCCCAGAACTCCTCTCTTAAGTAATTTTCATCCAAAAAATCCATGGGACCAAATGATCAAAGTTTAAATGTTTACTTAAACATAAATAAACAAAAAACAGATACAGGTTAGTCCAAAACTATACAAAAAGAGAGATGAGGAGAGAGAGGTCAAAAGACTGTGTGGCTCCACTCTCTACTAGTCTGAACTGAGCCCAATTAAGTCCACAAGCCCCTCCCCCTCCCGGATCCAATGAACAAAAAGTATTACATGCCTCCATAAATTTAACATGATGAGCAATAAGGCTCCTACAACCCTATTTAAGCAAATACTCATTTAAAGTATTAACAACTGGCTTAACAACATGTGCTCGGCTAATTCTTAGATTTGGAAAGAATCAAGAACTCTGACACTGAAAATGTGGAAAGAAGAAATGATGACAATAGCTGCTTGTGAAAATATGCTTGGAAAGGTGAACTGTAAGAATGACATTTCTAAGGAGCAATGGGACAATTTTAGCCAGTTTATATCAGGAGAATGCAACACATCACTGGCAGGGTGTTGATTGACTTTTGTTTGTTAGTAAGCACACATCACCCTTCTGGTGATGCACTGATGATACTTTCTGCATCGTTGTCTCTAATCTCTGTCATCCATTTATTATCTATTATGTTTCCTGCCTGTTTTGTTGTTTGTTTGTTTTTATAATTGTTTGCTATCAAAATGTTGTCATAAAATCAATAAAATATAAACTTAAAAAAAGAAAATCTGCTATTTTCTGTTAAAGTAAAAACATTCTGACATCATGATGGCATGCCTATCTACCCCCATACTTCAGTGTGTTTCAGTACACTGCTGCCCTCTACTGGCAGGAACAACAACCACATCCATAATTCAGACTTAAAGTTTATTGTTTATATCAAACCAGAATGATTACCACTATGACATCTGTTACAGACCAAATATGTTTTAAATGTGGGATTAAACAAACTCAAATTACATAAAAAAATAGCCACACTAGTGGACAAAAATATTCTTTAAATAACATGACATGTGCATTTTAATATGAAACTAAAGAGTAAGACAACAAAAAAACAACAACAATGAAACAGACAGAAAAGAAGACAAATGCTAAAACAGGAGGTGAAAACTGCTGGAATAATAAAATAAAGTAAGGCAGCAGACGGCAGCAGGATTATAAATTTACAGAGTTAAAATGCAAAGCGGCTCCATCATGTTAATAACAAGAGTAAAAATGTGTAATAAGTCAAACTGAATATACTTCTTATAAAACATCATAACCAACAGCCCTCTTCATCACAATCGTCCACACAGTGCAGGTCTCACATCAAATACAAACCTCTTTCAATGTTTTTATTCCTGCAGGAGCACAAACCCGTCCATATGTGGACACTGGACTCATGTCATATCGGGCTTTTAGCTCATTTGACCCCCACATTATGAAAAACATGTTCAGAGTTGGGGGGGGGGGGGGGGTCAGGGGGTATACTACATGATGTGAAGTTTAACCTGATCCACAGGGTTCACTGAATACAAAACACCTTTGCATAGTTTAATAAATGCTTCAGGGTTAAAAGGAGAAAATCTCTGAATTGATTTTCATGGTCACTAGGGGGCGCTCTATTCCCAGAGAGTCCAAGTTAGTACAGAATCAGCTGTAAATATTTTTTAAAAATAATCAGATGATCTAAGAATAATCCATTTTTAATTCGTTCTGATCTTTGGGATAAAAAACTGACCATGTGTAAAAATATCTCGAGGAACAATTAGTGCAAAACAAGTTAAATACAACGTCACATGAAGTCCACATGATCACTGTGTGTGTGTGTGTGTGTGTGTGTGTGTGTGTGTGTGTGTGTGTGTGTGTGTGTGTGTGTGTGTGTGTGTGTGTGTGTTTTGGCGGTTACAGAAGTCAGGTACAAACATTAGATACAAACTGGGCGCACAGCAGCACAGAGCTCGCCCGTCTTCTCGACCACTCGGCTCCATCTTTTAGTTCTTAGAGTCTTTAGTAATATTTTATAAAATCGTAAACACTTGGCCCTTTTTGTTTCTCTTTTAAAAATACATTTGAATAGTGTTCGTTTATAACTGTCAAGAAAAACATTTTGAACAGGAGATCCAAAGTCTTAATTTCTCCCACGATTGTTTCAGAGCCTGAAGTATCCGCAGCTTGCTGCCTTTATTCACCTGAAGAAGAAAAAAGTCACAAGTTTCCAGAAGGAACAGAAAACGTCTCCGAGCACAAACATGTCTTTCAAAGTACAAAACCAGGAAGTGCATGTTTCCATGGCGATAGGGTTACCATGGCTTCAGGGCGCAGTCGGTGAGAGAGGTCGGAGGAATCCTTGCTAGATCGTCCATCCTGATCCGGGTTTTCAAAAACACGTGTTCACATGTCACATGTTAATGTGTGTGTGTGTGTGTGTGTGTTGTTCCCAGGTAAACATGCTCACATTGACTAAGTGGATTCATGTCGGTAAAGTCTGTTCAGATTAAACTTTTTTTGTGTGTGTGTGTGTGTGTGTGTTCACAGTCTGTCGCTACGGAAAGAATCCTCCACAGATGGGTCAGGGAGCACCATGTCAGGGTCACTGAGCATGCTCAGACCGTCCAGGCTGAGAGGCTCTATGTGCAGCTCATCCTCCAATCGAAAGCCCCCCTCAGAGTCGAAACATTGAGGAACAGCAGAGAGCGCGGCACTGATGTCCTTGGACAGAGTCTGGTTTGAATCATCTGAGAGACAGAAAGAGGGAGAGGCTTATCATTTTTACAGTTTTTATCTTTACAAGAAGTTTTTAAATTGTACAGTTTTTACTCCTATAGTTTTTATATTTTAAGTCTTATTTTACAGTTTTATTTTTACAGTTTATATTTTTAGTTGATATTTTTACATGTTGTATATTTAACTTTTTATATTCTACAAATCTTCAATTCAATTTGCAAACGCTATTATCCAAAGCAACATACATCAGAGAGTAAGTACAATACTAATCCATTCATACACGGTCACTGAAGCAGTGGGAGCAATGTGGGGTTAAGTGTCTTGCCGAAGGACACATTGGACATGTTGCTCAGCTGGGGATCGACGACTCTACCAACTGAGCTAGAGCCGCCCTTACTTTAATTGAACACTTTTTATTTTTTACAGTTTTAATTGTTTTTTTTTGTTAGAATTAAGGTTAGAGAAAAGTTGACAATTCTACAATTCACTTAGCAGACGCTTTTATCCAAAGCGACATACATCAGAGAGTAAGTACAACACAAGCAAGGATCTAGAAAAAGTGAACAATGTCAGTAAGAGCAAACGAACAGCTTTGAGTCTGATTGGACACACAGGTGCTGAAAGGCATTGCACAGAGGCAAAGCACGACATTGACGGCAGTTCTTGCGAGCTCTAATCAGTATAGAAACCATCTTATAAGTCATCGTTATCAAACAAAAACAATCGTGACAACCATCATCATCATCAATGATATCGAAACCATCATCATTAAGTTAGTAGGTATTCATGAAAGAGCTGGGTCTTTAGCTTTTTCTTAAAGATGCAGAGGGACTCTGCAGATCGAATGGAGTTTGGAAGTTCATTCCACCACCGGGGGGCAACAGAGGAGAAGAGTCTAGTCAGAGACTTAGGACACTGTTGTGAAGGTTGGATCAGACACCTTTCATTGGCAGAGCTTAGTGGGCGGGAAGGAGTGTAGACCTGGATGAGAGAGTTAAAGTAAGGAGGAGCCGAGTTTTTTTTGTTTTTTTTTAAAGATTTATTTTTGGGCTTTTGTGCCTTTAATGCAGAGATAGGACAGTGGATAGAGTCGGAAACCAGGGAGAGAGAGTGGGGAATGACATGCGGAAAGAGGCCACGGGTGGAAGCGAACCCGGGCCTACCGCTTGAGACGACAGCCTCAATACATGGGGCGCGCTGGTGGCGCAATGGTTAGGGCGCGCGCCCCAAGAGTTTTAAATTTGATGTGAGCAGTAACTGGGAGCCAGTGTAAGGAGATGAACATGATGAGTGACATGTGCTCTTTTAGGAAGGTTGAAGACCAGTCGTGCTGCTGCATTGTATATCATTTGCAGAGGTTTGATAGTGCATGTAGGAAGACCTGCCAGTAGAGAGTTGCAATAATCGATGCGTGATATCACAAGAGCCTGTACCAGGAGCTGCGTAGCGTGTTCTGACAGGTAAGGTCTGATCTTCCTGATGTTGTACAGGGCGAATTGACATGACCGGGCAATCGAGGCTACTTGAACCTTAAAAGTTAGCTGGTCATCAATCATGACACCCAGGTTCCGGGCAGACTTTGTGGGCATGAGTTTGGTTGTTCCAAGCTGGATATTGATCTGTGGTTGCATAGAGGGACTGGCTGAGATGACAAGGAGCTCAGTCTTTGAAAGATTGTGTTGAAGGTGCCGTTTATTCATCCATTTAGAGATATCAGCAAGGCATGATGAGATTCTTGTAGAGACTGTAACATCGTCTGGCGGGAATGACAGGAAGAGCTGGGTATCGTCAGCATAGCAGTGGTATGAGAAGCCATGAGAGCGGATTATTGAACCAAGTGAGCTTGTGTATATGGAGAAGAGAAGGGGACCAAGCACTGACCCTTGAGGTACCCCTGTGGATAAGCTGTGCGCTTTGGACACGTCTCCCTTCCACAACACTCTAAAGGATCGCCCAGAGAGGTGGGACACGAACCAGCAGAGGGCAGATCCTGAGATGCCAAGTTTAGAGAGTGTGGATAGGAGGATTTGATGGTTGACTGTGTCAAAGGCAGCAGACAGGTATAGCAGTAATAGAACTGAGGACTGACCCGCAGCTCTGGCAGCTCGTAGCGATTCTGTTACTGACAGTAGTGCAGTTTCAGTAGAGTGGCCCCGCTTAAAGCCTGACTGATTTGGGTCAAACAGATCGTTTCTGGACAGGAACTCAGAGACTTGAGGAACTTCCGGTTTGGTGAGCATGTGAGCACAGCGTAGTCTCCGTCCCCCGTAACTCAAACTTAAATTTACTCTTAAAAACCCTTTTTTGCCACACCTACAAAACGAAAGTACGAAACTGAGTAATAAACATCATTATTCTCGAAATGCTAAGGCAAGATGTCGAAATCTTCTAAACCGCAAAGGAAAGCCGAAGCAGAAGCCTCTGCCTCATGCAGACTTGTGTCTGACTAGCATAGCTAGCCTGCTAGAGGACCACAGAGCTAGTATCTCAGCTAGTATCTCGGCCGATATAAAGAAAACTTTTGCGGCTGTGGAATCTAGATTGGACAAAATGCAGACCACGGTAACAGAACACGGACAACGTCTCGAGTCTTTGGAAAACAATGCTGCGTATTCAAGCACTGGAAGAGAGGTGTGTAGCCTTGACAGATAGCAACGCTAGGCTAGCGGCAAAGGCTGCGGACTTGGAAAGCCACAGCCGCAGGAATAACATCCGAATCATCGGCCTCCCGGAGTCTATTGAGGGACCCAGGCCCACAAGCTTTTTCTCCGACCTCCTTGTTGAATTGTTTGGGGACGAGACCCTTCAATCTCCTCCCGAACTGGACCGTGCACACAGGGCACTCATCACTAAACCACAACCCACGTCGCGGCCGCAGCCTGTAATCATCCGTCTCCATCGTTACCAGACCAAGGACCTGATTATACGGGAGGCACGCAAGAAACGAGGTACACTTCAGTACCGTGGGTCCCCTGTCCAGATTTTTGAAAACTACGCTCCGGAGGTTGTTGAGGAACACGTTAAATATCGGGCGGTCATGGCCAAACTGTACAACCTCGCTCTTAGGCCGGCTCTGCTCTACCCAGCCCGCTTGCAGATAACATTGGATGGCGGGGTAAGGAAGAGGTTCTCATCCCCTGAGGAGGCTAACACTTTTGCGGCTAACTATCAACACACCCCGAGGCCCGATTAGCTGCACTGCTAGCTCGCTCGGAGTTTGAGCGCTAGCCACACTAGCCATGCTAACACGGTCTTTCATCAAACTATACCGACACGGCCAGGGTAAGACTCTTTGACAATTTGAAAATGCTTCAAGTGCACAATCCCTTTGGCTGTATCAGGATGTAAAGGACACTATGATGACACTCCAGGTCTGGGATGTTCTGATAGCCCCTTACACTTTACTGTTGGCCTGGAGGCTAACCGGCTAGCCATACCATCATCATGTACACTTAAAGTGCCGTGATGAGAGACAATATATTGTGGTAATCTGAGTTTGTTGTTTACTCGGACACTTTATGTTTGATTGTTGTCTTTGTTTTATCTCTCCACCTTTTTTGTTTATACTGTAGACGTCTATATCATTGATGCTCATAGGCTGGCACTTTATCTGAGGTGTCCATGGTTCTGAGGTGCTAAAGTTCACAATGTTTATGTGGCTACAATGTCTACAAATTGTATTTATAAATGAGGCCTTATATCTCATTCACACTTGGTGCTGAATAAGTCTATCATTCTGCAGTCTGGAGCCAGTTCTTATTTTTCTTATTGTATTTTTCTATTCAATGCAGTATAGCTCAGACTGTCTTAAGACCTCAATTTGATACTTGCAGACTGTTTATTTTTTGTACGGTGGTGGGCCAATATTTCATATTGTATTCAGAGGGTTACATATCTGATTTTTCTCTTTTACGAGTTATGGGATCTGAGATGAATCCCGAAGGAGTGAGGACGCAGAAAGGGAAGTACACATCTTTTGTTTTGGTTGATAAGGATTTGTTAAGGGACATGGGTAAAGTGGGTTGGGAGGGATGGGAGGATCGTTCTTTCTATGGGGAGGTTATTTGGGGAGGGAGAGTTGAAGCTGGAAGGGAGTGCCAGCTCTACGGGTGTGTAGGGAGGGGGACCTCTGTTAACCTATCATTTTTGTGATGTTTGTTTTATTCGTGTTAACTTTGTTGTTACTGTGCTATGTTGCTCAGGTACTCGCTGCTTTTCACTCTTTTGCTGCTCGCATCCTAGGATTGACCAGAAACTTTTGCTGACCTGTGCTGTGTCATGGCTAGTGTGACCAGTGGGGGGGCGGCTGGCGGACAGGCGGTGAGGATCGTCTCCTTAAATACTGGTGGGTTAAATGCTGCAGTGAAGCGAACTAAAATCATGACACATATCAAGAGCCTCAATGCCGACATAATGTTCCTTCAGGAGACACATTTACAAAACTCTGATCACCGGAAGTTGAGCAGGCAGTGGATTGGTCAGGTCTTTCACTCTAAATTTAATTTGAAAACAAGAGGCACAGCCATATTAATAAGGAAAAACGTACATTTCACTCCTACTAGCACAATCCTAGATTCAGACGGCCGTTACGTGATTATCTCCGGCATACTATACCAGAAGCCAGTTGTCCTGACGTCGGTCTATGCTCCAAACTGGGATGACCATAATTTTATGAAGTTGTTACTGTCCTCTATCCCGAACTTAAATTCCCATACTCTGATATTTGGGGGTGACATGAACTGTGTCATAGACCCAATATTAGACAGATCTAGCTCACGGCCGGCCCCACTCTTAAAAATGTCACAGACCATTTCGGCCTTTATGGATCAATATGGTTATGTTGATCCCTGGAGGTTTTCGCACCCCTCTACCAGACAATATTCCTTTTTCTCGCACGCTCACCGATCGTTCTCTCGGATAGACTATTTTTTGGTTGATAAAACACTTATTCCGTCAATTATTTCCACTAAATACTCTCCTATTACTCTGTCTGATCATTCTACTGTGATTCTGGACCTCCGCTTTGACCTCAGACCAAAGGAATTCAGAGTTTGGCGCCTAGATCCATTATTGCTGGCCGATGTAAACTTTTGCAAATGCGTTGCTGATTCGATTAGTTTTTTCTGCGAAACTAATGAGAATGATGAAACCTCCCCCTCATTATTGTGGGAAACCATGAAGGCTTTCATTAGAGGCAGAATTATCATGTACACGTCTCATGCGAACAAGCTGCGCAGGGCTCGCCAGAGGGAATTAGAAAAATCTATAGATAACCTTGATGTCTTACTGTCGACTTCCCAATCACCTGACTTGTACAAAGAAAGGCTAGGACTCCAAACGGAGCTTGACCTTCTTCTTACTACAGAAGCTGAACGTCTCCTCCTCCGCTCTCGTGGGTCTATGTACGAACATGGCGACAAGGCGGGTCGCCTTCTGGCCCACCAACTAAAGGCCAGATTGGCTTCCAACCAGATCACCCAGACACAAGACGAGTCAGGCTCTCTAACCTCTGACCCAGATGAGATAAACGACATATTTAGGTCATTTTATTCTAAGCTGTATACCTCTGAGTCCCCTAAGGATGAAAGTCAGTTACGTAATTTCTTTGATAAATTAATTTTACCAAAAGTTTCGCCTAATGCTAGTCGGACATTAGATGCCCCTTTAACACTCTCTGAAATCAAAGAGGCCATTTGCTCAATGCGCAGTGGCAAATCACCAGGCCCTGACGGGTATCCTGTGGAGTTTTTTAAACAGTTTTCTGACCTGCTTGCTCCACTCCTACTCAGAATGTTTAACCAATCATGCAAGCTTCTATATCTCTCATTCACAAGAAAGACAAGGACCCAGCAAGCTGTGCGTCCTATCGCCCAATTTCACTCTTTTTTTGTTGACGTTAAAATTCTAGCTAAGGTTCTAGCCCGTCGTCTGGAGGCTATTATGCCCACAGTAATCTCAGAAGATCAGACAGGATTCATAAAGGGGAGGCTTCTCTGCATCATTCACACCCCGTCCTCTTCTACTGAGCCTGAGGCTGTAATATCTCTCGATGCCGAGAAGGCCTTCGATAGGGTGGAGTGGCCTTATCTCTTTTTCACCTTGCAACGGTTCGGTTTTAGTGCCAGCTTCATCTCCTGGATTAAGCTACTCTACTCCTCCCCTTACGCATCTGTGTGTACAAACACACAGCGTTCAAGACCTTTTCCTCTTTTTCGCGGCACTAGGCAAGGCTGTCCGCTCTCTCCGCTGTTGTTCGCACTCGCTATTGAGCCATTATCAGTTGCTTTAAAGTCGGTTGGAGGGTTCGGGGGGATCAAAAAGGGGGGGGTTGAACATCGCGTCTCGCTTTATGCTGACGATCTCCTCCTTTATGTGTGTGACCCCCTGACAAGTATTCCGTCTATCCTTTCGCTCCTTTTGGAGTTATTTCTGGATATAAATTAATATTAATTAATAATTATCTAATTTTATCAGCTACTATTGGGCAGCCAATGTTCACAAAATTATACTTTGGTTTATCTCACCCCAGTGCAGCTGGTGCCGATTAGAGGCTGACTCCTGCTCCTCTTCTCTCCCATCTCTGGTGTGTGGCACCCTTCCCCTCTCTCCTTCTAGCTTCACGTCTAATACTGTGGTAATAGGCACACTTAAAATATGGTCACAAATTAGACGACACACGGCTCTCCCTCTCTAAAGTGACGCCCATCTGTAATAATCACCTTTTTATACCAGCTAGGATTGACCCACGATTTGCATCTTTGGAGAGGAATGGCCTGCGCTGTCTGGGTGACTTATACGTTAATGATGTTTTTGCCAGTTTCAACCACTTTTTTCGATATTTTCAGCTCCGTGATTTTGCTAGGACCCACTCACCGGCATTTCCTCATGTTCCAAACCCCAGTGTTATTGATTTGGCACTCAAGGCAAGAATCTTGCCCAAAGGTCAGGTTTCCTTCCTTTATGACCTCCTGTTCACAACTGACGAGTACGCGGTAAAAAAGGTCAAGGTTGATTGGGAAAGCGAATTACAAACCAACCTTTCTGAGGATTTCTGGGAAAAGGCGCTTGGGGCTGTTAATTCTTCTTCTAGCTGCGCTAGGCTGTCTCTTATCCAGTGCTCCACAGACTTCATTACAGCAATATAAACTCTCCAGAATATTTCTGGATACAACTGATGAAACTTGTGGTAGATGCTCTCAGGCTCCTTGCAACCTGACTCACATGTTTTGGTCCTGTTCTAAATTAGTTAATTATTAGAAATACTTCTTTAAGTCCATCTCCGACATTTTAGGTATAAACATCAATCCATCCCCACATATAGCTATTTTCGGTAGGTCTCCTGACGATCTTGCCACCTCGACCACTCAGGAGAATGTTATTGCTTTTGCCTCTTTAATTGCCCACAGGAAAATCCTTCTCTTATGGAAATCTTCACAACCTCCCTCCTTCAAAGCATGGCTGCACGATGTCTTATTTCTTATTTCTCACAGAAGTTGGAGAAATTAAATTCTCTCTTAGAGGGTGCTCTGATAGGTTTTACACTCACTGGAGACCTCTGCTTCAATATTTTGAGAAACTCTCACCTAACGAGGTATTGTAGTAGTACACCTTCGCCTGCCGATACTGATCCTGTCCTCGCGTGCCTGTCCAGGCCCCCCCCTCAGGGCAAACCTGTGCGTAATTAAATACCAAATTTTCTGTTCTGACCATACTTCTTTCTGTGCGCGGGTTCTTCAGCCACGTGGTGGCCTGGATGTGAGCAGCTGTTGTCTTTCCTTTTATTGATCAAGTTTGGATTTTTGCCATTTTCTCTCTGCTGACCTCAGCCCTGCTCTTTGCTCTCTTATGACTTCCATGGGCTAGGGTGGGTTTTGCGAGCAGGTTTGGACACCAGTGGGCAGAGCTTGTTCAGATATGAGGCTAGTGTGGAGCAGAGTGTGTCTGTAGCCTCGTCTGTAGAGAGTGCGGTAAAGACCTTTTGGGCAGGCATGGCAGCCATTACCTCGTTAGACAGCTGAGCTGGCTTGAGTGATCGCATGTTTTGGTGGTACGACACCATTTGTGAGTGTGCCTGAGGGAGTTCCGGCAAGGAGATTGTGAATTGAAAAAAGTGGTCTGATAGATGTAGAGGAGTGACAGTCAGGTTTGCTGTCGAGCAGTTCCGAGTCAGGATTAAATCAAGAGTGTTGCCAGTTTTGTGGGTAGGAGGAGTTGGGACCTGCGTGAGGTCAAATGAGGATAGGAGAGCAAGGAAGTCTGTAGCCTGGGCTTTATCAGTGTGTATATTCATGTCTCCCATTACAATCAGTGGTGTTCCATCATCAGGGATTTCTGAGAGTAGCATGTCCAGTTCCACAACAAAATCATTCAGATTACACCCTGGTGGGCGGTAAATGATAGCAATGTACATTTTAATAGGAGCAGTAACCAAGATTGTGTGATATTCAAATGAGGAGTTGTTGCTCAGTGGGTTCATTGAATTTCCAGGTATTAGAAATGAGGACACCTGTACCACCTCCACGTCCAACAGAGCAGGGTGTGTCAACAGAAAGAGCAGCTGGTGTGACTGTATTTTCTGGGCAGATCCAGGTTTCAGTAAGGGCAAGTGCCTGAATGTCTGACATTTTTGCAAGTGTTTGGATAAATTCAGTTTTATTCACAGCAGATTGACAGTTCCAGAGGCCAAAAGTAAATGAAGGGTGAGTAGAAGAGGCTTTCTTAAGCCGAGCCAAGTTGTTAAGATTTCGTTGTCTATGACAGATGTGTCTTTTCCTGTTACCATGAATGACAGAGATTTCTTTTTAGCACATGTTGCGTTTAGCAGATGACCAGAGAAAATAGGCAAAAGCAGTAGTCGTGTATGCCCGGGCTCTGTGGCCACGCTGAAGCGCTACCTTCCTAGTTTTCAGATCAGAGCTAGTTCTGCTGCAGTTTCGGATTCAGACTCTTTTAAACTTGGATTTTTGTGAAAATCCAGCCCCAGATTTTCAGCTTGCGAGGGTGTGACACGCGTCAACTGCCTCTCCTGTTGATGCTCAGAGAATGAAACTTAAGTGCTCAGTCCAAACAAAGCCTGACAACGACCCACTATCAATATCTACTCAAAGCAAGTTTCGATTCACCCACCTAGCTAGTTGACGTCTTCAATGTTGTCATAATGTGTGACCTTGTCAGCAGTTGTGTCTGAACAGCTTTAATTGAGGTTCTGTTGCCATGGTTACTCTTAAATTACACCCAGGCTGATGGACACAGTCTTGTTGAAGAACAGTGAAGAGAGAGTAAAAATGAGTTCTACTTCTTTTCTGCGAACATGACTGTAAAGGCTTAGAATTAATTATTTTCTTTGTTCTTTCTTTGTTTCCTCTATTGATAAATGAACAATCAAAGCACAGAGAGGGAACATTGTGGTCACACTGACCTGTGAGGATGATGTTGGGCAGTCCTCCACTGTAGTTGGAGTACAGCATGTTGGACCTCATGTTCTGGGGCTCCTGCAGGCTGCCATGGCTGCCCCCCAACTCCGACAGGGCGGCCTGGGAGTAAAAGAGCAGTGAGGAGGAGGATGGGGGGTTGAAGCCTGAACTCCCCGCTGACGAGCTCAACGAGTTCTCCAGCAGACTGAACTGGTCCAACTAGGTGACAGATGGTGGAGAGGAAACGGCCAATCAGAGAGAGGCTCTCTTTTATATATAAGAACCTCTTAGACCCGACACAGACGTTTAGAGATATACCCCACACAGACGTTCAGAGAACCTCTGAGACCACACACAGACGTTTAGAGATAGACCCCACACATACTTTTAGAGACAGACCCCAGACAGACGTTTAAAGAACCTCTTAGACCCCACACAGACATTTAGAGATAGACCGCACACAGACGTTTAGAGAACCTCTTACACCCCACATATACGTTTATAGATAGACCCCACACAGACGTTTAGAGAACCTCTTAGACCCCACACAGGCGTTTAGAGAACCTCTCATACCACACACAGACGTTTAGAGAACCTCTGAGACCCCACACATACATTTAGAGAATCTCTTAGACCGCACACAGACGTTTAGAGACAGACCCCACACAGACGTTTAGAGAACCTTAGACCCCACACAGGCGTTTAGAGAACCTCTCATACCACACACAGACGTTTAGAGAACCTCTGAGACCCCACACATACATTTAGAGAACCTCTTAGACCACACACATACGTTTAGAGAACCTCTGAGACCACACACAGACGTTTAGAGAACCTTTTAGACCCCACAGAGACGTTTAGAGATAGACCCCACACAGACTTTTAGAGATAGACCCCACACAGACGTTTAGAGAACCTCTGAGACCACACACAGACGTTTAGAGAACCTCTCAGACCCCACACAGATGTTTAGAGAACCTCTTAGACCCCACACAGACATTTAGAGAACCTCTTAGACCCCACACAGATGTTTAGAGAACCTCTCAGACACCAAACAGACGTTTAGAGAACCTCTGAGACCCCACACAGACGTTTAGAGAACCTCTTAGACCCCACACATATGTTTAGAGAACTTCTGAGACCACACACAGACATTTAGAGATAGACCCCACACAGACGTTTAGCGATAGACCCCACACAGACGTTTAGAGAACCTCTTAGACGTTTAGAGAACCTCTGAGACCACACACAGACGTTTAGAGTACCTCTGAGACCACACACAGACGTTTAGAGATAGACCCCACACAGACGTTTAGAGATAGACCCCACACAGACGTTTAGAGAACCTCTTAGACCACACACATACGTTTAGAGAACCTCTCACACCACACAGACGTTTAGAGATAGACCCCACACAGACGTTTAGAGAACCTCTTAGACCACACACATACGTTTAGAGAACCTCTCACACCACACACAGACGTTTAGAGAACCTCTCACACCAAACACAGACGTTTAGAGAACCTCTCAGACCCCACACAGATGTTTAGAGAACCTCTTAGACCCCACACAGACGTTTAGAGAACCTCTTAGACCACACACATACGTTTAGAGAACCTCTCACACCCCACACAGACGTTTAGAGAACCTCTTAGACCCCACACAGGCGTTTAGAGAACCTCTTATACCACACACAGACGTTTAGAGAACCTCTGAGACCCCACACATACATTTAGAGAATCTCTTAGACCGCACACAGACGTTTAGAGACAGACCCCACACAGACGTTTAGAGAACCTCTTAGACCACACACATACGTTTAGAGAACCTCTGAGACCACACACAGACGTTTAGAGAACCTTTTAGACCCCACAGAGACATTTAGAGATAGACCCCACACAGACTTTTAGAGATAGACCCCACACAGACGTTTAGAGAACCTCTTAGACCACACACATACGTTTAGAGAACCTCTCACACCACACAGACGTTTAGAGAACCTCTGAGACCCCACACAGACGTTTAGAGAACCTCTTAGACCCCACACATATGTTTAGAGAACTTCTGAGACCACACACAGACATTTAGAGATAGACCCCACACAGACGTTTAGCGATAGACCCCACACAGACGTTTAGAGAACCTCTTAGACGTTTAGAGAACCTCTGAGACCACACACAGACGTTTAGAGTACCTCTGAGACCACACACAGACGTTTAGAGATAGACCCCACACAGACGTTTAGAGATAGACCCCACACAGACGTTTAGAGAACCTCTTAGACCACACACATACGTTTAGAGAACCTCTCACACCACACAGACGTTTAGAGATAGACCCCACACAGACGTTTAGAGAACCTCTTAGACCACACACATACGTTTAGAGAACCTCTCACACCACACACAGACGTTTAGAGAACCTCTCACACCAAACACAGACGTTTAGAGAACCTCTCAGACCCCACACAGATGTTTAGAGAACCTCTTAGACCCCACACAGACGTTTAGAGAACCTCTTAGACCACACACATACGTTTAGAGAACCTCTCACACCCCACACAGACGTTTAGAGAACCTCTTAGACCCCACACAGGCGTTTAGAGAACCTCTTATACCACACACAGACGTTTAGAGAACCTCTGAGACCCCACACATACATTTAGAGAATCTCTTAGACCGCACACAGACGTTTAGAGACAGACCCCACACAGACGTTTAGAGAACCTCTTAGACCACACACATACGTTTAGAGAACCTCTGAGACCACACACAGACGTTTAGAGAACCTTTTAGACCCCACAGAGACATTTAGAGATAGACCCCACACAGACTTTTAGAGATAGACCCCACACAGACGTTTAGAGAACCTCTTAGACCACACACATACGTTTAGAGAACCTCTGAGACCACACACAGACATTTAGAGAACCTCTTAGACCCCACACAGATGTTTAGAGAACCTCTTAGACCCCACACAGACATTTAGAGAACCTCTTAGACCCCACACAGATGTTTAGAGAACCTCTCAGACACCACACAGACGTTTAGAGAACCTCTGAGACCCCACACAGACGTTTAGAGAACCTCTTAGACCACACACAGACGTTTAGAGATAGACCCCACACAGACGTTTAGAGATAGACCACACACATACGTTTAGAGAACCTCTTACACCACACACAGACGTTTAGAGAACCTCTCACACCAAACACAGACGTTTAGAGAACCTCTCAGACCCCACACAGATGTTTAGAGAACCTCTTATACCCCACACAGACGTTTAGAGAACCTCTTAGACCACACACATACGTTTAGAGAACCTCTCAGACCATACACAGACGTTTAGAGAATCTCTGTGTTAAAGAACCTCTGAAACCCCAAACAGACGTTTAGAGATAGACCCCACACAGACGTTTAGAGAACCTCTTAGACCCCACACAGACGTTTAGAGAACCTCTTAGACCCCAAACAGACGTTTAGAGATAGACCCCACACGGACGTTTAGAGAACCTCTGAGACCCCACACAAACGTTTAGAGATAGACCCCACACAGACTTTTAGAGAACCTCTGAGACCACACACAAACATTTAGAGAACCTCTGAGACCACACAAAGACGTTGAGAGAACCTCTTAGACCGCACACAGACGTTTAGAGAACCTCTTAAACCCGACACAGACGTTTAGAGAACATCTTAGACCCCACACAGACGTTGAGAGAACCTCTTAAACCCGACACAGACGTTTAGAGAACATCTTAGACCCCACACAGACGTTGCGAGAACCTCTTAGACCCCACACAGACGTTTAGAGAACCTCTTAGGCCGCACAAAGACGTTTAGAGATAGACCCCACACAGACATTTATAGAACCTCTTAGGCCGCACACAGACGTTTAGAGATAGACCCCACACGGACGTTTAGAGAACCTCTTAGACCCCACACAGACGTTTAGAGAACCTCTTAGACCGCACACAGACATTTAGAGATAGACCCCACACGGACGTTTAGAGAACCTCTTAGACCCCACACAGACGTTTATAGAACCTCTTAGGCCGCACACAGACGTTTAGAGATAGACCCCACACAGACGTTTAGAGAACCTTTGAGACCACACACAGACGTTTAGAGAACCTCTGAGACCGCACACAGACGTTTAGAGAAAGACCTCAAACAGACGTTTAGAGAACCTCTTACACCCCACACAGACGTTTAGAGATAGACCCCACACAGACGTTTATATATCAGTGTGTGTGTGCGTGTGTATGTACCTGGTAAGGGAGGGTCTTGCTGCGATTGGTGAACTGGGGGTCAATGAAGGCGTCGTTAAAGAGCGTCGACATGTTCTGTCAGAAGAAAAAAAAGAAGATTGAAATAAAAAGCAGTTAATAACTTGAAATGTTTAAAGAATAATACAACATAAAATACTACATAATTCAATAACTTAACACCCGATGATGAAAATCAACTTTGACATTAAAATCAGTACATAAGTACAAAAGTTCACTAATAAACTTCAAACATGAAACATTTAACACCTTTACAGGTATTACAGACAGGTAAATACACACCTGAGACTTTGATCTCTCACTGCAGGTAGACAGAGACAATTCACACACACACTGACACACACTTAATGTTTCTCACTTGGCCTGTGTTGAAGTCCAGCGATCCACTCTGGAGGGGGGAAACAGGTTTGTGTTGTTGATGTTGTTGTCGATGTTGCTGCTGTTGTTGTTGATGTAGCTGTTGTTGTTGTTGATGTTGTTGATGTTGTTCTTGTTGTTGTTGATGTTGCTGCTGTTGTTGCTGATGTTGTTGCTGATGTTGCTGCTGCTGTTGGTGCTGGTGTTGTCGGCTCTGGTCAATGGCATGCTGGGACTGTTGGTAAAGTGGGTAGGGTGGTGGCGGCTCCCTCAGCATATTGCAAGTATCCAGAGCAACTCCCTGCACAGACAGAAGGAAGTTAAGGATTTCAAGTCTTTAAGTGTCATTAAATTAAAAGGGACAGTACCTGTGTGATGGGGGACAGAGCAGGAGACATGGTGGGGGACAGCTGCTTGGACAGTCCTCTACGCTGGTCGTTGCCAGGCGACAGAGTGAGGGGGCTTATTGGAGCTGGACGCCTTCGGGGGGAGTTGTTGGACAGTCGTAGAGAAGAGTTGATGGAAGGATTACTCAGAGACGACTGCAGCTGACAGGTGTTCAGAGACGCCTGAATGGATGGATTACTGAGAGACAAGGACAGACCTGCAGGGACAGAAAGGACTTTATTCTATACAATTAATAATAATCAGTAAATTAATAGATGGATTATTGTCATGCATGAATGGAGAACAGACTCAGTAAACAATAAAGATGAACATATATCTTTGAATATAACTTTCTTCATACAACATACAGCTTTATCAGATTATTTATCAAATTTCTCTAATTGTTCCCTCTGACCGATGATGAAGTCTCTAAGATTATGCTAGACTCGCAGCGATAGCTGACGATGTTTTTGATGACGATATATTCATTTTAATTACTTTTAAAAAGTGCTCTGCCTCTGGTCACTTCCTGTCAGTACCTGTGCTCTGCCTCTGGTCACTTCCTGTCAGCACCTGTGCTCTGCCTCTGGTCACTTCCTGTCAACACCTGTGCTCTGCCTCTGGTCATTTCCTGTCAGCACCTGTACTCTGCCTCTGGTCACTTCCTGTCAGCACCTGTGCTCTGCCTCTGGTCATTTCCTGTCAGCACCTGTGCTCTGCCTCTGGTCACTTCCCGTCAGCACCTGTGCTCTGCCCCTGGACATTTCCTGTCAGCACCTGGACTCTGCCTCTGGTCATTTCCTGTCAGCACCTGTGCTCTGCCTCTGGTCACTTCCTGTCAGCACCTGTGCTCTGCCTCTGGTCATTTCCTGTCAGCACCTGTACTCTGCCTCTGGACATTTCCTGTCAGAACCTGTACTCTGCCTCTGGTCACTTCCTGTCAGCACCTGTACTCTGCCTCTGGACATTTCCTGTCAGCACCTGTGCTCTGCCTCTGGTCACTTCCCGTCAGCACCTGTGCTCTGCCTCTGGACATTTCCTGTCAGAACCTGTACTCTGCCTCTGGTCACTTCCTGTACTCTGCCTCTGGTCACTTCCTGTCAGCACCTGTGCTCTGCCTCTGGTCACTTCCTGTCAGCACCTGTGTGTCCAATCGGACGAAAAATTGTTTGTTTGCACTTCCTGATGGTGTTTTCTCTAGATCCTTGCATGTGTAAGTTCCTCGCTTTGGATAAAAATGTTTGATATGAATTGTAGAATTGTAAACCAACCAACCAATCAGATCGGACCTTAATGATGAGCAAAACCCTCCAAATGTCACATTACGAGCTTCAAATAAAACTAAAAATATTTTATATCAATAATAATGAGAACGAGCTGTTTGATTGAATTAAGATGATAAATAATTATTTGAATTAAACAGCTCTAAAGGCTTTCTTTTTTTTTTAGCTTTTTAATTTGAATCTGAAACACTACTACTACTACTACTACTACTACAATAAAACAAACGTTTCATGATATTTACTTTAAAGTTATATTATTATAACTTTTAAAAACAATTTTGCCTTCATTGGATAGGACGGTTGAAGAGAGACAGGAAACTTTGGGAGGAGAGAGAGGGGGACATGCAGCAAAGGGCCGAGGCCGGATCCAAACCCTAACACAAATGTAGCCTCTGTTCATGGGCAGCACGTTATAACCACTAGGCTATCCAGCGCCCCTACATGATATCCATTTGTTTTTGACTCCAATATTCAAAAACACACACACGTCGCTCTGCCCACCCTGTGTGTTGCTGATGCCCAGGTGCATCATAGCGGCCGGCAGGTTTCCAGTGCTGCTACCCCCACTCAGGTTAGGGAACCCTGCGTGGTCCTCGGGGTCGAGCGGCGTAGAGAGTGGGGAGGGGAAGTGAAGATTTGTGAGGTCAGGCAGAGAGCCGCCTGAGTTCAACAAACCCTGAAAGTGAGAAAAACCGGGGCTCTGATCTGGAGACGAATATACACTGAAGAGAGAAAAACATGAAACAAATAAATACATTGAAGTATTAAATACAACTGAAAAGAGAATCCGTTATTAGAGGTCGTTAGACGTCTTAATGACATTTTCCTCACACTTACCTGATCCCAGGCACTTCACAGGATTTAGGCCTGGAGGCCAGAGACTGGACCTGAGACACAAACAGAAATCATTACTTTTTATTACATTGAAAAAATAACACTTATTATTTTCTGAACATGGTTTTAAACTAGTTGACGTCACAGCGACCTGAAATCATCCGAGGTTTCTTTAAGTGGAGGGAAAATGTGTCTGCTCATGGAGGAGAAAAAACATTTATCAAGGTTTAGTTTCTGCTCTGACTCTGATGCTGAAAACATTTTTATTTCTCAGTTAAAAAACCTGAACACACTCAGGGCGCTGGTGTCCTAGTGGTTGTCTATCTCTGCTTTCCTGTCTCTCAAATAAAGGTTTAAAAAATCCCTGAATAAAAAATAAATAAAAACCTAAACACAAAAAAATGTAGACGAGACAAAGCTAAAGAATCAGAAGATGGAGAAGGTTGTGAATAATAAGAATCAGATGAATGTTTTGTGTCTCAGCAGTTAAATCTGTCTGTCTTTCTTTCTTCTTATGACTTCTTTCTTCTGCTTCATATCTAAACATCATGTCTTAAAGCACCAATGTGTAACTTTTCCACTTTCAAAAAGTCGATCTAATAGGACTATAACCTCCAACAGGGAGAATAGAGTCTCTCTCATGTCCACAGAGCGCCCCGCTCGCCTGTTTTCAGCACTATGTAACTTTTTCAGCGGGTCGAGGTAGTGGTGGGCGATATAACAATCTTAGATCGTGAAGGACTTTAACGTGCTTACGATCTGCCAAAGCAGGGAGATCGTAGAATCAGGCTCATGTGTTTATTCTATCATGCTGCAGTTTATGCTCCGACACAGACGTGTCTCCCCCTCCCCTTTTGCTCCACAGTGGTGAAACCGAAAACTAAACTTAAAAGTAAAGTCCGCAAAAACAACTCCATCCCGGTTATATGCAACTGTTCTGATATTTTTCCAAACCGACACGGCGTGATCAACAGTTAACTTATCTGCATAGTTTGCATAGTTAAGTTTACATCTCAGATAGCGACACAAGAAACCGTTTAACGAGCCGGAGAGACGTTAACAGTCTGCAGAGAGTCAGACAGAGAGGAGCTCAGACAGACAGTGATGAGAGATATAACCCCGGTGTTTAAAATGTTGCTGTCGGTGTTTTCTGCTCTCTCTCAGTTTTTAAAAGTTACTATCAAGCTTCTCCACCCGAAGCTCACCTGTTGTGATTACGGAATTTATAGGGATTACACTAAACGACGTTACAAAGCAGCAGTCAGGTGAAAGTGAGTAACCATGGTGACTGTCTGTCTGTCAATCAACAATGTCCCGCCCTCTCTATGAATAAAACTCTTCTGTCAGTAAAACTTACTTTGATCATGTGTCGCAGAATGAACACATTCTGTATTATGTTTGATTATATGTAAACAAAACTAAAGTTAGTCCAATGATGTCATAAAAAACAACAAAGACTGCAGAGCCTGTATGAAGCTACAGCTGTAGGAACTCTGCAGGGCTAAATAGAACAGAAACACTTGAAGTCTACATGTTTTTAAATGAATGCATCACTGCATGAAAATGTTCCTGATGAACATAAAAAGAGGACACATAACTAAATCACAATTTCAGTGGTGAGGAAAACCTTCAAATTGTGCATAAATATTGATCAAATCGAGGGAAAGACGTTTCTGTTGCTAAAGATGTTCTGGGTGAGACCTCCAGACCTCCTTCAAAGATGTTTTTCAAATACACTGCTCAAAAAAAATAAAGGGAACACTTAAACAACACAATGTAACTCCAAGTCAATCACACTTCTGTGAAATCAAACTGTCCACTTAGGAAGCAACACTGATTGACAATCAATTTCACATGCTGTTGTGCAAATGGAATAGACAACAGGTGGAAATTATAGGCAATTAGCAAGACACCCCCAATAAAGGAGTGGTTCTGCAGGTGGTGACCACAGACCACTTCTCAGTTCCTATGCTTTCTGGCTGATGTTTTGGTCACTTTTGAATGCTGGCGGTGCTTTCACTCTAGTGGTAGCATGAGACGGAGTCTACAACCCACACAAGTGGCTCAGGTAGTGCAGCTCATCCAGGATGGCACATCAATGCGAGCTGTGGTGTCTGTCAGCGTAGTGTCCAGAGCATGGAGGCGCTACCAGGAGACAGGCCAGTACATCAGGAGACGTGGAGGAGGCCGTAGGAGGGCAACAACCCAGCAGCAGGACCGCTACCTCCGCCTTTGTGCAAGGAGGAACAGGAGGAGCACTGCCAGAGCCCTGCAAAATGACCTCCAGCAGGCCACAAATGTGCATGTGTCTGCTCAAACGGTCAGAAACAGACTCCATGAGGGTGGTATGAGGGCCCGACGTCCACAGGTGGGGGTTGTGCTTACAGCCCAACACCGTGCAGGACGTTTGGCATTTGCCAGAGAACACCAAGATTGGCAAATTCGCCACTGGCGCCCTGTCTGGAGACGCCGTGGAGAACGTTCTGCTGCCTGCAACATCCTCCAGCATGACCGGTTTGGCAGTGGGTCAGTAATGGTGTGGGGTGGCATTTCTTTGGGGGGCCACACAGCCCTCCATGTGCTCACCAGAGGTAGCCTGACTGCCATTAGGTACCGAGATGAGATCCTCAGACCCCTAGTGAAACCATATGCTGGTGCGATTGGCCCTGGGTTCCTCCTAATGCAAGACAATGCTAGACCTCATGTGGCTGGAGTGTGTCAGCAGTTCCTGCAAGACGAAGGCATTGATGCTATGGACTGGCCCGCCTATTCCCCAGACCTGAATCCAATTGAGCACATCTGGGACATCATGTCTCGCTCCATCCACCAGCGCCACGTTGCACCACAGACTGTCCAGGAGTTGGCGGATGCTTTAGTCCAGGTCTGGGAGGAGATACCTCAGGAGACCATCCGCCACCTCATCAGGAGCATGCCCAGGCGTTGTAGGGAGGTCATACAGGCACGTGGAGGCCACACACACTACTGAGCCTCATTTTAACTTGTTTTAAGGACATTACATCAAAGTTGGATCAGCCTGTAGTGTGTTTTTCCACTTTAATTTTGAGTGTGACTCCAAATCCAGACCTCCATGGGTTAATAAATTTGATTTCCATTGATAATTTTTGTGTGATTTTGTTGTCAGCACATTCAACTATGTAAAGAACAAAGTATTTAATAAGAATATTTCATTCATTCAGATCTAGGATGTGTTGCAAAGTGCACCAAATCTAATTCCTCTATAAGGTTGATTTAACACAAAGAGATTAAAACAAACTGATGTCAGATAGAAAAGGAGCCAGGTGTCTCACCTTCTTGGCCTCCCACAGCTGCATTGGAAGAGGTTTGACTCCCATCAGACTCTCCTCATTAGCGAGGGGGGGGAAGGAAAAGACTGAGCAGAGACCAGAGGGACACTTTAATAATTACATAAACACGTGTTCATTCAATGTCAATGGAAATGTATATTAAACTCACTGTTTCCAGAGCCGTCCACCTCCGCCTCGTTCACACTTGCTGTTTGTCACCCGCACAGACACACACAGAAAGAGTAACAAAGGAAAGGAAATATTAATCAGCTGTTTTTCTGTCACAATGAAACGTCACATGGTGTCCATGGCTCCACACCTTATTCAGGTCCTTTTACCTGATCAGGTTATTCAAACTGATTTCTTATTAATGATTGTTATAACTGTTAACAGCTCAAGGGCACTTTGGCAGTGCTCTGGAAGTGTCCAGGCACCTCTCCAGCTACCAGACCAACTTACAGATTATGGTCCACATTGGGACTTGAACCAGCGACCCTCCGGTTCCCAACTCACCAGCACCACGTCATGGTGTCACCACATGGTGGTGCTGGTGTCTCCACATGGTGGTGCTGGTGTCACCACATGGTGGTGCTGGTGTCACCTCATGCTGGTGCTGGTGCTGGTGTCTCCACATGGTGGTGCTGGTGTCACCTCATGGTGGTGCTGGTGTTTCCACATGGTGGTGCTGGTGTCACCTCATGGTGGTTCTGGTGCTGGTGTCACCTCATGGTGGTGCTGGTGCTGGTGTCACCTCATGGTGGTGCTGGTGTCACCACATGCTGGAACTGGTGTCTCCACATGGTGGTGGTGCTGGTGTCTCCACATGGTGGTGCTGGTGTCACCTCATGGTGGTGGTGCTGGTGTCTCCACATGCTGGTGCTGGTGTCTCCACATGGTGGTGGTGCTGGTGTCTCCACATGGTGGTGCTGGTGTCACCTCATGGTGGTGGTGCTGGTGTCTCCACATGGTGGTGCTGGTGTCTCCACATGGTGGTGCTGGTGTCACCTCATGGTGGTGCTGGTGTCACCACATGGTGGTGCTGGTGTCACCATGTTGTCTGTGATTACTGGTGCATTGTGGTAACAGCTGGGTCACTTTGAGTTCACTTAAATACAGATATTTATGAAATACTAATAATAATAGTAGTTCAGGATTTAAACTTGACACTGATTTTCTGTATTTCGGATTGTTATGGTTTCAAACTTAAACTTTCAGGTAAGCCACTGCTGAGCGGGTTTAACATGCTATCAAAAAACAAACAGCAGCCGCAGATCCAAAGTCAACTTAAACATTTATTAACAGAAAACTTTCAGCAGAAACTAAACTTGACAAAATAAACAACTCAGATCGCTATCACGCCTAAGCTGCAGTTGAAAAACTGTTCCACTTTTCACCTCCCACACTCACCCCAGGTGTCCTTAATCACCTTCAATGACGCCGCCGCAGCTCGGCTCCACAGAGGGAGGAATAAGACACAAATACCCCCAAACCAAAATAAGACAGAATAAACAATAACATAAAGAAATCATTCTAATTCATTACTGTTAGGCTCTATTTCTAAACAAGAAATAATCCAGATTCCTATCCCAACATGGATATGATGTGTGCATCTCTCACCGTTGCGTTGGGGAGGGGCTCTGCTCATCTGCTGATTCATACCAAACGGGTCCTGAGGGTTTGGATTCATAACACTTGTATGAAGAGCCGAGTCCGAGTTTGTTCTGAGGAGAGGGGGAGAGGGTTAGAGAGCTGTTCACTTGTTAAAAATGTTCCTGTATTTACTGTAAATACTTATTTCATGCACTTTCACTGCCGATGATCATTTTTTGGATTTGGAAAATCTTTATTGTCCCCTAGGGACATTTTGACGTTGTGACTTTAAAGAAGTTTTTTTTTTTTTTTTTAGGCACTGTAGTAAACGTTCGACCCGCTTATTACAGTACAGTCTGTGAGTCTGTATTACCTTATGACAGAAATCTATGCATTTCCTGTTATTTCTGACCATTTTATAAATAATAATATCATTATGCTTAAGTTACTGAAATACAAATTAAATCTGGTAAAGAATTTTGTTTTATTTTAACAGTGAAACATGGGAGGAGTGGGATTTTGAGGGAGAGGGGAGGTCACATCCTGCCAGTGCATTTCACCCTCTTCGCTGCTTTACAAATAAAGATTGATTGATTTAAAATTAGGTCATTTTTGATGATCCTAAAGTAAAAACCTGGAAAAGAGACTGTCACATTTATAGATTATAAATCATTAAAATGATTGACTCTGAAGTTAGGGGCGATTAATAAAGATGTGTTTTTAAACAAGCGTCATTTTTTAGTGAGTTGTCATAAATCTTATTCTAGTAAAATCATGTCTTTATTTAGTTTTATACGAGAACATTTTCACAAAAGGAAAACAAAAATGTATTCTGTCTTAAAATAAATTCAGATCTGCTCATGAGCTTTAAACTCAAACTTGATAAACAATAAAATAAGAAAACGTTCCTTTATATTTTTTGTTTTATCCTCAAATCTTTGAAAATACAAACATCTGGAGGAGGATGTAGGAGGCTGAAAGTTAGAAAATGTGAATCAGGAGCCTTCAGTCCTGTGTCTGGTTAGTCAGAGAAGAAATGAAAGAAAATAAAGATCATATAATTAACGACAGACTGAAATTTGTTTCCTCTAAAAGAAAGAGAACCGAGATGTTAAACATCAGATTTAAAAGACAGAAACAAGAAAAAGTGTTAGTGTCCGTGTGAGCGGGTGATGAACAGCTGAAAACAGAGAGAACGACAGATGTCAAAGTCACCTGTTAAGTTGTGAAATTAATCTAAACCCAGCAGGCCGTTTGTCCTCCGTCCACGCCTGCTGCTCCCTTTAAACAAAGACAGACACCTTTATAACCCCCAAAGATGATCAAATATATGTTATAAACACAATAAGCCAGTGTTTATAACCCCTAAAGATGATCAAATATATATTATAAATACAATAAGTCTGTGTTTATAACCCCCAAAGATGATCAAGTATATGTTATAAATACAATAAGTCTGTTTATAACCTCTAAAGATAAATGGACTTGAGCTTATATAGCGCTTTTCTAGTCTTCCGACTACTCAAAGTGCTTTTACACCCCCTGTCACACTCACCCATTCATAACCTTTCACACGCTGATGGTAGTAATCGCTATGTAATATCATCAGAAGTAACTAATCCCATTCATACACCACCACTGAAGCAGAGGGAGCAATTCAGGGTAAAGTGTCTTGCCCAAGGACACACCAGACATGTTTCAGCTGGGGATAGAAACCTCGACCTTCCGGTTGAGAGGCGACAACTCTACCAATTGAGCCACAGCCGCCCCATGATGATCAAATGTATGTTATAAATACAATAAGTCAGTGTTTATAACCTCTAAAGATGATCAAATATATGTTATAAATACAATAAGTCAGTGTTTATAACCTCTAAAGATGATCAAATATATGTTATAAATACAATAAGTCAGTGTTTATAACCTCTAAAGATGATTAAATATATGTTATAAATACAATAAGTCAGTGTTTATAACCTCTAAAGATGATCAAATGTATGTTATAAATACAATAAGTCTGTGTTTATAACCCTATAAAGGTGATCAAATATGTTATAAATACAATAAGTCAGTGTTTATAACCCCTAAAGATGATCAAATATATGTATAAATTAAGTAAATAATATCAGCCTCTCAACCTGTCCAGATATTAAAGAATGAATTCCATTCATCAAAATAAATTTTTAAAAACAATGAAAATAGTTTTCAATGAGAAACTTTTAAAGATATTCAAACATATTATGAAAATAAAGAGATAGACAAGTTTATCAGCAGCTCTGTGGGAGAAACAGAAACGACTTAAAGTGAGGAGTCCGAGAATCTTCAACAAAATTTATTTATTAGAGTTTATGTCATGGAACACAACACATACTTTACCCAGAAAATACAAAAACAATCCAGAGAGATTCAATTCATTCATCTGGTCGTCATCTGCTTACTCAACAGTTTTTAAACAGTAAACTGTTGACAAATAAAATAATTGGACTCACTAACAAACAAACATGTCTTCACTGTGAACTGTTAAAAACATGACTTAGATATTTTTAATTATATTAACCTGGTTATAAATAAATTATCGTGGTGGAGGGGTTTGGGTGTTCCTGTGAAACTGGCTGTTTGCCCCGGGTAACCCAAGGTATATCGGTCACAGAGGAGGGTCCAGAAAAAAAGAGTTAAAAAACTTCCATGAATGTTTGAAAAGAGTACAAGGGGAACACCGAAACCTCCCAGGAAGTGGGAGACCAGGGCATCCCTCTGGAGCCAGACCTGATGGCCAGTTCTCCTCCATGGGGCCTGGTCGGGATCAACCCAAGAAACAACATGGAGCCACTACGCTGTGGGCCTTGTACTCACAAGCCCCTGGCTGAGCGACGCTATATTGCTATATTGGGGTTTTCCAAGGTGAAAAAGAGGGTTTACTGAATGCAAGTGGCAGGGAATAAGGCTCTGAATTAAAAGACTTGTTTGTGCTTAAGCACAGAATGGCAGTTTGGAGTATGCACCCTTGGAGTCTCTAGAGGCGGTCCTGGAAGGGGTTCTACCTGGGGACTCCATAGTGATGCTGGGGGACTTCAACCCTAATGTGGGAAGTGATGGATAAACTTGGACTAAGGTGATGAAGGGGAGGCAGAGTCTGTCAATCCAGGGGAACCTTATCTGTATTTTTGGAAGAAGTTGCTGAGGTAGGGAGTTTGCTCATCCAATTGACGTGTTTTTGTGAACATGGAGGAGGCTTCTGATGGTGTCCCTCCTAAGGTCATGTGAAGGGTCACCGCGGAAATATGGGGTCCTAGGGCCTTTGCTGCGAGCCATCCAGTCCCTATATGAACGAAGTGAGAGCAGAGTCTGCATCTTCAGCACAAAGCCAGACACTTTCCTGCCGTGTTGGTCTCCAGCAGGGCTGAGTCACTGATTCTGTTCCTGATGGTCAGGATCTCAAGGCAGGAGGGTTTCCGGTTTTTGGGGCTTCAGAAATTCATCTTTGCTTTTTGTAGATGATTATATTCCGTTAGCTTTTTTAGACTGGGTCTCCAGCAGGCATTTGGGTGATTTACAGGCGAGTGCAAAGTGGTTATGATGATTCTCTGTTAGGAAACGGTTAATTTCTCCTGCTGGTTGGAGTGTGAGTCCCTGAGATGGCAGATTGGGGCAGCAGAAATGTGGGAGTTGTGCTGTGGCCGTCGTAGTGTTGAGGGAGGCGAGCAGAAAGGTAAAGCATACCATTAATCAGTGGATCTTCGTTCCAACCCTCACCTGTGGTCATTAGCTTTAGATTGTTTCCGAAAGAATGAGATAGTGGATACAAGTGACTGAAAAGAGTTTTCTACAAAGGGTGTGTGGACTCAGCCTTAAGACTGGTTCACACTTAACTAACTACAAAGAACAAGCTGTTCAATCCATACTGATAGCAGCCTAATCCCAACTGGATTGTGCAAACTGCATACCAGCAGGCAGTGGCTGTTTGCTATTAGTCCCTCAGACTTCTTATAATTTTTCTGCTGAAGGCGTTCGTAATTACCTCTACTTGAGAAAATGTGTAGACATATGGAGACTGTGCGTGCCCTCTTGAATTGTCATTTGTTTTCAATCATCACTTCCGTTTCACTTCCCGTGCTGTCTGAGAGCCAATCAGAGTAATATCTCTCCCAGAAAGGTTGACGATGATTCTACATGTTGAATCCACAAAAAGCCTCGGGCAAGCCTTGAGCAGTTCCAACACTGCTCTTCAGAACCAGACCAGAACCACTGACTCTCTCTGACAGCCCTGATGAGTCCCAACTGTCGCCTAGTGTATACCTAGTGTTTCCAGAAAGGATGAGGGGCTCAGACATCTGGAGGGAGGCCGGAGTAGGGGGCCACTGCTCCTTCGCATCGAAAGTAGCAAATTTAGGTGGTTCAGGGATCTGATCCGGATGCCTCCTGGTTGTGTGCCTTTGGGAATTTTCAACTGGATCCCGACTGGAAGGAGCCCCGGGGGTAGACCCAGAACACACAGGAGGAATTCATATATCACATCAGGACTGGGAACGCCTCTGGATCCACCAGGAGGAGGTGGAAAACATTGCTGGGAAGACAGACATCTGGGGCAACTTGCTTAGCCTAAAACGATTTCCAAGATCATCAAGATAATAGAACATATTTTCTCCCAGAAGGGTTTAAGTGTACAGCAAGACCACAACATATGACTGCAGGACCCCTTCTGTATTTGAAGGACATTTCTGAGTGCATAGCATTCAGTTTTACCAGAGTGTAACATGTTATAGACCTATATAAAAATCTTAGCTGACTACATACTGACCCCTTCTGAGCCCCAGATGTGCAGAAACTACATTTAATGAACTTTTTTTTTTAAATGCAATCATGTAAAAATATATTTGTGATCTTATCTGCCATCAGGGACAGGTCATTATCGTACCAGCTCAATAAATTCATATTGTGCATCCCTTATAATATTGTAACAAGCTTTGGTTTACAGTGTGCAGTGTCTGGTTTGTATCACCGTGTGGTGTGATTTCAGGTTGAGAAAGAAAAAAAATTGAGTCTTTTTAAGGGAGAGCAGTGATAAGACCACCTGGATGGAGGATAACATCTCTGTAGAGCCATCAGAGTAGATTGTTCTTCTTTTCTACAGAGATCTACTGAGAGCTTTATCTCAGACTTCCTCCCCAGAGAGGCTGGCTCATGAAAAACAGACCAAAGATGGCTGAACAGAGGAGGAAGAGAGCGTGGGACTCTGACCCTGAAACCGACCGACTCTAAAGATACAACAGAGTCTGAGGAAAGTCCCCCCTAAGAGACCCTCTCCATGAACACCATGCAGTCAGATCCTTACTTTACTTACTAATTCATAGTCTTTATACTATGCTGAAAGGAATCCACAGAGGACAGATGTACTCACACATACACACACTCATCTCATAAACTAAAGTTTGTTCCTGTAGAAATAAAAAATCTAAACCAGAGAAGATATGTTGTCTGTCTCTCGCTGATTGGGCGTATAAAGGCTGTGAGAACTGATCTGTCCCCTGAATTCAGACATGCCAGTCGGTCCCTGAGCACCAAAACACTCTCTGGATTGAACTACAAGAGACTGAAAACTACAAACAGGCAGCAGAAAAAGAATGAATGTTCTTACAGCTCAGCAGTGTAGTGAGCTTCAAGAAATAAGAAACATGTGTCTGAGCTGAATCTATAACATAGAATCAGATGTCACAGAGCTGTTCACCACTCTTAAATAAATAAATATCAATTCATAAACACTGAACACAAAAACATTTCAACAAAAGTCATGATGGTCTCTGAGTCGGCTCACAGAACAAACATGTTTCTGTCTGAAACAGTTTTCAGGTTTAACCATGCAAGTGTGAAACATTTGATGCTGCTGTTGATAATTGTTGATGTTTGCAGGTTTTTGAACCAAACGTCAGATTTTTTGGAAGATTTTGATCAAAGACGATAGGTGAAGATGTACTTCTGAGACATAAATGTGATGTGTGGTGTTCACCATGTTTCTCTTACACAAACAAGGGGCGTGGTCGAATTCACCTGAACAATGTGTTACTGACTGCTAAGAGTCTGCACCTGCTCAGATGAGCCGATGTTTAACTCTGACTGGCGTTCATTAAAACTCAACATTAAACTGCTGCATGACCTTTAAAGACAACCCTCACAGGAACTTCACTGCACCCTGACAAATGGTGTGTGCTTTATATACACCATTTTACACACGTTGTGTTTTTTTTCTGATCCACAGGTAACAGGTGGACAATAAGAGCATGTAAAGAGGATTCAGAAATGGGTTGACAGTACAGCAGTCAGTGCTTGAACAGGTATGTAACTCACCTTCTCCAGTTGTTGTCCAGAGGAGGGGACAGGTACACCGCTCCATATGGAGAGCTCTCCATGTAGGGTTAGTTAAGGTAAATATTTTCACTGTTACTAAATCATCAAGATTATATGTAGAAGTAAAACTTAGTGGTCCTTCTGTCTGTGTGATATCATCTGAGAAGTTCACTCTGACCTTATACCCATATATACTTTATCCTTATCTTTCCTCCTTTTGAGTTTTCTAATAGTCACTGTTGTTTTAGTGTTTATGCGTCAATGTATATTTTCGAGGTCAACGTGTGCTACATTAATTACAGCTTAAACTTTACTGTTGATGCACTTAGAAGCCATGTTGGATTTTACAAATGAAGGTTCCCAAAAATGTAATTTTGAACTACTCAATAATCCTTCTGCAGTTGACACTGAAAGAGCACCTGAAACAACTCATCTGTAAACTTCCAAAGAAGCTAGTAATGGCATACTCAAGGCAAAGCATGGTCTGTAAATGCTGCAAAATCTCCACACTCCATCCCTGGAGAGTGTGTTTAATACACAGAGCATCAACTCACCACACATACAAAGCTGTGAAACACAAAAACGACATCATGTTCCATCCTCTCCCACATCTCTTTAAGTCAGCTGATCAAAGTTAAGGATATCTGGCGGCCATGCTTGTCGATTGGTCGGCGGTGGGGGGAGTTGATGCGGTTTCGGTCCCGGTGGACTCTCTCGACCAGCCCGTGGTGACGTGTGCCTCTGACTGAGTCCAGTCCTGAAGGAAATTCACCCTGAGGATCAGAAACCGTACTGTTTTAAAGTGATGTCTGGCAGAGCTAGGACATGTTGGTAAAACAGTTTTCTCCTTTTATGAACCACTAAAGGAGAAGAACGTTAAAGCACAGCCTCCTTATCCTGCTCAGCTCAAAGTGTTTCTGGACTCTGGGACCAAGACTTTTGCTTCAATACGGGAGGCTGCACCTCTGTTAAAAGAGATAGGGATCAATGTTGCAGAGGATGAAACGGAGAGACAACAGAAGGTGATGATGCAGGGCAGCTAGACCACAGTGAAAGGACGGAGGGAGAAGAGGGGGTCGCCTTGTATGACAGAGGAGGACATGCATGCCTTTTTCAAGTGAACTCATTTATTCATTATAGTTTTACAAGGTAAGGGGTCAAAGCATGAACGGTAATAAGTAATTGCGTGCGCAGTTAAGGTTATAAAACAAACAGTCAAACAACCAGAATATCTGCCGGACTTGAAATGGAAAAATAATAGTGAGCTGGTTAATGATGCAAAACTAATTTGAAGCTGACAGAAAAGTTGGCAACAAAGAGCAGAATTTAGACTCAATTTGAGTAAAAAGCAACTTACGAAACACCTAGGAAGTTGCAGGTGCACATAGTGCTATTCACCAGAGAGAATTTGCCACATCTCTCTGAGTCTGGGACTTTGGGGAGTCATGTTATTTTGTTATATTGTAGTTCTAAAGGAGATGCTTATTGTTCTTTTTGCTGTGCTATGTTTTGCACAGTTGTTGTTTTTTCACAGAGGTACAGAGTTGAAAGGTTTAAAATTAAACAAGATGAATAAGCTAAATATAATTTCATATAATGTCCATGGTGCAAACCATCCCATTAAAAGAAAAAAAAGATACTGAGTCAACTAAAGAAAATGTTCTATAGCTCTTCTACAAGAAACACTATAGCGGCTTTCCTGAAGATGAAGCCGCTGAGAGGCTGAGGTTGGGCCTAATATCTTTATCCGACGCGCTTTCAAAAGAATACTGTGATACGTAAAAATAAGTTTGAATACGTTTTTTTATTAACGAAAAAAGATAATCAACTTAACTTATGATAACGTGCATTAACTCATAATCACAGTGAGCCATAGACAATAGTGGTCAACAAATACGGCAACCCAACTCACCCCCTCTCTTCCACTGAGAACAAAAGGTGAACAGGTGAGTTAAATCAATAAATCTCCGCCCATACCCATGTGACCCGACATCCCCCTACTCAATATAATCCTAATAAATGATATAATAATCAATAACCCAAAACACCAATATATAACAGACTACCTTAACCTTAAATAAATACTACAAAGACAATTATATCAATCCATGGCTACAACAAACACACTTAACCGAGGTTGAACATAAAAAACTGAAAAGGGAATGGGTAAACCATGTATTTTATGCCTCATACGGCAAGAAAAGGGGTGTAGCAATATTAATAAATAAATCAGTACCATTCTCTTTAGAAAAAAGAAATAAAAGATAAATATAGTATGTATTTATATTAGTAAATATATATGCCCCACAAGAGGAGAACGAAACATTCTTTAAACACTTAGCCAATGTTATTACTAGTGATGCAAAGGGGATGAAAATAATGGGAGGGGATTTAATACAGTACAGAATGGGAAGTTAGACAGACTACCATCAGAAAAGGGATCGATCACACAAAAATCCAGAGTATTAAATAACACTAAAAGAGTTAGGCCTTATTCATCCATGGAGAAACATTAATCCCAGGAGCAAGGATTTTACTTTTTACTCCAATCCACATGACAGCTATTCAAGGATAGACTCTTTCTGTGTATCCAAAGAACATGCACACAAAATCCTAAACTGTAGCATTGAGAGCATAACCATAAGTGATCATGCCCCCATTACAATAACTGTGGATTTGGGTAACGAACCTTCTTTTAAATACTGGAGATTTAACGTGTCACTTCTATCTGATGAGCAGGTGTCGAAGGAGCTAGAACAACATCTAAAAGAATACTTGGGGATAAATGACAATGGCCAAGTATCGCCTTCAATTTTATGGGAGGGGGGGAAAGCGGCGATGAGAGGGAAAATAATAGAACTAACATCTAGACTAAAAAAAGCAAGACTGGAAAAGCAAATAAGGTTAGAGAGTAAAATAAGAGAACTAGAGTTGAACCACAAGAGAACATCAGACAACTCTATACTACTTGACCTAAAAAAGACTAGAAATTACCTTGAAGATTTACTGACATATGAAGGTGAAGGGGCCCTACGTTTCACTAGCCAAAGATATTATGAGATGGGTAATAGAGCAAGTCGCCTGCTTGCATTCCAACTTCGAAAATCCCAATCAAATAGAACAATTTCAAAAATAATTCACCCCAACTCCAAACAACTTGTGGTCAAACCGCCTGATATAGCGGAAGCATTCTCAGAATACTACAAAAATCTATACCATGATTCAGACTCTGATAACATAGAAGGCAAAACAAAGATATTCCTTAAAAAACTACAACTACCAACTTTGTCAAATGAAGAAGCCACTGACATGACAAGGCCAATTTCATGTCAAGAAATATTGGACACTATAAAAAAAAAATAATAATAAAATCCCCTGGCACGGACGGGTTCCCGGGGGAATTTTATAAATGTAATACACCAGTATTATTTAAAGTCTTTAATTTTGCTCTAGCATCAGGTAACCCACCAACAACGTGGTCAGAAGCCATCATTTCGGTCTTACATAAGGAGAGGAAGGACCCAACTAATGAATGCACAAGGGAAACGTTGAAAATATGGTCGATAGTACGAAAGAAATTAGGACTGTCAAACTCCACTTGCAGAGCGACTAAAATAGCATTAAATCCAGATTTTGTACCCTCAACTATGGATACAGGATACAACAAGTGGGCAAACTAAGGATTGGTTTATATAGCAAAAGTGTTTAAAGGACAAAACAGTCTTTTGAACAACTTAGAAAGGAGTTTAGTCTACCTGCACAAGATTTTTATAAATTTCTACAATTAAGGAGTTATCTTCAAAACCATAAGGAATGGGATAACATTTGCAGAGCACCCTCTGAAATACAGCAAGTATTTATGTCATTTACAGAAAAAGATACTAAGAAAGGTGTTATTTCAACAATGTATAAAGCATTACAACATGAATCTGAAGAAAACAACATGAGGGTTAAAGAAAAATGGGAACTAGAAACAAACATTATAATAAGAGATGAACAATGGGAGGAATCATTCAAAGAGGGACATAAATTAACAAACAGTCCAATGTGGAGGGAGTTTGACTGGAAAGTCAAAATGCAATACTTTAACATCCCATCCATCACCTCAAAATACAGCAGTACTTCTGAGTTGTGCTGGAGGGGATGTGGACTAGTGGGGGATTTTACACACACTTTTTGGGACTGCCCCAAAGTTGTAGACTTTTGGAAAAATGTACAAAAAGAAGTAAATCAGATTCTGGGCATCAATCTAATCTTGGATCCTTCACTCTTTATTTTAGGTATAGCTCCTGATACCAACATGGACAGAGACTTGATTTCCTTGCTTAGAATTTTGCGATTGATAGCAAAGAAAACAATAAGAGCATCCTGGCTGAAACCACAGCCTCCCAACATAATTCAGTGGAGACAAAGATTAAAAAATGTTTTCATCACAGCCAGATTACAGCTGAAAACAACAACAGCAAATTACCAATATGTTTGCAGAAATTGTTAGTCAATCAAGGAAAAAGGATTAAAAAACGATGTGAAGGCTGCCATATGTGTGGTTATATGCAGGGCCGGCCCGTGGGATAGGCAGTATAGGCAAATGCTAGGGGCGCCAGCCTCCATAGGGGGCGCCAGCCTCCATAGGGGGCGCCAGCCTCCATAGGGGGCGCCAGCCTCCATAGGGGGCGCCAGCCTCCATAGGGGGCGCCAGCCTCCATAGGGGGCGCCAGCCTCCATAGGGGGCGCCGCTGGCGCCTCAAATGAATGAGGCAGAAAAGTTGAAGATAAAAATAAGAAATAGGAGGGAAAAATGTGTTTAAATATCACTAAATATTATTTATTTAATATGATTTTCATGGTTTTAATTAGCAATGTTATGAAAGAAGCCATGAAACCACAACTAGGCTACATCACATATTTAAAAAGGCTCTATTTTCTTGTCTCCTGCTTGACCCAGCACATCACAACACAGCTGCTCGTTACCTGCTTGTTGTGGAGGAGGAGGGCAGGTGACTTATTAGAAGTGAGTGGCAATGAGTGTACCGATTAATATCACCTTTATAAATGACGTGACGTAAAAAACAACAACAAAGCCCTTGGGAACCCAGGGACGAAAAAGAAGAGGAGGATAAATAATATGAAACAGACACAGAGGTAAAGTGCTGCATGGATCACTTATTTATCTGCTGTAGTTAAGCTAGCTTGTTATGGATGGACGTCAGTGTTTACTAATTCCTGATCAGTAGCTTGAGTTAACATCTGTTAGTTCCACTGTACTTTCATTAGATAAAGATTATTCTTTTTAAGAAAATAATCAGTGTAAGAAATACACTTCTTATTTTCTTCTTATGTTGTTGGACACAAAACCTACTTATATATTTTTTGACATCTTTGTGAACTTAGTTAGCTTTCACCTTAGTCGATTTAAATGTTTATTTTCCTCCTCCTGTTGTTAATAGTTTTAAGCCCTTTCCTTTAGAGCATTTTATGTCTAAGAGCCTCACTGAATAGATAGTTGTGCATGCTGTAGGTCTGGCTGTAAGGAAAACATTTGGGCTCACCTAAAAAACTATGCTGTATGAGGTTTCTGTTTCTGCTCTGAAAAGAAAATAATATTTTGTTTTCACACTATATTATAAAATGCAGATTGTTTCACAAATGCTCCTCTTCTCTCTCCAGATGCAATCATAAAACATTTAAATCCATCCCCTGCCATACCCCGGCCGTCTGGGACCACTTCTGCTCCCTGCACTGTATGGTATTGTTTGTTCTGTTACACTAGTTATTTGCATTTATTCATAAGAAATATTAGTGTTATTACCATAATATTCAAGTTTTTTTAGAAGTATTTTTTGTTTTAAATAAAGAAATTATGCTAAATATAAAGATGTATGCCAGTTTTCTTTAAGTGTATGAATATTGTGATTAATGGTCAAACTGGCTGCAATTTAAGGGGCAACCGCTGAAATCTTGCCTAGGGCACCAAAATGGTTAGGGAAGGCTCTGGTTATATGCATGTATGTAAGTTTATGTCTATCTAATGTAGGTATGAAGGAAAGGGTGTGTGTAGTTGTTTGGTAAAATGACATGTTAGGATTTCATGAGAAAATGGACAAGTGTAACTGAAAAGCATCTCCTGAAGTTGTATGTTTTATCTGTGTACTAAATAAAAAATAAGTTAAAAAAGTTTACAGTCTAAAATGATGACTGGGTTTGTAAAGTTTACAGTCTAAGATGATGACTGGGTTTGTAAAGTTTACAGTCTAAAATGATGACTGGGTTTGTAAAGTTTACAGCCATATTCTAACTGGGTAAGCAAAGTGTACAGTCATATTTGTAAAGTTTACAGTCATGTTTGTAAAGTTTACAGTCATATGATGACTGGGTTAGTAAAGTTTACAGTCATGTTTATAAGGTTTACAGTCATATGATGACTGGGTTAGCGAAGTTTACAGTCATGTTTGTAAAGTTTACAATCATATGATGACTGGGTTAGTTAAGTTTACAGTCATGTTTGTAAAGTTTACAGTCTAAGATGATGACTACGTTTGTAAAGTTTACAGTCATGTTTGTAAAGTTTACAGTCTAAGATGATGACTGGGTTTGTAAGGTTTGCAGTCTTATGAGGACTTTCCTTCCTACACTTATGAAGTGTAGGAGGGAAAGGAAACACCAGATGTTACGTCAAAGACCGCTGCATAAGGAAGCGGGAGCCGTAATGTAGCTGTTTGTGCTGCTGTGTGACGTTATGTAAATTATACTTGGAAACATCGTCTGTAAACATATTGTCTTTCTCAGGTCGTTTTCACCTGTCCTTATTAACTACAGACAACACAGAGTTTTCACCGTTGGATTCCCCACTAGCCTGTTGTGGTGTTCCTCAAAGGGTCTGTTTTGGGCCCTCTGTTGTTTTTGTTGTACCTGCTCTCTCTGGGGCATCTTATAAGAACTTTTAAAGATGTGTCCTATCATTGTTATGCAGATGACATTCAGTTGTACGCACAGTCCGAAATTAACTTTTTGACTCAGCGGCCAAGGTGGCAGGTATATGAAAAAATTCACCGGCCAAAATAACAAATTTTGTTTTTGTGTCCTATACACATCTGTTACAGTACATTTAATTGAGAAGGCATTATGTTTTGTTTAATCAATAACAAATTTAAGTCATAGATTCAATCATGTCATCAGATAAGGAAATTGTAAAAAAATATATTTGCTGGCCTTTATTTTTTTCTTAGGGCACGGTCACACTGGCCATCCGTACCGTGCCCAAGCACGTTTCAACGCTAAAGCCCAGTTCGTTTGACCAGTGTGACCGCTCCGTATCGTGCTCAGGCACGGTACACTTCCTTGGCTTTAGCACACTTCAGAGAGGTGTGCTTCGGCATGGTACACTTCATGCACGAGCACAAGCACGCGGGTGCACAACGCTGACAGCCTTCATTAAGGAGAAATCCAGAGTTTCCTGGCTGTATCTGACTAAAATGACACAATATAAGCCACATAGTAGCTGTCATGCTCTGTGTTGTTCTCTGATGTGCGGGCGTCCGCGCGGACTCTGCGCGTCTATTTGATTTTTTAAATTTATTTATTGCTGTGTCTGATTAAAATGGCTTAAAATAAGCTGCAAAGTCAGTAAAGTAGCTGTCATGCTCTCTGTGTTTTTCTCTGATGTGCAGACGCGGAATCGACTGCGCGTCTCTTTTTCTCTCTCTCTCTCTCTCTCTCTCTCGTCCGCTTGTTTGTAAACTGAGCACGCTTCATAATAACATAAAGCGTGCATGTATTGTATTACGACGTTATGTACAAGAGGTAATCATGCTTAGGCACGGTAAGTCCATGCCAGCGGCCAGCGGGGGAATGGCGCTGCGGGGGGGCAACCGTGCTTGGGTACAGCACGGTACGGATGGCCAGTGTGACCGCGCCCTTAATGTATTATCTGTAGGCAGAAGTAAACGGCGTGTGTGCGTGCGTTTTCGCTGCAATGTATGTTGGTGTGTCTCAGTGTGCCCCGTGATGTTCACTGACAGTCATGACAGCAGAGAGAGGAGCAGGGAAAAGTAGCTGCAGCTAGGCTACATCAAATGTGCTTAATACTCAAAATTGTTTTTCATGACTTTTTGATAAAACATTTACCCGCCCTGTGGCAGATAGCCCTCTGAAAAGTACTCGCCAAACGGAAAATCTACCTATCTTTAGACCAGCATGTGAACAGTTTGGTCTGCACATCCTTATGTCATCTAAGGAATATAGCGAAACTCAGACCTGTTGTGTCCAGAGCCGAGCTGGAGATGATTGTTCATGCTTTTGTTTCATCAAGGCTTGTGTTTAAATCAGCTGTTACCCTGACGACGCCTCGCCTGACTGTCACCGCAGCTTTAAATCAGTCACTTAAATCAGTCTGTAAATCAGACACTTGGAAAACACACTAAAGAGCATATAAAACCAGAAAAAGCATAATATGAGACCTTTAAAGAATACCATAATCATTCATTATATACACTTTATTAAAGGACACCTTAATCATTCATTATATGAATGATATATGTTGCTTTAAATCAGCTGTTACCCTGAAGATGCCTCACCTGAAAGTCACTGCTGCTGTTGCTGATCTGGTTCACATTGGGCAGAGAGCCTCCATAGTACGGCGCCCTCGACTGAGTAAGACGAAGCTGTTGGATCTTCTGGAACTGAACCTGTCAGACAGAAAGCAGGACAAAATAACACAGGAAGTTCTGGACCTGTAGGGGTTAACCCTTACCCTCCTGAAGTATAGTTACTCTCTATAGAGACAGTATATAATGAATATATGACGTATAGTTAGGGCTTAATAAAGTGTATATAATGAATGATTAAGGTGTTCTTTAATAAAGTGTATATAATGAATGATTAAGGTGTTCTTTCATAAAGTGTATATAATGAATGATTAAGGTGTTCTTTAATAAAGTGTATATAATGAATGATTAAGGTGTTCTTTAATAAAGTGTATAATGAATGATTAAGGTGTTCTTTAATAAAGTGTATATAATGAATGATTAAGGTGTTCTTTAATAAAGTGTATATAATGAATGATTAAGGTGTTCTTTAATAAAGTGTATATAATGAATGATTAAGGTGTTATTTAATAAAGTGTCTATAATGAATGATTAAGGTGTTCTTTAATAAAGTGTATATAATGAATGATTAAGGTGTTCTTTAATAAAGTGTATATAATGAATGATTAAGGTATTCTTTAATAAAGTGTATATCATGAATGATTAAGGTATTCTTTAATAAAGCATATATAATGAATTTTTAAGGTATTCTTTAATAAAGTGTATATCATGAATGATTAAGGTATTTTTGAATAAAGTGTATATTTACCCTGGACACAGTGAGGTCAGTCATCAGCTGCTCAAAGGCCCGGGTTTCCTCCGCCTGTTTCTGGTTGTGCAGCGCGATCTTCTCGCTGAACTTGCGGGGGTTGGAGCCTCCTGTTCCCGGGGAGCCGGCCATGTTGGAGCCGCTGATTGTTCAAGTAGTGAATAAAAGTGATGGAGGAGCTGGAGAGTGTGTGTCAGACTGTCTGTGAAAACACACACACACACACACACACACACACACACACACACACACACACACACACACACACACACACACACACACACACACAGTAAGCAGAGCTTCGGGCTAATGAGGCTATGCTAACGGTAAAGCTGCGGTAATAAAAGTGTTGTTATTGTGAATAAAACTCGGAATAAATAAAAGAGTGCATTTAAAAAGTTCTCTCTGATAGTTTTGATGAAAGCTGAGCTGATTGTGTGGAGTTAACTCTTAAATATAACTTAATATTGACACATTTACTGGAAACCACTTGTTTGAATGTTAACATGATGCTAGCTGTCATGCTAACAGAGCATTAGAGGGTAACAGCTGCAGCTAGCTAAGTTAGCTTAGCTGCTGTCAGTGACACTCAGAGCACTTTGACAGCCGGGGTGTATTTAATACAGAGTTTATAAAGACGTAAAAACGAGTTCATAAAAAGTTCCAACGACTTTATGAAAAGTTTGTTAAGACTTTATAAAGATGCTAATAAAAAAATACGTTTTTTAGGGTCATATTCAGACGTTAGCCCTTTTAGCTGAATGCTAACGTTAGCACAGCTCTCAGGTGTTTCTCCTCTGAACTGTCCTCAATATAAACTCACGAGCTTGCTCCGTAAAGCGCAGGTATCCTCAATTGAGGCGAGATTAAATCCGCAGGTTTTCATCAAAATTAATCCACGAAGATGAACGAAGAAAGCCGACAGCAGCTCGTCCACCGAGAGGGAGCAGCGTCCGTCCGCAGGTCCGGATCCGCAGCTTTCACTGCCGAGGCAGGAGAGAATGACTCCCTCTGTCCACCAGGCGCCGCCACAACGGCTCGTTCCCACAGGCCTGATTTACTAAAGGTTTGCGTGTCTTAAAACGTGTGCAAACTTGATACCACCCATAAAAAAAAGAAGTGTTATCTGATCTACTAACAGCGCGCAGTGAGGACTGAATCTTTCATATGAGCAAAACAACACGCATTGACCATTTAGTATGTTTGACTTAATGAATATTCAATATGGGGCGTTTCTGCCCTAGGGTACAAAATACTGGGAGGAGAAAATGCAAACAAGTTAAGTTAGTACACGCATTGTGATTTACCAAGTGGACAAAAAGACTGAGATGATTGTGACGGTGTCTGAGTTTAACACCTTTGAAAAGAACGTGCTAACCCAGGAGACCAGTGTTACACACAACAGACTGCTGTTATTGAAGTTAGGAGGAGACATAAGCGCAACAAAAGAAGACATACAGATCACTTTATTCCCCACACATGTTAATATGTTTGGAATGACAGCAGGAAACACCATGATTAAACTATATTGTTGCCTATTTAAACAAAACTGAACATTCACAGCCTCTGCATTCTATAGAATTTCAACATTGACATTTATGTCTTCCTATTTCCCTCTTTTCACCAACATTATATTTTAAACTGGGATTTCCTTTTTCTCGGGTTGCGCCTCTCTCCCCCAGCTCGCCCCCTCTGGTGCGCTCCTCTCCATAATGCGCTCGTCTCCTCCCTCTAAAGCTGCTGCTACTCTGTAGGACGCTTTGATTGGGGGACCTCACCACTGTTTGTACCCCCGTCTTCGATACCTCTCTCCATAGCATTTCTGTCTGACAGCGCTGGCCAGCTGTCTGTTGCTCAACCCGAGTGTCACACCTGAGCGCCACAGAGGACACAGCTCACAGCTCACACCTCATGCACAATGTATGACAATTTATCTTCAAAAGATGGAGGGCAGAAAAGAGAGGCCCTGTTTAATAACGAGGTTTTCTTATAATCCAAATGTTTTTTTTACATATTCAGTTTTATCTGCTATAACTCGAAATAAGTTTGCCTCTTCAACTGATACCTATTTTGCGCTTGCAGTCATCCTGCTTTCCGTCCAAACTCGAACCCGCAACTCACACATACTCCGAGCGCGCCGCGGTCCGTCAGCGCCACGGTTTCGTTCTATCGGACGGCTCGCGCCCATTCACACTGGATCCGTTTCTGGGACGTCAGCGCAGCGGAGCGCACCCATGACACATCACAGGAGAACTACAAGATCCCGCGGGAATAAAGAGAAAAACATTAAAACAACATGTTGCTTTGTCTTTCTGAAGATGCATTGTTGTTAATTCGGTTCCTGTTTTGACGTAATGTTGATAAAGTGATGAAAAATACGATCACGAGTCCGTATATTGTTTTATTTTGAAGTTGACCGGATGCTCTGTGCGTTTCCTTGTCTGACTTCCTGTCCGGGCTGTCATATTCTGTCTAGCTTGACGCGAACTAGCAGCGCGCTCCGGTGAAAATAGACTCTCTGCGTATTTGAAACGGAGCAGAGCGCCGGAGATGGACCGCAGCGCGCGCTGTGTGAACACAATGATTGACTAGAGTGGAATCTAAGTACAACGTAGTGCGCGGCGCTGACGGACCGCGGCGCGCACGGAGTATGTGTGAATTGGGCTTTAGGCAAAAGCCTAACTGAAATACTACCGCCTCCACAAGGTTTGAACCTGTTGTCATTTACGCAAATTTCTTAGTAGATCACCCGCAAAACGCCCACTAACCAAATGTGCAATTTTTGGGGTGAACACGCAATTTAGTACTCTTTACTTAGGATCTTAAATAAACCAGTACCCATAGACTGTAAACATGAAACCTAACCAGTTAACCCAGTACCCATAGACTGTAAACATGAAACCTAACCAGTTAACCCAGTACCCATAGACTGTAAACATGAAACCTAACCAGTTAACCCAGAGACTGGATCCATAGCATGAAAGGGTGGGGGAGGGGAGGGGTGGGGAGAGATAATTAATTAATAATTGATGTTTACAGATGTTGAGACGTTTATGAAGATTGTATTTATTGTTATATTTAATAAAAACATGAATAATCTACTTTCAGCTGGATCAGAGAAATGATGAAGAAAGACACCAAACAGGAAGTTGGTGCAGCATGTGTTTATGTTGGAGCTCATGAGATGTTGAGAAGCTACAGACAGAAGAAGAATCAGCTGTTCTCTGCTCCTTTAAGAAACAGCACTAAAGAGGTTTGCATAGAAGGAGAAGTGCAGAACATGTTCAGGACTTTATCACACGTACTAATATGACTTAATGCGTTACACATGAAGCACCTTTTCTTCTTTATTTGCCATAAAACTTTTTGTTGAGCAGAAAAATGAGCAGGTTGACGTTGATGGTCGCTCGATCGAAGAGCTTCATCACAGCAACGCCTTCGTACTGCAGCTGCAGGAGGTCCTGAATCACAGGAAACAGGAAGTCAGACTCATTTATACATCATGTATTTATTCATAGAGACAGCTCTGACAGCACTCTCAGCCTCTAGAATCAAATCATATTCATAGAAATAACATGGTACCTGATACTCCAGCTGCAGCGTCTCCAGGTGGACGCCCATCAGCTTGGCCTTCACATCGAACACTCCCACAGCCTCTGACGGCGAAATCTCAAAAATCACGTTTTTAAACCTGCAAAAGAGAAAAAATATGAATTTCATTCATCAAGTGAGATGAGAGTTACAAAGTTCTTCAACAGTCAGAAATAAAAAAAATAAAAATACAGTTTTTATAAACTGAATATTTGAAGGACAAATGTCAGTAATCAGAACAGTCGCCTGTAATTGGCTGTCAGAACAGGGGGCGGCACCTCCTGTCAACTCAGGCTCTCATTGGATATTAAAGGCTGGGGGGGGGAGGAGAGACAGTTAATGGAAGGTCTTGATTGGCCAAATGAGGTGTCAATCAAAAGGCCAAAGTGCGGCCAGCAATTTGATGCATCACGATCAGTAAAACAGAAAATACAGCGGGATGCTGGGAGCAGGGATGACAAATGTTCAATCAGTTGGTGAATCTTTGTGATCGTGATTGTGCTTGGATTAAATCGTGGAGACTGGTTCAGATGCAGCAGAACCGATTCTGTCAGAATAAGATAAAACCAGCCATGACTCAAGTGCAAAGCTGGGTCAAAGATTCATGTCTTCAATTAAACGCAAAGAAAACAGTCTGCATGATGTTCACTAAACAGCCAACCAGCCTTCAGCAGTCCGACGTTTACCTGGAAGGTGTAGAGCTTAGTCTAACCCTAACCCTAGCTAATGAGTTTAAATATTTAGGCCTAACATTGGACCCAACATTAACATTTAAAAAACACATCAAACAATTAACAAAGACGGTAAATTTTAATATAAACAATTTTAGACAGGTAAGATCCTTAATAACTGTCAATGCTGCTCGAATGTTTTTACACTCGATGACTTTTTCACATATTGAATACTGTATAACCACATGGTCACTTTCTGCTGGCACAACATTTAAACCAATACAATCTCTTTTTTAAAAAGGCCATAAAAATCTTTGACAAAAAGCCATTTTCGTTTCACCATTGCACTGTTTTAGATAAACATAATTTGCTACATTTTCATAATTTTGTTCATTTTAAAAATGCATGTTTTATATATAAAATTTTGCACGGACTTGCTCCTCCTCCTTTGAAGGACGTTATAAAGCTGAAGTCTGCCAGTGGGATCAGCACCAGGGCCACAGCCCGAGGAGACTGTGAGGTCCCATACAGACACACTACATTCAGACAAACTGTTCTGTCAGTCAAAGGAACTAAATATTGGAATATTCTCCCACTCACAATAAGAGACTTACACATATGCAACCTTCAAAACACACCTCAAACAGTGGATAAAAGAAAACCAAGTCTGTGACCACTTTCAACCTTTAACCTCTATTATTGTCTTATGTCACTTGTGCCTTTGTATTTGTATTTTATTTGTAATTTGTCTTTCTCTGTTACCTGCCTAGGGACAACATATGGAAACTAGCACTTCTGCTATAATCTGGCATTTTTACAGCTGTAATTGTTACAGCTGTTCATTAATATGCACTGTCCCTAACAAATAAATAAATATATAATAAATAATAATAAATAAATCTTCAAACGCTGAGTCAAACAGGAAACATTGACCTCACCTCACCTCACCTTTCCTGACCTCACCTTTCCTGACCTTGCCTTCCTCACCTCGGCTCACCTTTCCTGACCTCACCTTTCCTGACCTTGCCTTCCTCACCTCGGCTCACCTTTCCTGACCTCACTTTCCTCACCTGTATCAGACTCCTACTTTATCTCTGAGACTGATGAGTGATGCTCTGCTTTATGTGCTGCACACAGTGCTGAGTGTAGAGTATGGAGCCAGAGCGCTCTCTGCTGGACAAACCCCCCATATGATGACCCCTCTTCTCAATAGGCCCAAACATTTGTAAATGTGATAACATATAAACTATATGTAAATATATGTATAAATCTATCAAGTGCTAAACTTTATTTCACCATTTCCTGCACCTGCCAGAGTGAGGCTATAAATAATAATCATAATAATAATAATAACAGTAACTCACTGGTTGGGCTGCAGGTCTTCGATGGCGATCAGGACGCCTTTCTCGTGCAGCCGAGAGGCCGTGTACTTCTGAGACACCTGTTTACTCTTCTTCGCCTTGTTGTCGGGTTTCTTTGACAACCTGAGGACACACACACACACACACACACAGTGTACAGTATGGCAACACAGCAACACAGCAATCAGGACCCCAGTGGGTGTTTGGGTTTCGCAGGTCGTTTGTTTAGGCTAAATGGTAAATGGACTGCTTTAAATGAAGTGCTTTTACAGTGCAGGTCACACCTACACATTCACACACTGATGGTAGAGGCTGCTGTGTAAAGAGTCCATCAGTATTAACTCATCCATTCACACACATTCACACGTTGATGGTAGAGGCCGCTGAGTAAAGAGTCCATCAGTATTAACTCATCCATTCACACACATTCACACCCTGATGGTAGAGGCTGCTGAGTAAAGAGTCACCTTATTTTATAAATCACATTTAAAGACAGCTGACCAAAGTGCTGTACAATGTTTTCAAGAAACTATTTACAGGAGTCCTCAACATCCACAAGGTTGTCTCACGTACTTGCCCTTGCTGGCCAGGTTGTCCATGCAGGTTTTGATATACTGGTTGTAGGAGTCGATTTGAACGTTGAAGAAGTTGGTTTTTGAGTTGAGGGCAGCATTTGTCTGCTGGAGCCGGACCAGCTCGGCTTTCCGCCGCTGACGGTAACGTCTCTGATTTCTGATGTCCTGAAACACAATAAGGCATCAAAGTGAGGAAACTGTTAGATTCTATGCAAACATTTGAACTTCAGTTTTGAACCTCCTGTTGATTTGTCCTCTCAGGTCACGTTTACACGACCATGATTTCAGCTGTATACGGGAACGTCTCGCTGTGTTTTGTTCGTTTACACGAAAACTGAAAACAAAAACTATTAAAAACGACAGTGTTTCCGTCGTCGTGTAATCTGATAACGTAGATAATCTGAAAAAAGAGACTTTTTCCACATGCTCAGTACAGCTCTAGTCAATTACCATGAGTGAGTAGGTGGACTACAACAACAATGGCCGACTCCTGAGTACTGTTTGTGCCACTCACTCTGTTAAATGGATCGACAGAGTCACTGTCAGGCAGAGATGCTTTACTGATCCTGAACCCACCAACACGCTGATGAGGGGAAGCTTAAAGGTGATGAGTCATGTTAACACCTCACCGCTCTGTAGAAGTCCTGAACCCACCAACATGCTGATCAGGGGAAGCTTAAAGGTGATGAGTCATGTTAACACCTCACCGCTCTGTAGAAGTCCTGAACCCACCAACACGCTGATGAGGGGAAGCTTAAAGGTGATGAGTCATGTTAACACCTCACCGCTCTGTAGAAGTCCTGAACCCACCAACACGCTGATGAGGGGAAGCTTAAAGGTGATGAGTCATGTTAACACCACACCGCTCTGTAAGGGTCCTGAACCCACCAACACGCTGATGAGGGGCAGCCTAAAGGTGATGAGTCATGTTAACACCACACCGCTCTGTAAGGGTCCTGAACCCACCAACACACTGATGAGGGGCAGCCTAAAGGTGATGAGTCATGTTAACACCACACCGCTCTGTAAGGGTCCTGAACCTACCAACACACTGATGAGGGGCAGCCTAAAGGTGATGAGTCATGTTAACACCTCACCGCTCTGTAAGGGTCCTGAACCCACCAACACGCTGATGAGGGGCAGCCTAAAGGTGATGAGTCATGTTAACACCTCACCGCTCTGTAGAAGGAAGAGTAAACCAGCATGCATGTCTTGTTTCATTACAAAGTCACAGCACCAACCATTGGCCTGGCATGTTTAGTACACCCTTGATAGTGGTGTGAGCGGCTTTCAAGTGGTTGTTATCAAGATGCCTGAATGCAGACACTTTTTGAAAACACTCAGAAAAAAGGACTCAGTCTCATGTAAACATGGCCTCAGACAGGAACCAGGGATTTCTGACCTTAGCGATGTCGTTGATTAGGTCCTGGTAGCGGTTCTGGGGGTGGACTTTTCCCAGCTCGGCCAGTCTCTGCAGGTTGCTCCGGATCTTGTCTTTCTTTCCCTGGAGGGTCAGACTGTCGTCCACTACCGGATTCACCTGCTTCATCTTCTCGGGAGTCTTCGCGTCTCTGATGGCCCTCCTCTGCATCGCCCTCTGGTACTCTGCTTCCTGTTTGTAAACAAAACAAGATGTCTCTGGTCTCTGGAGTCTGGTCTCTGACTCTGGTCTCTGGCTCTGGTCTCTGGCTCTGGTCTCTGGCTGTGGCTCTGGTATCTGACTCTGGTCTGGTCTCTAGTCTCTAGTCTCTAGTCTCTAGTCTCTAGTCTCTAGTCTCTAGTCTCTGACTCTGGTCTCTGGTCTCTGACTTTGGTCTCATCTCTGACCTTGGTCTCTGACTTTGGTCTGGTCTCTGGTCTCTGACTTTAGTCTGGTCTCTGGTCTCTGGTGTCTGGTCTCTGACTCTGGTCTCTGGTCTCTGATTTAGATTTGGTCTCTGGTCTCTGACTGTGGTATCTGACTCTGGTCTCTGACTTTGGTCTGGTCTCTGACTCTAGGTCTCTGGTCTCTGACTTGGTACCTGACTCTGGTCTCTGACTTTGGTCTGGTCTCTGGAGTCTTGTCTCTGACTTTGGTTTGGCCTCTGGTCTCTGACTGTGGTATCCGACTCTGGTCTCTGACTGTGGTATCTGACTCTGGTCTCTGACTTTGGTGTGGTCTCTGACTCTGGTCTCTGGAGTCTGGTCTCTGGAGTCTGGTCTCTGGTCTCTGGAGTCTGGTCTCTGGAGTCTGGTCTCTGACTTTGGTTTGGCCTCTGGTCTCTGACTTTGATCTGGTCTCTGACTCTGGTCTCTGGTCTCTGACTTTGGTCTGGTCTCTGACTCTGGTCTCTGGTCTCTGACTTTGGTCTGGTCTCTAGTCTCTGGTCTCTGACTCCGGTCTCTGACTTTGGTCTGGTCTCTGGTCTCTGACTCTGGTCTCTGACTTTGGTCTCTGACTCTGGTCTGGTCTGGTCTGGTCTGGTCTCTAGAGTCTGGTCTCTGGTCTGGTGTCTCTCTCTGATTGACTCTCATTTGTCAGTCAAGTTTCATTAAATCTAGTTTTGACCTGTTCGGTGCTCGCACTGGAGTCCAGGATCTCGGTCAGAGTCTCTCCAGGTTGGAAGCGGATCACATCCACGATGAGCCTCTTTGTGCTGAAGACAAAAATGTAATTAAAATGATTAAAATAATAAAGAAGACATACGCCTTGTTTTCACATGGAATTATTCTCCATTCAAACTGACTTGAGCAGAAGCGTCTTGGCGTCCGTCTCAACGTTGGCCTCACCAGGAACATCAAACTTGTTGGTGAGTGTGAGGGAAACTTCGGTTTTTCCCATCAGCTCTTTGTTTGGATCGTTGGGAGGAAGAGGATTCTCACCTGGACAGATACACACAGGTAAAAATCAGACAGGTGATCCAAGTTTATAATGACTTTATGAGAGTAAATCACAGCTGGTTTAAACACTTCAATCTGAGACATTTCAGAAAAACTATCAGAAACAGACTCTCAGGAGAAGGTCTTTGAGATGAAGAATCTCATGTATAAGAGAGTCCTGACTGAGACATTAAACACAGATCAACAGATCCTGAGTCACAGAGCAGAAAGTCATTCTTCAAAGCATCTAAAGCATCTTCCTCCAGCACCTCCAATCTACTTTTAAACCAGCAGAGAACCTGACACTTCTTTTGAACAGATAACAACAATAGGTTTGTGACTGAGTCACAGAGAATGTGGCTAACAGCACTTCACATGAGTACACTTACACATGTTTGAGGGGAAGCAGGTTCAGTAAAGCCTTATAAATAAGGACATGCTAATGAGTTAGTCTACGCTGAGACAATGCAGGCCAGCAGACTCAATTATACAGAGTAGAATGATGAGTCAGAGCCCTGAGATTAGTTATAAATCTCAACGCACCATGATAGACAGTATCCAAAGATTTTAGGCACTGAGATGATGCATGCCTATATAAAACATCTCTGTAATCAATCAGGGGCATGAAAGTAGCAGCAACAGGTCTCCTTTTTTATGTGTTGTTCATTGTTGCATTTGTCTTGTTATCTGTGTGTCATGATGGATGTCCATCTTACTGGCTGCAAACAAATCTACCTACAGGTACAAATAAAGTCTATATATCTGAAGTTTTTCTGTTAGATAAATAACGAATCAAAGGCCTTCGACAAGTTGATCTCGGACTACATTTAAAGTCGCTGTAGTTAAGATATCGGACCTTTTTGTACCATTTCAATAAATCCGTTCAAACAATAAACACAACCATATGCATTTATTTAGTTTTAACATTAAAGTTAATACTTGTCCGACCTACCAATCAGAGACTCGACTGTGGGAACCTCGCCCAGGTCCTCCAGCAGCTCGTGAACCGGGTCGTTGTGTTCTGGAGCTATGGCGTCCTGATGATCCAACAGCAGCTACACGAAACGCCAGAGAGAAAATATTTCAAATAATGTGGAAATATATGTTCACATATATTAAATATAGAGACTAAAAACATGTTGTCAAGATGAGTATAGATATAGTTTGTAGAGCAGAGAGTCAGTCTGAATATAGAGACTAAAAACATGTTGTCATGATGAGTATAGATATAGAGTTTGTAGAGCAGAGTCAGTCTGAATATAGAGACTAAAACATGTTGTCATGATGAATATAGATATAGAGTTTGTAGAGCAGAGAGGCAGTCTGACTATAGAGACTAAAAACATGTTGTCATGATGAGTACAGATATAGAGTGTGTAGAGAAGAGAGTCAGTCTGAATATAGAGACTAAAAACATGTTGTCATGATGAGTATAGATATAGAGTTTGAATTATTGATAATTAAAATGATCACATGTCAGACCGTGTGAGTGTTGATGATTTCTCCAATGGAGATGTAGATGACGGGTTTGGTGACGGTGACGAGGTCGGAGTATTGATCCACGTTAAACTTCTCCTCCAGGGACGGGACGTCACATGCTGCCAGGAAGAACCGCCTGAGATAAACAAGATGGAGACGATGAAGACGGGGAGTTGGACTGGTCATTAAAATATCTCTCTTGAACTTCCTGTTTGATCACTTGAAGGTCGTCTCACCTGAACTTCAGGTAGGAGGCGCTCAGGTACTCGTTGATGGGGTTCAGGTGTGCGTTGTCTCCCAAAAACATCTTGTTGGAGGCGGCATGCTGCAGCATCTTAGCGACTGAGCCCAGATTTCTTCTCTGTTCGGTGGTCAGCTGACCGCCTGCCGAAACTTCAATGATGTCGAAGGCGTCGGGCGCCACGATGGCAGGGTTCATATAGCGATAATAGAGCAGGTTCCCCACGATCTGAAGGAATATCAGCGAGCCAGTTTACATTAAAGGGTGATTCTGTGCTTTCATAATCAAACAATACAAACATCATTCACACGTCTTCTGGAGAAGAGTTTTCATGAATGTGTTTTTGCTGCAGGAGGAGAAGCTCTGGAACTCGGCAGGTTGTGGAGGAAGAGGAGGAGAGGATGAAGAGCGGCGTGACTCGCCTTTATGTCAGTAGACAGAGAAGGACGGCGCGCTGACAGAGAGGCTGCAGCTGATTGGACAGAGAGAAACAAGGAAGAACAGAAAGAGAACAAGAAAAGACAGTTTAAGAAACAGAGCATGAAAAAGATCAAGATGATCAAAGTAAGCGGGCTGTGGTGAGGGATTGGTGGTCAAAGAGGCGGCTGAAAGTGATGAAACTCCCTACAGTGTTGCTAAAATGCTGCTAAAGCGCTCCTACGTCGCTCCTACGTCGCTCCTACGTCGCTCCTACGTCGCTGCTAAGGCGCTGCTAAGACGCTGCTAAAGCGCTCCTACAGCGCTGCTAAGGCGCTCCTAAAGCGCTGCTGAAGCGCTCCTACGGCTCTGCTAAAGGGCTGCTAAGGCGCTGATAAGGCACTCCTAAAGCGCTGCTAAAGCTGCTAAAGAGAAGGAAACATACGAGTACACACACCGGCTTATCAGAACATCTGGTATGAGCTCTTAGAATGATTTTATGCTCATGAGCAGTTGAAGTTTTGAAATAAGTAAAATCTCTTTAAATTATCAAACAAAGAAAAGAGATGCTCTCTGTCACATTCAGCTACAAGCTCATCAGAATTTAAAGAGGTCTTCTTGTTTGAAAATCATCTATTGAGCACCGCTATCTAAAAACCATAAAGGATACCCGACCCCAGAGAAGCAGAGCATTAAAGGAGCGGTTCTCTGAGTTTGACTGTAAAGTGTCTTCAGAGGGACAAGGACGTCCAACATGTCTGAATCTATTTCAATCTGAATCTGAGCTCAGCTGTTCTGACATCCTCTCAGTGTCTGCATGCTCAGGTTAGGGTTAAGTCAAGGTGCTTAGTGGGGGTTAGTGTTTACACTGAAGATTGCTGGTTTCATAAGACCAATCCACAAACATCCAGACCTTCAGCAGCTCGTCCTCTGTAGCATCTGGAAACTTCTCATGAAGAGAATCCTTCAAAACCTTCGAGACGAAACGCATCCCGTACCTGAAAGACAAAAACTGACAGCATTTCACCTCTGTGTGTGTGTGTGTGTGTGAGTGTGTGTGTGTCAGTGTGTCTGTGTGTGTGTGTGTGTGTGTGTGTGTGTGTGTGTGTGTGTGTGAGTGTGTCTGTCTGTCTGTCTGTCTGTCTGTCTCTCCCAGTCAGACAGACATACAGGCTGTGATTGGAGGACTTACGGGATTTTGTCTACAGAAATGATGATGGCGGACAGGAACTTGTCTGTAATTGTCTTCATGTTCTTGATGGACGCTTCCAGTCGGGTCCTCACCTCCTCGTGGGTCATCGCCTGCTCAGGTGTTACGTCATACGGTAGCTTACTAAAGAAAAGAGGATGAAGACCAGGTGAGACAGGTCACAAATACCAAGTGAGACAGGTCATAAAGAACAGGTGAGACAGGTCACAAAGACCAGGTGAGACAGGTCACAAATACCAGGTGAGACAGGTAACAAATACCAGGTGAGATAGGTAACAAACACTAGGTGAGACAGGTCACAAACACCAGGTGAGACAGGTAACAAACACCAGGTGAGACAGGTCACAAACACCAGGTGAGACAGGTAACAAACACCAGGTGAGACAGGTCACAAACACCAGGTGAGACAGGTCACAAATACCAGGTGAGACAGGTAACAAATACCAGGTGAGACAGGTAACAAATACCAGGTGAGACAGGTAACAAATACCAGGTGAGACAGGTCACAAACACCAGGTGAGACAGGTCAAAATGACGTATCAGTTCAATGATGTTTAATAATTCCTGTCCTGACACACATCTGACTGTTGAAAAAAATCATGTCTGAGGAGTTCATGAAAACAAAGAAGAGGAGAAGATCTCGTACAGAGCAGGTAAATCTGAACTCACCTGGCCTCTCCGGTCTGCGTCTCCATCTGGTTCACCCAGCTCTTGTAAATGTCCACCGGGTCCGTCTTAATGTTCAGCGTTTTGTCGTCCATGATCTCCTTGACAACAGGAGCGAGGATCTGTCTGAGAGCATTCTGTCCTCTAGCTCCTCGGTGGAAACTCACCACCATCTTAATGACGGTGGGGTTACCTGTGACGATTTCCTTCATCTGGTCCACCTTTGACCTTTGGACAGAAGTGAAAGATGTTACCCCGGCCTCAGCTGATTACTGATGACATTATAAATGATTGGAGCCTGTTTCTCACTTGATCTCCTCCTGCAGGGCGGTCTTAAACAGCTTGAGCAGCAAATACTCCTCTCTCTGGTTGGAGGCGTAGTTATACAGCGTGAAGATCACAGAGTCCATAAACTTGGTGGATTTATTCTGCGGCATCTGGAAGATGAGCTTGGCCAGATACGTGGGGTTGGTCTACAGGAAGAAGGAATTTGTATGATCAATTATTGAATTCTAGTGTTATATCTTAAAGGAAAAATAATCACTCTTAGACACCAGCAGTGTCTTCATCTCTGATTCTGTTGTTCAGCATTTAGAAGAAAAGATCAGTCGAGAAATGTGAGTCCCTGTTCTGACTCCATAGAGTCTCTGTTCTGACTCCATACAGTCCCTGTTCTAACAGTATCTGTTCTGACTCCATAGAGTCCCTGTTCTGACAGTGTCTTTTCTGACTCCATATTGTCCATGTTCTGACTCCATAGAGTCCCTGTTCTGACTCCATAAAGTCTCTGTTCTAACTCCATAAAGTCCATGTTCTGACTCCATACAGTCTCTGTTCTGACTCCTTAGAGTCAATGTTCTGACTCCATAGAGTCTCTGTTCTGACTCCATACAGTCCCTGTTCTGACTCCTTAGAGTCCATGTTCTGACTCCATAGAGTCTCTGTTCTGACTCCATACAATCCCTGTTCTGACTCCTTAAGAGTCCCTGTTCTGACTCCATACGGTCCCTGTTCTGACTCCATACAGTCCCTGTCCCTCTTGACAGGATCTGTTCTGACTCCATAGAGTCTCTGTTCTGACTCCATACAGTCCCTGTTCTGACTCCTTAGAGTCCATGTTCTGACTCCATAGAGTCTCTGTTCTGACTCCATACAATCCCTGTTCTGACTCCTTAAGAGTCCCTGTTCTGACTCCATACGGTCCCTGTTCTGACTCCATACAGTCCCTGTCCCTCTTGACAGGATCTGTTCTGACTCCATAGAGTCTCTGTTCTGACTCCATAGTGTCCCTCTTGACAGGATCTGTTCTGACTCCATAGAGTCCCTGTTCTGACAGTATCTGTTCTGACTCCATAGAGTCCCTGTTCTGACTCCATACAGTCCCTGTTCTGACAGTATCTGTTCTGACTCCATAGTGTCCATGTTCTGACTCCATACAGTCCCTGTTCTGACAGTATCTGTTCTGACTCCATAGAGTCCCTGTTCTGACAGTGTCTTTTCTGACTCCATATTGTCCATGTTCTGACTCCATAGAGTCCCTGTTCTGACAGTATCTGTTCTGACTCCATATTGTCCATGTTCTGACTCCATAGAGTCCCTGTTCTGACTCCATAGAGTCCCTGTTCTGACAGTATCTGTTCTGACTCCATAGTGTCCATGTTCTGACACCATACAGTCCCTGTTCTGACAGTATCTGTTCTGACTCCATAGTGTCCATGTTCTGACTCCATAGAGTCCCTGTTCTGACTCCATAGAGTCCCTGTTCTGACAGTATCTGTTCTGACTCCATAGAGTCCCTGTTCTGACAGTATCTGTTCTGACTCCATAGTCTCCCTGTTCTGACTCCATAGAGTCCCTGTTCTGACAGTATCTGTTCTGACTCCATATTGTCCATGTTCTGACTCCATAGAGTCCCTGTTCTGACTCCATAGTGTCCCTGTTCTGACTCCAAAGAGTCTCTGTTCTGACTCCATAGAGTCTCTGTTCTGACTCCATAGAGTCTCTGTTCTGACTCCATAGTGTCCCTCTTGACAGGATCTGTTCTGACTCCATAGTGTCCCTGTTCTGACTCTATAGAGTCCCTGTTCTGACTCTATAGAGTCCATGTTCTGACTCCATAGAGTCCCTGTTCTGACAGTATCTGTTCTGACTCCACAGAGTCCCTGTTCTGACAGTATCTGTTATGACTCCATAGAGTCCCTGTTATGACTCCATAGAGTCCCTGTTCTGACAGTATCTGTTCTGACTCCATAGAGTCCCTGTTCTGACAGTATCTTTTCTGACTCCATATTGTCCATGTTCTGACTCCATAGAGTCCCTGTTCTGACAGTATCTGTTCTGACTCCATATTATCCATGTTCTGACTCCATAGAGTCCCTGTTCTGACTCCATAGTGTCCCTGTTTTTACTCCAAAGAGTCCCTGTTCTGACTCCAAAGAGTCTCTGTTCTGACTCCTCAGAGTCCATGTTCTGACTCCATAGAGTCCCAGTTCTGACTCCTTAGAGTCCGTGTTCTGACTCTGAAGAGTCCCTGTTCTGACTCCATAGTGTCCCTGTTCTGACTCCATAGTGTCCCTCTTGACAGGATCTGTTCTGACTCCATAGTCTCCCTCTTGACAGGATCTGTTCTGACTCCATAGAGTCCCTGTTCTGACTCTATAGAGTCCATGTTCTGACTCCATACAGTCCCTGTTCTGACAGTATCTGTTCTGACTCCATAGAGTCCCTGTTCTGACAGTATCTGTTCTGACTCCAAAGAGTCCCTGTTCTGACTCTGAAGAGTCCGTGTTCTGACTCCATAGTGTCCCTGTTCTTACTCCAAAGAGTCTCTGTTCTGACTCCTCAGAGTCCATGTTCTGACTCCATAGAGTCCCAGTTCTGACTCCTTAGAGTCCGTGTTCTGACTCTGAAGAGTCCCTGTTCTGACTCCATAGTGTCCCTGTTCTGACTCCATAGTGTCCCTCTTGACAGGATCTGTTCTGACTCCATAGAGTCTCTGTTCTGACTCCATAGTCTCCCTCTTGACAGGATCTGTTCTGACTCCATAGAGTCCCTGTTCTGACTCTATAGAGTCCATGTTCTGACTCCATACAGTCCCTGTTCTGACAGTATCTGTTCTGACTCCATAGAGTCCCTGTTCTGACTCCAAAGAGTCTCTGTTCTGACTCCTCAGAGTCCATGTTCTAACTCCATAGATTCCGTGTTCTGACTCCATAGAGTCCCAGTTCTGACTCCATAGAGTCCCTGTTCTGACTCCATAGGGTGCTGGTGTTATGTTACCTGTAACAGGTAGAAGAGATACTGATAAGCTTCCAGTTTGAGCCTCTTCTCCTTGCTGAGCGCCTTCAGGCCTCCTCTCTGCTTGTTCATCATCATCATGTTGGACAGCTGTCCCTTGTTCTTCTTTGTCAGCTTATTGCTGTGGGACACGACTTCCTGCAGTGTGATTTTATTCTTCACCAGCAGCCCGATCTTAATGTCCATCAGGTTCAGGTCATTCTCCAGCTGCTGGTTGGACCGGATATTGGTCACTACCTCCTCACGGAGACGCATCAGCTCTAGCTCCTCCTGGAAGTCCTGATCGCTGTGGTCCAACAGGTGGACGAATTTTCTTACCACCGCCATCGGAGGGTCCTCCGCACTTACTGGATGATCAAAGACAGTTTGATTTAAGAAATTAACAAACATCTAAGAACTTTTAAACACATGATGACATTTACAGACAATTTGAGATGACAAGAGACAAGATGAGGACAATTAAGGACATGATGGGGACATTAAGAGACATGATGGAGTAGATGATGAGGACATTTAGAGACTTTATGAGCTCATTTAGAGGCATGGCCGAGACATAAGATACATAAACAGGACATTAAGATAATTTAACCAGGACAATTTAGAGACATGATGAGGACATTTAGAGACTTTATGGGCCATGGGAACAGTTGAAGGACATGATGGGGACAGATAAAGACATGACAAGGACAATTGACATGATGAGGTCATGATGGTCGACATGATTGGGACAGCTCTTGGTAACTATGGTACTATGGGAGGTAGAGCCTTCAGTTACCAGGCCTGGTCGTGCTACCTCCGGTCTCTAAATATACTATGGGAGGTAGAGCCTTCAGTTATCAGGCCTGCTCGTGGTACCTACAGACTCTAAATGTACTATGGGAGGTAGAGCCTTCAGTTATCAGGCCTGCTCGTGGTACCTACGGTCTCTAAATGTACTATGGGAGGTAGAGCCTTCAGTTATCAGGCCTGCTCGTGGTACCTACAGACTCTAAATGTACTATGGGAGGTAGAGTCTTCAGTTATCAGGCCTGCTCGTGGTACCTACAGTCTCTAAAATGTACTATGGGAGGTAGAGCTTTCAGTTATCAAACCTGCTTGTGGTACCTACAGTCTCTAAATGTACTATGGGAGGTAGAGCTTTCAGTTATCAAACCTGCTCGTGGTACCTATCAGACCCCTCTCCTGGTATCATCTACCAGTCAGGCTTAGACTACCGGGGGAATAGGCACCTTGAGCTCCTATCACTACCTCTCTTTCTCTCTCTGTGTATTTACATCATATTACTACCACAGTTTAAAACACAATGTGGACAGTTGAAGACATGATGGGGACAATTGAAGACACAATGTGGACAGTTGAAGACACAATGAGAACAGTTTAAGACACATTGGGGACAGTTGAAGACACAATGGGGACAGTTGAAGACATGATGGGGACAGTTGAAGACACAATGGGGACAGTTGTCACTTACTGAGCGTCTTGTAGTCGTCCCTGGCCTTGTTGGCTCTGATAAAAGCCTGAATTTTTACCACGTCATTGATCTGCAGTAAAAATAAAAATCAATCAGCTGATCGATAGAGTTCATTAGAAACAGGACCAGAGGAATCTACACGGCAGAGCATTAAATGAGTCATCAGTCTCTGAGACAGCGGGGACGGGGAATCACAGCCTCAGGACACCGTTAATGTCAGGCAGGATTTATGCTCCATTATTTAAAGCACTGATTAGATTTCAGGTGGAACGGTTTCATTTCACCTCTGATGAGATAAAAATTCTCTGTTTTCGTTTTCTTTAAAGTGAATCTGGGACTGAATAAAAGTTTCACACTCACGTGATCCTGGAAGTATTTCAGACGGTCTTTGTACTTCTTACGAGCCTGGTGCATCCGGACCATGGCCTGAATCTGAGACACAACAATTATCAGAGTATAAACATCCTCCATACAACAGACTATAATATAATTAAAGAGGTCATATTATGCCCCTTTTGAGGTTTGTATATTTAATCTATGTACCTACTAAAGTATGTTCACAATAGCGAAAGTTCTAAAAAAGTGTCTGTTTTCATGTACTACCGCTCCATGCACCGGCTCGCTTCTGACTCTCTCTCTAAGGCTCTGAAGTGCCCACGTGTGCCAAGTCTGATCTGATTGGTCGGCTTGTCAGCTCTGCCGTAATTGGTCAGTCGCTCAGAATGCAGCCACTTTAGCTCTGAAGGGAGCAAAAACATTAGCACCTCAGCACTACTGTGCTACCGCATATCGTGGGCGTGCTACAGAAGTTAACAGGCGTGCAACATGAACTGCAGGGCTTGCCACAACGAGCCAATGGGCTTAGATCAGTGATGTCACACTGACAAGACGTCACACTGGCAAAAAATTTTCAAGGGGGGCTAGAACTGAGCGTTACATGCAGCTAATGCTGCAGCTAACAGGAGGACGTAGGAGAAGCCGCGTTTCAGCTGACTTTGAATTTTTGCACATAGATGTGCCTAAACATGCACAGGACACATGGAAAACACACTAAAGAGCATATAAAACCAGAAAAAGCATAATATGACCCCTTTAATAAAAATAATCAGATTATAAGAATTTACCTTCACAGCCTCATCACTGTGATCTTTCAGATACTGTTTACGATCTTTAAACTTCTTCCTCTGTTTGTGTCCTTTCCAGTGAGCCTGAAGACACACCCAGAGATACAGAGACACACAGACACACATATATACACACACACAGAGACACACACATGGTCAGTTCAATGGGTCAGTTGTGTGTAGTTGAGGTAATCTTCTGTAATAAGTATATCAGCCACAGGAGATGTGAAGTCTCCATGGAATGAAAAATACATGTTCCTGGTTTTTATCCAGCGTTTTTTGGGTTAAATTTTCATTTATCTGCCAAATAAATAAAGAGAAAATATTATCTGAGTGTTTTTACATCGTAATAACAGTATGACTCACCCTGCACTCAGGGGTGTTTACTACTGCTATCCCAGGACAGTTAGATACTCTGAGAGTTCTGTTTCATGGAAACTTTAAGGCGAGGCCAGCAGCAGTGCATGGAAGCTCGACCATACATCGCTACAGATAAGAGTCATTTAATCCCTGTAATTAGGGCCAGAGCAAAAAGAAGGCGCCAGGACCCAATCGAAAGGCAAGGAATGATTATTATTTACTTTAGTGCAAGAAAAATAGGGCAAAAAACCCACAATATCATACAAAACAACCTTTAAAGACACAGCACTGTCCCTATAAAGACTGAGGACTGTCCCTTTAAAGACTGAGGAATGTCCCTGTAAAGACACAGCACTGTCCCTGTAAAGACACAGAACTGTCTCTTTAAAGACTGAGGACTGTCCCTTTAAAGACTGAGGACTTTGTTTTTAAAGATACTGCACTGTCCCTTAAAAGGTGAGCTGTTAAAGACAGAACTGTCTACTTTACTACTAGGTTTATCCACCTGTATATGGATATTGCTTACCTGTATGCAGGTAACAGCTGGGTCCTGAGAGTTCAGGAAGTTCATCCGCTCCTTTAGACTCTTTCTCATCATGTAACCACGGCAACGAGCCTGCAGCTTGGTGATGAGACTCTCATTGGCCAGCCACAACTGCTCTCGGTTGTATGCCGTGGTTACCCCGGAGACAACTGACTGAAAAGACAGAAAGCGTGGTTTACTGACTGTTGAGTGATTGCCTGGTTGATTAAATAAAAGTGTGTTATCGTTACCCTGAGACTAACCTGGATGTCCTCCTTGTTGAGCTGTGTGTTGTTCTGGACAAAGCCCTCAGGCTCCGCCCATGTCCCCTCCCTGCTGTTCAGGTTAAAATAATAGTTGTGGCCTCCCTTCACCCAATGCTTCACCCACTCACTGCCGTTATCACCTGAGAAAGGTCAGAGACGGACATGTCAGAGACAGACAGGTCAAAGACAGACAAGGTCAGAGACAGACAGGTCAGAGACAGACAGGTCAAAGACAGACAGGTCAGAGACAGACAGGTCAGAGACAGACAAGGTCAGAGACAGACAGGTCATCAGAGACAGACAGGTCAGAGACAGACAGGTCATCAGAGACAGACAGGTCAGAGACAGACAGGTCAAAGACAGACAGGTTATCAGAGACAGACAGGTCAGAGACAGACAGGTCAAAGACAGACAGGTCATCAGAGACAGACAGGTCAAAGACAGACATGTCATCAGAGACAGACAGGCCATCAGAGACAGACAGGTCAAAGACAGACAGGTCATCAGAGACAGACAGGTCATTAGAAACGTTTGTCCTCACCGTCTCTCATCTTGTTTTCTTTGATTTGCGACAGGTCGTCCTGGTAGGTGTGTGCACACTCGGAGGTGACCCCGTACAGTCCTGTTGCCGGGTTACGCAGAGCCAGCAGAGTCTGAGCCTGATCACTTGAGTCGACGGCCTCGTTGACAGCCTGGATGGACTGAGAAACTGAGAGACAGACAAGCGTTCAGTTGGATTTATTGTAATTATTGTTGAATTCTGTGGTTTTCAATGGAGTGTCCTGTCTCTCTTTTCTTAGTATTCATATGATCGAACTTTATAAATATAATAATAAATATATATTTGAATATACAAACATAGTGTCGTGTATTTGAATGTAATGAGTGGGAGCTCTCACACTGTAGCGCCTCCTGTGTGCCCTGATTGGCTCTCAGGATGGCGTTCTGGATTTCATCCAACCACAGAACAGCTGACGGATCCTGAGTCTCCTGAAGAACCGGACAGGGATGTTAGGATAGATACACACACAGTTTAAAGACACAGGCCCTTTCCAAAGAGCCACAGTTCAGTATGGAGTTTCAGTAGTCTGAACCCTCGTGGTCGTTCAGTAGTCTGAACCCTCGTGGTCGTTCAGAAGTCTCATGGTCATTCAGTAGTCTGAACCCTCATGGTCGTTCAGTAGTCTCGTGGTCGTTCAGTAGTCTGAACCCTCGTGGTCGTTCAGTAGTCTCGTGGTCGTTCGTAGACTGAACCCTCGTGGTCGTTCAGTAGTCTCGTGGTCGTTCGTAGACTGAACCCTCGTGGTCGTTCAGTAGACTGAACCCTCGTGGTCGTTCAGTAGTCTGAACCCTCGTGGTCGTTCAGTAGACTGAACCCTCGTGGTCGTTCAGCAGTCTGAACCCTCGTGGTCGTTCAGTAGTCTGAACCCTCGTGGTCGTTCAGTAGACTGAACCCTCGTGGTCGTTCAGTAGTCTCGTGGTCGTTCAGTAGTCTCGTGGTCGTTCAGTAGACTGAACCCTCGTGGTCGTTCAGTAGTCTGAACCCTCGTGGTTGTTTAGTAGACTGAACCCTTGTGGTCGTTCAGTAGACTGAACCCTCGTGATCGTTCAGTAGTCTCGTGGTCGTTCAGTAGTCTGAACCCTCGTGGTCGTTCAGTAGTCTCGTGGTCGTTCAGTACACTGAACCCTCGTGGTCGTTCAGTAGTCTGAACCCTCGTGGTTGTTTAGTAGACTGAACCCTTGTGGTCGTTCAGTAGTCTGAACCCCCGTGGTCGTTCAGTAGTCTCGTGGTCGTTCAGCAGACTGAACCCTCGTGGTCGTTCAGTAGTCTGAACCCTCGTGGTCCTTCAGTAGTCTGAACCCTCGTGGTCCTTCAGTAGTCTGAACCCTCGTGGTCGTTCAGTAGACTGAACCCTTGTGGTCGTTCAGTAGTCTCGTGGTCGTTCAGTAGTCTGAACCCTCGTGGTCGTTCAGTAGACTGAACCCTCGTGGTCATTCAGTAGACTGAACCCTTGTGGTCATTCAGTAGTCTGAACCCTCGTGGTCGTTCAGTATTCTGAACATTTCAGTATGGATAGTTCCGGGTTTTGTGCAGTATGGATCGGATGCATCCTTTCAGGACATGAATTGTATTTTAACTCCCACAATGCTGTGCAAAGTTAAATGTAAAACACTCATTCTAATTTTAACAGAAAATCTAACAAATGTTTGAATTATTATAAAACCTTTCCCCCTCTATTTAAATAATGATTATTTTTGTCTGCGTCTTCATTGGTTTATTTTATATTCTTTATATTACTGTCTTTCTACTTTCCTTTATGTACTGTATGTTATTTAGTTATTTAATCTGTCTTTTACTTGATTTACATTGCGATATTGTTTTTTGTTTAACTGACTGTGTATGCGCATTAGTCTTCTTGAATAAAGCTGAACAAAAAACAAACAAAAAAAAAATGGGTGGATGCGGCCGGTTCGGGTAACGTAAATGACGCCACTTCCTTACTGGATGAATCAGACGAAGTAGGAACAAATATCAGAATACTGAACAGTATATACTGAAACTATACAGCACTGATAGTAGGTACTGTCTACTGTCTTCTTTTTTTTAAAAACATGTTTTTATAAAGATTTTCAGGAAGTTTTACGGAGTAAAAAGAATAAATTCAGACAGAAAAAACTAACAAAAACAAAACAGGGCTTCCATTGCAGGACATTATGCTACAATGCATCACTAGCGCAATGTTTCTTAACACAAACGTTTAAAGAGAGGTGAGCAGTAAAATCAGTTCTGTCTGGGAACTCTGTCCAATCGGGCAAGATAATCCAAAAAAGGCTGCCAGAGCTGCTATTCTATTCTATTCTATTCAGATGCTTAACATTTTGTTAAGATTGCCCATCATGCCATACCGGATTTTCTCCTGGTGCAGTACACAAGTCAGGTCGTACTGTCTACTGACTACTGACAGATTGTGGAGGAACTTTGGTGCACCCCCACACACAAACATTTATATCAGACTTGTTATTTTAAGGCGTAGTTACACCAGACTGCACACAGAGGGCACCCTCTGTCTGTCTCATGGAGACTTCTGAAACAGGAAACCTGAACCTCCACCTACCCTCCATGTGTCCCGCCCTTTATGGTGCTTTGGGGGGAAAAGAAAGACGCAGTGTGTGTGTGTGTGTGTGTGTGTGTGTGTGTGTGTGTGTGTGTGTGTGTGTGTGTGTGTGTGTGTGTGTGTGTGTGTGTGTGTGTGTGTGTGTGTGTGTGTGTGTGTGTGTGTTTAGTCACTGCAGACAGGGTGTGGTGTCAGAGTGTGTGTGTGTGTGTGTGTGTGTGTGTGTGTTGCTGGCTGTAGTTAATAACACATCATGGAAAGAAGAAGTGAAAGCTGAATTCAATATTCGTCTGTTTCTCGAGGTCATAAAGTAAAATTTTCAAAGAACAAGAGGACTCTTCTACTTAAGGAGGTCCACTCTGTACCCTGGGGTCTAGATTTTAAAAAAGGTCCACTCTGTACTCTGGGGTCTGGATTTTAAAAAGGTCCACTCTGTCCTCTGGGGTCTGGATTTTAAAAAGGTCCACTCTGTACCCTGGGGTCTAGATTTTAAAAAAAGGTCCACTCTGTACCCTGGGGTCTAGATTTTAATATGAAAGTGTTCTGGTTACTGTTTGAAGTCCCAGATCAGCGGGAGAAACAGTCTGTGTGGAAAACAAAAACCAGGAACCCCGTAATGACATCCTGTTTCTGTCTGTGACGCTGCTCACAGTGTGACTCTGTGTCAGGAAGGCCAATCAGCGTTCACATTTCCTGATTTGGTTATTAATCAGAAATTATCCATCCCAACTCTTTTCAACAAACTCACTTTTTAAAATCTTTCTTGTCTTTTTTGGCCCTTTTTAAATCAGACAGCTGAAGGGGGGGGGGGGGGGGGCGACGACGAGAGCACCGTCTGTTCATAGTGTTCAGTGTGTCAGTGGAGTGTGTGCAGACTCTGATGTTTACGCAGGCCTGCAAGGTGAGGGCTAGCTGCTCGTCTCTTTCTGACTGCTCGTCTGTCTCTAACTGCCTGTCTGTCTCTAACTGCCCGTCTGTCTCTGACTGCCTATCTGTCTGTTTCTGTCTGCTCGTCTGTCTCTGTCTGCCCGTCTGTCTCTGACTGCCTGTCTGTCTGTTTCTGTCTGCTCGTCTGTCTCTGACAGCCTGTCTGTCTCTGACTGCCCGTCTGTCTCTGACTGCCTGTCTGTCTCTGACTGCCCATCTGTCTCTGACTGCTCGTCTGACTGCCCGTCTGTCTCTGACTGTTCGTCTGTTTCTGACTACCTGTCTGTCTCTGACTGCCTGTCTGTCTCTGACTGCTCGTCTGTCTCTGACTGCTCGTCTGTCTCTGACTGCCCGTCTGTCTCTGACTGCTCGTCTGTCTGACTGCCCGTCTGTTTCTGACTGCTCGTCTGTCTCTGACTGCCTGTCTGTTTCTGACTGCCCGTCTGTCTCTGTCTGCCCGTCTGTCTCTGTCTGCCCGTCTGTCTCTGACTGCCAGTCTGTCTCTGTCTGCCCGTCTGTCTCTAACTGCCCGTCTGTCTCTGACTGCCTGTCTGTTTCTGACTGCCTGTCTGTTTCTGACTCCCCATCTGTCTCTTACTGTTCGTCTGTTTCTGACTCCCCATCTGTCTCTTACTGTTCGTCTGTTTCTGACTGCCTGTCTGTCTCTTACTGTTAGTCTGTTTCTGACTGCCCGTCTGTCTCTGACTGCCCGTTTGTCTCTTACTGTTCGTCTGTCTCTGACTGCTCGTCTGTCTGCTCGTCTGTCTCTGACTGCCCATCTGTCTCTGACCTGTCTGTTGTAATTCTGCAGTTATGAAGCGACACACAGAAGTCATTCACAAACTGAACCACAGGATCAGATAGCACACTGTTTTGTTCCCATGACGACCTCAGATCACCTGAAACAGACTCAGACCTCACTGCAGCTTACAGCCTGTCCAATCAGGACCAGGTTAAACATGGTGTCACACTTTAGATATGAAAGATCAGGCAGCCTATCACAGCTTTACATGCACAGAAACACTTCCTGCAGGACACCTCTGAAAGGCCTGTGAGCTGCAGAAGAAGAAAGAGTCATTCTTCAGAAAAGTTCAGAAAGAAGGAGAAGAAGAAATGAGGTGGAGAAAGTAAAGTTCAAAAGAAATAGTGATCAACAGGTCAACTCAGACCTGTAGGTGTGTCTCCACATTCAGCTGCTGTAACTACTTCCTGTCATTACCTCATCGCCCTAAACAAGGAGAGTGTGTGTATGTATGTGTGTGTGTGTGTGTGTGTGTGTGTGTGTGTGTGTGTGTGTGTGTGTGTGTGTGTGTTGTGGTCGGTTTTCTGCCCTTTTAAGGAAGCAGACGACCGAGACGACTTATTTCCTGCGTCTGTGAAATCTGCAGAAAACAGTTTTTCTCTCCTCTGATGTTTTTATAAAGTGTTCTAAGTTTCCTCATGATGTGTTCAAGGTCGGTCATTATTAGCATTAACTAGTTATCTGTCTGATTTATTACTGTCTGAAATTAGTTCATTAATTCATCTCATGTTTGTCCCTTCAGGCTCTCCGTAGATAGTGGTCCTCAGTGTCTCCCTGTAGTCTCAGTGATGTAAAAGAAGGACACTGCTGCATCTTTGAATGTCTCATTTCACTTTAACAAACTCTCAGACAGCTCAGCTGACGAGTCCAAAGAAATATCCACCTTATGACATCACACATTGACCTTTGTTAACGTTCCTTTGAGCTCTTTGACCTCACTTTGTATCCATATTTGGATCAGTGAGTGAAAAAACAACAAGAAAACATCTGTATATTGTGTGTACATTGTGATTATATTGTGTGTATATTGAGTGTGTTGGACCATCCAGGCTTAAGACAGGCAAATAATGGACTTGGGCCTGCATCTCTTTGAGAAGCCTCATTTGAGTTATTCACTGGGATCACAAAGAGACTTAAAGGACTCCTACTCCCAAAATCCCCTGCAATACTTCACACCTACGCGTGAAGAAAAGGGGGGACCTGAACCCCTCTCTTCTCATTGGAGGGGACCTAATAATCAGATGATAAAAATAATAATAATTCCTTCAGTTTCAATAGGTTCCTCGCTCTTAAGTCGGTGCCCGAGCCCTAAATATGTACCTAGACCCTTTGTGAGCCGGGAGCTGAGACTCCTTTTGGATCAGACCACGCAGCACTGCAAGAAACGGTTACTGGTCTGTCACGCCTCTCCTCAGAGGAGAGTGCCAACCTATATAGCTATTCAATTAGCATTAGTGATAAGAAGTTAGAGGAGCTAGTTGATTTTGTCAACAACCGAGCCAGGACCACCCCTAACAAAGACAGAATGTATGCAGAAGACATATATCAACCATGGGCCAATGCTCACTGTGGATCAGACAATCCACCCCTTCACGATGGAGTTGCTGGTCTTATCCACTTCCCTTTAGAGATCAACAGTCTGAACTCCTACACCCTCAGCACATGCGAAGAAAAAATAAAGAAGTTATTTGAGTGTATAACTAATCCAACTGGGAAACCACAGCGCACAATTTCAGATGTTCAAGGCCAACTTCTCCTCCTTCATCAGCGCAAATCATGTTTGCAGAATGAGAAACACCGGGCACAGTTAGCCCATGTACAAGAAGAAATACAGATCCTGCGGGACGACTTCAAAAGAATGCAGGATAAATTTAAGACCTTGCAGGACAAATGCAAGGCCCTGCAGGAGGAGAAGAAAACAAGGCATAGAAGCAGCAGGTTGGCCGAACAGAAGAAACAAAGTGTCACGGTACCCAGAATTCAGGATCGGCAGGTACGTACTGCAGCCCCCATGTCAGCTGAGGAAGCCTCAGATGAAGGATGGGATACTGAACCAGGTCCCTGGAGGAGGGAGACAGACATGTTGCAAGACCTGGAGGAAAGGACAAAGGGCCGCCAAGTCGACCACGGCCCAAGGGCGCGCTCCTCCTATAACGACCCTGTAAATAGTCTGGGTGTTCGGGATAAATACCGTCCCACCTCTCCAGACCATGAAGCCCCAGCACGTGGAAATGCCCCACTAGTCACTTCATATGCTTCGAGCAGGGAGGACCCCCACCCCTCAGGGGGAGGGACTTTTCGCTCCCTAGAAGCAGGGAGGAGTCTCAGGCTACAGCAAACACCAAGCATTACCTGTTCCGCAATAGACCACCATGTCTGAGCCGGGCACTAACCCCGCCACGGTTAAGTCACCCATACTACCATGACAACCACAGGGTTTACGAGTCTTCAGACGACTCGGACAACCCTCACCAGCCTTCAAGTCATGGTCTGCGAACCAGCCAGATAGAACCTCGGGTCAAAGATCTGAAGTGCTTTGACCCAGATAGCTCAGATTCAAGTATCAATGACTACCTTAGAGAAGTCGACCATTGTCTCCTTGACCTGCCTCATGCGTCCTCACATGAAAAACTGAAGCGGATCTGGAAGACTACAGCTAGGAGTGTCTGTGCTTTCATGGGGACACTCCCACCAAAGGTCTGATACTTGCAGAAAGAAAACTAATCTCCTAGTAAGCACTTACAAACTGCCAAGCAGAAAGTGTTGGACATGTTTGAACTAATTCAGGGAGCACAGGTAAGCATGGAGCGAGACATATCGTCAGGATATGACTCTGATCTTGGACCAAGCCCCTTAAGAGATCAAACAACCCTGCTGAAAAAGCTCAGTAAAGAACAGAGCAGCCAGGATAACCCAAGGACTGAGGAAATAAGTCTAGTTTTCCCAGACTTTGACTGTGGAGCCCCACCCCTCCCCTTTGGGGAAACGCCCCAGTTCCCTGACAGCTGTGACACCTTTTCACACCTTCACAGGTTTGAATCACCACATCACCTCAGCTCCCAGAGGCAGAGATAACACCAGGCCCCCTCCTGCTACCTGTAGGTTCCCATCGCATGATTCACAGCTGAGGAATATCAAAACCTCAGATGACTCGGTTGGCTCCCTTTTACCCAGAGATCAAAGAATGCGCACAAGGCTCATTGAATCTATGGCAAAGGATGTAGAGCGGTTTGATCCAGATAACTCAAACCTCTGCATCAATGACTACCTCGGAACGATTAACCTGTGTCTCAGTGATTTACCTGATGCATCCACAAGAGAAAACCTCAGGCTGATCTGGAAGACAACTTCCAAGAGTGTCCATGACTTCAAGACTACCCTTCAGCCTGAGATCAAAGACCAGTACTCTGCGCTCTGCAATGCTTTGCGCCAGGAATACTCCACCTACACTGACCCTGCATCTGCCCTTCTTAGTGCTTTCAGTGTCTTGCACGAGATTATTACTGGCGCCTAAGATCTGCATATTTCCAGGGACGAAAGGCTCCAGGTTTGAAAGAGAACCAATCTTTCAAGTCCATCTTCATGCACAATCTGCATGGCTGCGTGCGGTCAGATGTCACCATGCATAGTTGTACACATCAGCTTAGTATGAAGGCATCAAGTTGCCTCGTGCTAGGAATAAGCCGAAGTGACCACGTCATCGGCAGAATAGACAACAGGGGTGAAGGTGGGACTCAACCACAGAGTAGGTTCCAGCCTGGAGAACTTATCACTACTAGATCCGAATGGAACTTTCGGGATGGCATTGTGTGTAAATTGTGAATACAATGTTTCTACTTTGTGTGTACATTGTGTGTACATTGTTTGTATAATGTGTGTACATTGTGTGTGTATATTGTGTATACATTGTGTGTGCTTTGTGTGTACATTGTGTGTGTATATTGTGTATACATTGTGTGTATAATGTGTGTACATTGTGTGTATATTGTGTGTACATTGTGTGTATTTTGTGTGTACATTGTGTGTACTTTATGTGTACATTGGGTGTTACATACATGAGCTTTCTCGCGGCGGGCCTCCAGCAGGATGTCGTGGTAGTGCTGAGCCACAGCTGGGTCGACATCAGTGAGTTTGGCTGACGCGTTCTGCAGCATGGCGAGCGTCTTCATGGGGTCTCCTTCATCCAGAGCCTCATTGATCAGGCCGATGGCAGCGATACCTGCAAACACACACCTCAGGTGATTGTCTCAGGTGTGTTTGTTTAGTAGTATTTAAAAACATGTCTGTGTGTGTGTGTGTGTTTGCATGTGCGTTGATGTGTGTGTGTGTGTGTGTGTGTGTGTGTGTGTGTGTGTGTGTCTTACGTTCATGCTCCTCCTGCACACTCAGGTTCACTCCGTCTATACAAGCCTGAATATCGTTCCAGGTGAGAAAGTCACAGCCCTGCTCTCTAGCTGCTGCCTTCAGACGCATCAGCTCATCCATGTATCTGAAAACACACACACACACACACACACCAACGCGCACACATACACACACCAACGCATAGCCTCAGGGAATAAAAATACACCTTTGAAATCTCAGAAATCAATGACTTGATTTAGTCACTGTCACTAGTGTGTGTGTGTGTGTGTATGTGTGTGCGTTGATGTGTGTGTGTGTGTGTGTGTGTGTGTGTGTCATCACCTCTGTGCGTATTCGTCCTCCACGTTACTCAACCCGGTCACTGAGCTGCTCAGCTGTTTCCACAGCGCCGCTCTGTCTCCCACATCCATCGCCTCGTTCATCAGCACCACTGCTGACAGCATCTCCACGGCAACCAGCAGCTCGGGGTGTAACAGCGCACCCTGCAGGACACATAAACATTGTCCTAATTCATCAAACTGCCAAATACCAGAAACTCAACAACATACTACAGGTTCACCATTACCTGCTGTGTGTGTGTGTGTGTGTGTGTGTGTGTGTGTGTGTGTGTGTGTGTGTGTGTGTGTGTGTGTGTGTGTGTCTGTGTACCTCCGGGCTCTGCTGCTGCAGGCTCAGTAACTCTCTCTGATAAAGGTCAGCAGCAGACGGAAAAACTTCAGGAAGCTGAGCGTCAGGATTCATCAACTCCTCCACTGTCTGCTCTGCTACACCTGCTCGAACCGCTGCATTGATCCTCTCCACCGCCCGCAACACTACACACACACACACACACACACACACACACACACACACACACACACACACACACACACACACACACACACACACACACACACACACACACACACACACACACACACACACACACACACACACACACACACACACACACACACACACACACACACACACACACACACACACACACACACACACACACACACACACACACACACACACACACACACGGTTCATTCACAGCATCTGTACAGAACATTGAGAAAACACTCCGACAAGACAGTCTGTGTGTGTGTGTGCTTACTCTTTGTGTAGCTCTCTGCATTCTGATTGGCCACGTTGACACCGCTCTGCAGCTCTTCTTTGGTCAGCACTTCTCCTGGAGACAACTGCTGGGGAAGACGAGGTTAAAGAGGAGGCAGACGACTCATCATCATCACACTCATCATCACCATCACCATCATCATCAGCATTATCATCATCATCACCATCACACTCCTCTTCACATGAAAACTCTGTCTGCTCTTCATCAGCACACTCTTCATCATCATCACACTCCTCCTCACCTGCTCCTTGTTCTCTCTGTCGGCCTGCAGCTGTTTCAGGTACCAGCTTTTGTTCTGGTTCTGCAGGTTCTGGATTCCCATTGCCTTCAGAGCCTCAAACAGTTTATCTTCATCCCCGCTGAGCAAAGCCTGTTCAGCTGAACTTAGAGCCACACTCACTGAGAGAGAGCACAGCTGTGTTACCATGGAGACAACAACATTGTGTGTATTGTGTGTGTGTGTATGTTTGTGTGTCTGTGTCGTACCGTTGACTGTGTTGACGTTTCCTTGTATCTCAGCTTGAGTCAGCAGCTCGTCGTACACGTCTCTCTCTGCGTCCGCGTTCTCCATCTGCTGTGAGAGCAGGTACAAAAAAAATGATGTCATCAACACCATCATCACATCATAATCATCATCATCACCACCATCACAATCAACACTACCATCATCATCACCATCATCATCACAATCATCATCACAATCATAACCACCATCATCATCATCATCATCATCATCATCAGCACAGTCATCATCACCATCATCACCATCATCATCACAATCATCATCAGTATCATCATCATCACAGTCATCATAACCATCATTATCACCATCATCACCACCATCATCATCATCATCATCATCATCACCATCATCATCATCACCACCATCATCATATCATCACAATAACCATCATTATCATCATCAACACCACCATCATCATCACCATCATCATCACAATCATCATCACCATCATCATCACAATCATCATCACAATCATAACCACCATCATCATCATCATCATCATCATCAGCACAGTCATCATCACCATCATCACCATCATCATCACAATCATCATCAGTATCATCATCATCACAGTCATCATAACCATCATTATCACCATCATCACCATCATCATCACCACCATCATCATCATCATCATCATCATCATCACCATCATCATCATCACCACCATCATCATATCATCACAATAACCATCATTATCATCATCATCATCACCACCATCACAATCAACACCACCATCATTATCACCATCATCACCATCACATCATCATCATCATATCATCACAATAACCATCATTATCATCATCATCATCATCATCATCACTACCATCATCATATCATCACAATAACCATCATTATCATCATCATCACCATCATCATCATCATATCATCATTATCATCATCACCATCATCATCACCATCATCATCATCATCACCATCATCATCATATCATCACAATAACCATCATCATCATCATCACCACCATCATCACCATCATCATCACCACCATCATCACCATCATCACCACCACCATCATCACCACCACCATCATCATCACCATCATCACCACCACCACCACCATCACCATCACTGTCATACCCGTTTCCGTGAGCGTGCGACCTTCTCTCCTTTGGCGTGGTACAGGGTCTCGTGGTAGTGATTGGCGTAGCTTGGGTCCAGCTGGATCAGCATGGCGTTTGGGTTCTGCATGGCAGCCAATGTGCCCTCAGGTACGCCGTGGTCGATGGCTTCATTGATGGCAATCACAGCAGCATGCACTGATGATGGACGAGAAGATGATGGAGAAGAAATTCATTTTATAGCTGAGTGAGATTAAATAAATATGTTGATTCAAGATTTATATCTGTGTCTTTTAGCCTCAGTTAGCTTAGCTTAGCATAGAGTTGGATAGCAGACCCTGGTCAGACTCCTCAGGTTGTTATCTTCACAAACTGAACAAGTCATGATGAAAATGACTCTTTACTTCATTGAGTTAACCAGGTGAGTTATCCAGGTGAGTTTTTCAGGTTGATCACTTTTGTATGAGCCATGCTAAGCTAACTTTTTTTGCCATGTTAAGCATCATCAATCGTTTTTTCACTTTCCTTTATAATCGAATGTACTTCAAACATTAAATTCATCTGTATTTATTATTACATAAATAATGATTGAGCTTTATTGACACTGAAACAGATGAGGAGATGTAATTTCAGAGCATATATCAGTTACTATTTAAGCCCCCCCAACTTAAGCCCCGTTTCCACCAAGCAATTCAGTTCGGGTGGTCACGGTACGGCACGCATTTTGAGGCATTTCCACTATCAAAAGTCGGGAAAGGTCCCCAAATTACCGTCCCGTCCTACTTTTTGCGACCCTTCTGTTGGGGTGCCAAGTCTACCGATCCAACCCTAAAAGCTGGAGCTGAACAATGCAGTCCGTTGATTGGTCAAAAGGATAGTCACTTCCTGTGCGACAGCGGTAATAAAGGACGGCTGTATTTTTCCTCGCAGCCTCGTCTGAAACAAAGCTTTGTTTTGTAACAAAGAACCACAAGCCGATGAGAAAGACCACAAACAGCTGGATGTCCTCCATTGTTGCTCTTTGTTTACTGTGTCGTGTTCTTCTTCTTCGTCTAATTTATTAGCAGGGTATACTGTGTCGCGCTGCTATGATGTCACGCTATTACGTAGCTGACTCGGTTATCGGCATCCAGTTAACACGCCGCCTACCAAAAAGAGAGTACGGTAACTACGGTTGGCTGTGGAAACGCAAACAGGATCAGGCTTTACTGAACCAAACTGTACTGATCCATACCAGACCGCTCGGTGGAAACGGGGCTTTACATGACCCCCCCGCCCGCCTTATACATGACCCCCCCTAATACATGACCCCCTACTCACATGCAGCTTCATCCACTGACAGCTCATTGGCCAGAATCCCTCCAATCTTACTGAAGGCCGGCATCTGGATCCCATATTTCTCCAACTCACTCTTCATGTTGTTGATCTCCTCCTCTGAAGGAGATAGGGAGAGACATTGGGGGGGGGAGGAAGGGGACAGTGTTCCTCTTTTAAAGATAAACATTTAATCGTCATGGTAACCATGCAGTATGGTGATGATCAAACAGAATTTCAGGTGATTTCTGGTGATGAGTGACTGTCAAAGACTTGAAGAAGAAACAGACTCACCTGTGAAATCTACCTTTCCATACAGATCCTGAATCTGTGGAGCCAGACCCAGTTTGAACAGGTACAGACTGGAAAACAACACATGATCAATGCCTCATCAATATACCTGAAATAATCAACACACCTGTAATAACCAATACACCTGCAATAATCAATACATTAGAAATGATCAATACACCTTCTGTTGGAGCCAAATGAGGTGTTTGTTTTGTGTGATGCTATTTTCCTTGTGGTTGTGTGTGTTGGCCCTCTACTGGGCACTATGTGTAGCCTGGGCGGATGCTGTGGTTAAAGCAAGGCTTCAGGTGAGGTGGGACAGGTGATTGAATGGAGGCAAACAGTTTTTTTATTGTGTCAGCCTGTCGGAGTTAAACGCATTCAACACGGATTTGTTTGTTTTATTTATAGACTTAGTGGTTCATCATATTTTCCTTTATTTGAAAAGAAGTGTTTAAAAATAAATGGATTGAAATATCCAAATCAAATCATCAATGGACTGTGTTAATTTCTTCGAGCTAAGCACGCATCCGAAAGCTTCCACATTCATCCCTCAAGTGACTTTTCTAAACAATATTGGGTTTGTTAAAATTGGTCACTACACCTTCAGTAATCAATACACCTATAATTATCCATAATCTGCTCAAAAACATGAGGGGAACACTTAAACCACTATAGATCTTAATGAATGGGTCAGGATAACTAACAACAGTCAGGATCATTAACAACATTCAGGATAACAACAGTCAGGATAACTAACAACAGTTAGGATAACTAAGAGCAGACAGGATAACTAACAACATTCAGGATAACAACAGTCAGGATAACTAAGAGCAGTCCGGATAACAACAGTCAGGATTCAGGATAACTGAGGGCAGTCAGGACAACGATTGTGAAGGAAATCCGGATGACAGGCAGAGGTGGTGCACTGGACGACTCATACCAACAGTCACGAGTCATCAGGAACAACTAAGTCAGCAAATACCTCAAGGTTAGGGAGAGGAGTGGCACTACACCCTGCCTCATATGCCTTGGCGATGGTGTCAATAACCCAGTGACCCAGGAACCAGCAAAGCAGACAAATAGACGCTTTGACTGCCTTATTGCTGTGGGGGCATTAATGTAAGCCTCCAGAGTCTGCACAGGACATGTTGTCGCAGTGGGACGTACTGGAGGGTGCAACCTTGAGCACCTCTTAGGAACAGGTATATTTGTTCAAAGACCTTCAGGGTAGGCAAAGACCGTCCCCGGGCTTACAAGTCCTGCAGGAATGTCAATATAGAGCAAATCGGACAGTATACCGGTTGCAGATTTCTTTTTTCTGTTTTGACACCAGCAGTATAAAATCTTGCAGCTGTTAGAATACAAGAGTTGTCTGGACGGGGCTTGTGCGAGATCTCCCATGGTGAAGAAGGCGCATTGGTGAGCTGTAGCAAAGCCTGTGCAGGACTTACAAGCCCGTCCCTGGGCCACAAGAAGCAGCCTGCGGCCCTCTTCAGGAGTGTTCTCTGCCCTTCCGAAGTGGTTAGATATGCATTGCACCTGGCAACAGATTTTAAAGCCACTCAAAGAAGGTGGAGCGTGAGTGAGCATAAAATACGTATCCCAGATCACCTGGTCTCTGGTCAGTGCACAGATTAGCCTGTCGTCTGGGTAGGGCAAGAGCCATGCTCCTGGAATCTCCTCCATGCATCTCCTCCATGCTCCTGGAATCTCCTCTATGCTCCTGGAATCTCCTCCATGCTCCTGGAATCTCCTCCATGCTCCTGGAAGCTCCTCCATGCTCCTGGTATCTCCTCCATGCTCCTGGAATCTCCTCTATGCTCCTGGTATCTCCTCTATGTTCCTGGTATCTCCTCCATGCTCCTGGAATCTCCTCCATGCTCCTGGTATCTCCTTCATGCTCCTGGAATCTCCTGGTATCTTCTCCATGCTCCTGAGACTGTGCTGGGAGACACAGTAAACCTTCTTGTGTCCTCCTGGAGGAGCTTGGAGAGCTGTTTAAGCCAACTGCAACAGCAACTTGTGCTGCCAGTAGTGACGAGGACATAAGCAGAACACAAACTAGAGAAGAATGAGCGATGAAGGAGAAGAATGAGCGATGAAGGAGAAGGACAGAGTCTGTGGACTCCACCTGTAGAAATATTACCTGACCTATTTTTGGTTTTCAACCAGCTGAAGACACACACACACACACACACACACACACACACACACACACACACAGTACCTGAGCGCATGTATGCAGTAGATGCAGCGCGGCATGTTTTTTCTGTCGTAAATGTCGGTCGTTTCAGGGTAAAAAATCTGAAACAGGAACAAACAGAACAGCATGTAAGTGACTGTATGTGTTAGTGTGTGTGTGTGTGTGTGTGTGTGTGTGTGTGTGTGTGTGTGTGTCAGCCTCACCTTAGGAAGTCCTTTCTCTGACATGGCGTTGAGCCACTGGATCACGTTATCAGTGTGTCTGAAATGAAGACCTGTGGCCTGAAGAGAGACACAAAGATTCTTCAAACTTTCCTCTTGGCCAGCAGGGGGGCGACTCAACAGGAAGTCTTTGAAAGATTTAATATAAACATTATACTCTGCATGTTTTTCTCACCTTGTATCTTGTCTGTTCGCGGTCGTAGATTTTCTTTAGCGAGACGGTTCTCGGAGCGAAGAAGTTTCCTAACTTGGCCAAATAAACGCCGTTTCTAAGCCCCTCCTCCAGCTCTGTTGTGGGCGGCAGCTCCTCGTCCAGACACGCCTCCATCCACCTAAAGAACAAAGACAGTTAGCGTTACTCCTGAAATTCTAAATACAACCTGCCTGCAGCGCCATGCCAACAAAGACCTCCTGTTACCGTGGTAACCTGGAGTTCCCAGCATGCCTGATGTGCGACAGTCTGTTTATAGGCTAACATTCCTCCTCAAGCTCAAACTGAGACGGACGAAGAAGCACAGAGTCTTTATTCCCACTTTAAAGGTTTTTAAACTTAAAAAAATGAAACTGTGTGTGTTTGTGTCTGTACTGTAAAACACACTGTGATCCAAGCTGTAAATATTAAACAGTGTTAGGGGTTTACACTGTAAAACACCCTGTGATACAAACTGTAAATATCAAACAGTGTTAGGGGTTTACACTGTAAAACACCCTGTGATACAAACTGTAAATATCAAACAGTGTGAGGGGTTTACACTGTAAAACACCCTGTGATCCAAACAGTAAATATCAAACAGTGAGAGGTTTACACTGTAAAACACACTGTGATCCAAACAGTGTGAGGGGTTACACTGTAAAACACCCTGTGATCCAAACTGTAAATATCAAACAGTGTGAGGGGTTACACTGTAAAACACACTGTGATCCAAACTGTAAATATCAGACAGTGTGAGGGGTTTACACTGTAAAACACCCTGTGATCCAAACTGTAAATATCAAACAGTGAGAGGTTTACACTGTAAAACACCCTGTGATACAAACTGTAAATATCAAACAGTGTGAGGGGTTACACTGTAAAACACACTGTGATCCAAACTGTAAATATCAAACAGTGTGAGGGGTTACACTGTAAAACACACTGTGATCCAAACTGTAAATATTAAACAGTGTGTAAAACACCCTGTGATACAAACTGTAAATATCAAACAGTGTGAGGGGTTACACTGTAAAACACACTGTGATCCAAACTGTAAATATCAAACAGTGTGAGGGGTTACACTGTAAAACACACTGTGATCCAAACTGTAAATATCAAACAGTGTGAGGGGTTACACTGTAAAACACCCTGTGATCCAAACTGTAAATATCAAACAGTGTGAGAGGTTTACACTGTAAAACACACTGTGATCCAAACTGTAAATATCAAACAGTGTGAGGGGTTACACTGTAAAACACACTGTGATCCAAACTGTAAATATTAAACAGTGTGTAAAACACCCTGTGATACAAACTGTAAATATCAAACAGTGTTAGGGGTTTACACTGTAAAACACCCTGTGATACAAACTGTAAATATCAAACAGTGTGAGGGGTTTACACTGTAAAACACCCTGTGATCCAAACTGTAAATATCAAACAGTGTGAGAGGTTTCCACTGTAAAACACCCTGTGATACAAACTGTAAATATCAAACAGTGTGAGGGGTGACACTGTAAAACACCCTGTGATCCAAACTGTAAATATCAAACAGTGTGAGGGGTTACACTGTAAAACACACTGTGATCCAAACTGTATATATCAAACAGTGTGAGGGGTTACACTGTAAAACACACTGTGATCCAAACTGTAAAAATCAAACAGTTTGAGGGGTTACACTGTAAAACACACCAATCACAGTATTTAAAGAGATAATTAAAGAAAGATCAGTTTGTGTTTTTACAGTGACAATAAGCCTCAGAAACCCTTTTCACATATACAGAAATCTCCTGAAAAACTCTGGAGATTAGTCTACCTGGAGGGACTTGTGTAAACGCAAACAGACACATTTTTCACACGGACATTACCCGGAGTTTCTCCTGACAGACCCCGAGTATTTTTTCAGCAGAAAATCCGAGTGAGCTGATGTCTGAACGCGGCAGCATATACTCCAGAGATTTCAATTTCAGCCAATAGAAAGAGAATGACGTTTATATAGTGACTGCACGCAACCACTACGATCTCCGTGCACTTAATTAAACGTCTGCATTATGTTTTCTGTTCGTCAGTATGTTGTTCTCCTCACTTTTGTGGATGTTGTCATTCCATTGGATTCCACATAGCATTCATATAAAGGCAAATATTGTCATTATAACGTCGTGTAGCGGACTCTGTTGCTATGGCCGCTACTTCCGCGTTGCTTATTTACGTCACCTCTTACCTCAGGAAATCTTCCCCCCCCCCCCCCCCCCCGACAGGGGTATTCTCACCCCCCTCCGTAATTATCTACATATAATCCGGAGTGCAGATGTGAAACAGCCTGACAGACGGACTCTGTTTGACTCTCTGACGCTCTGTATGCAAATGACGATTTGAATAAAGAAATAATTCACCTTTAGATAAACGTTAGCGAGCTGACACTCACCTGTTCCTCACACAGACTCACACTCACCTGTTCCTCACACAGACTCACACTCACCTGTTCCTCACACAGACAGGTGACAGAACATTTAAAGACTTTCTTCTCTCCTAACACGTCAACTAATCAAACCCTCCTCGCTCACTTTCACTCATCTCAAGAATCTGTGTCACCTGAAGAATTACAAACTTTCAGCTACGCCCTAAACACAACCATTAACGTTGTGCAGGTCAGTGAACGCAACACGGCAACACACCATGTCGTGTGTGTGTGTGATAACGAGGGAATGTGAGTGAATCAATAAAACAAAATATCCAAGAACATGTCAGACTGCATTCTGGGAGGGAGGGAGAGAGAGAGAGAGAGAGAGAGAGAGACAGAAAGAGAGAGGGAGAGTATTACGTATGCAGTACGTTAGTATGTGGTATAGGAGACACACACACTGAACTTTTGAATCCGAGGAATACTCATGCGAGAACACGGCACTATAACAACCTCTGTTTCTATGGCAACCATGGGAGAAACAAAAAGAAAACATGACTCACATCCTGTCTGACACATTGCTTCCTGTTTCACACACACACACACACACACACACACACACACACACACACACACACACACACACACACACACACACACACACACACACACACACTAGTGTTGTCTGTTTGTAGCGTCGTCTGTTTGTAGCGTCGTCTGTTTGTAGCGTTGTCTGTTTGTAGTGTTGTCTGTTTGTAGCGTCTGTTTGTAGCGTTGTCTGTTTGTAGTGTTGTCTGTTTGTAGCATCTGTTTGTAGCGTTGTCTGTTTGTAGCGTTGTCTGTTTGTAGCGTCGTCTGTTTGTAGTGTCTGTTTGTAGCGTTGTCTGTTTGTAGTGTTGTCTGTTTGGAGCGACTGTTTGTAGCGTCTGTTTGTAGCGTCTGTTTGTAGCGTTGTCTGTTTGTAGCGTTGTCTGTTTGTAGCGTTGTCTGTTTGTAGCGTCGTCAGTTTGTAGCGTCTGTTTGTAGCGTCACACACATGCTGACACAGAAGTATATATCTGGCTTCAGAATACTGTCTTCTTCCTGTTTGCACTCAGAGATTCTCTCACCTTTTGGCCTCCTCCAGGTGACACAGGTATTCATACGCCATGTTCTGCTGCCGCTGCTCGTCCATCTCCTCCGCAGTGAGACGCTCCACGCCGTCCAGCACCGCTATTGAAAAAATACAACAGAAGAGGTCATACAAATATCACACAAAAAAACAAACACCATGTCCTACCAGCACGCAAGGACTGGATATCTGGCGCGGTCGTACAATGACTCGCGATCTGTCCACACTGCATCCGTTAAACATTCTCTGCTCTGTGAATTTTAGTTTCCATCCTGGTGCTTTTATTTTGAAGGTGGACAAACATAAGTCTGGTGCTTTTATTTTGAAGGTGTTCAAAGTGAAGAGCGTTGCTGTTATCACTTGCGGGCAGTTAGGACACTAAACAGCAAACAGGAAACAGAATCAGCTGATGTAGTCGCTGCTGCTCGCTAACACAGCGTGCTGCTAGAGAAGATGTTTATAAAGTTGTTGTTGTTATTCTTTAAATTAGTATGTAGCACCCCATGTATGGAGGCTGAAGTCCTCCAAGCGGGCGGCCCAAGTTCAAATCTCTCTCTCACACACACACACACACACACACACACACACACACACACACACACACACACACACACACACACACACACACACACACACACACACACACACACACACACACACACACACACACACACACACACACACACACACACACACACACACACGAGGTCAGTGTGTGATGTGGGCTAGTTGATAATGGATCATTCATACTGAACAAACACGATGCAGCAGGGATGTGTGTGGGGGGGAGGGGGGGTATCACAGAGAGGACCCGCCTATTAAGAAATGTTAATAAAGGGAGGGGGGGTGAACAGGTAAATCCTGATCACCCTGAATCAAACATAGAAAAGATAACAGAAACAGTCTGTAGCTCACACATTAAGACATTAAAACATGAACATGATTAAAATGATGTCATGAGTTCATTAATGAGCCAATCAGAGAGCTCCTGCTCTGTTACCGGGAAAGAGGCGTGTCTGTAAACATGGAGGACCCTCTTTTTAAATCACAGACACACAGAAAGTTCAGTTTGTTCAGTGTACACACCTTATACCTCAGGTAACAACAGAGTGTGTGTGTGTGGATGTGTGTGTATGTGTGTGTAACAACAGGTAGGTGTGTGTGTGTGTATATGTGTGTAACAACAAGTGTGTGTGCGTCTGTGTGTGTGCGTTTGTGTAACAACAAGTGTGTGTGTGTGTGTGTGTGTGTGTGTGTAACAACAAGTGTGTGTGCGTCTGTGTGTGCGTGCGTCTGTGTGTGCGTGTGTAACAACAACCGTGTGCGTGTGTGCGTGTGTGTAACAACAAGTGTGTGTGCGTGTGTAACAAGTGTGTGTGCGTGTGCGTGTGCGTAACAAGTGTGTGTGCGTTTGTGTGTGTGCGTGTGTGTGTAACAACAAGTGTGTGTGTGCGTCTGTTTGTGTGCTTGTGCGTAACAAGTGTGTGTGCGTCTGTATGTGTGTGTGTAACAACAATCCTGTGTGTGTGTGTGTGTGTGTGTGTGTGTGTGTGTGTGTGTGTGTGTGTGTGTGTGTGTGACTGTTGGGTGAGAAAGTTGTGTAATCCCCCCCTCCTCTGAGATGTTCTCTAATAAAACGCGGAAGTGATGGGGAGCCTGAATCCGCGCGCAGCCTCGTTACAAACATCACACCTCTGAGATTCACTTTCAAAAAGACCACATCAGTCTAATCCGGATCACCGTGCCCCTGTTCAATGAGCCCCCGCCCGCACGGGGCGTCCAGGTGAGCAGAGAGAAAGAGAGAGAGAGACTTACAGCCGTATCTGGGCCGGAGCCCGTCCGTCTCCTCTGAAGCTGACATCCTGAAGACTCAAACTTTTCGCTCCGCTGCTGAATCGTGACACCGAACACCGAGCGAGCAGTGACGGCGACCAAACACACGTTCACCGGGAAGAATCTGAGAAGAGTCCGAGGAAGAATCCGTGAGAGTCCAGGCGCGCTGCTCTCTGCACACTCCAACTTTTCTGTCTCTGGGTGTGTTCTCTGTCTCAGCCCCAAATATTCAGGAAACGACGCTGCGCAGCCACAAGCACGCAAACTCTGCACCGCAGCGCCCCCTGCTGCGCACACTGCGGTGCACCAAGCTGCGGCCAGGGGGCCATCACGGGGTGAAGGAGAGGGAAATGTTTAATAATGGAGTGAAAATTCTTCTTCTTTAAGGTTAATCAAGTTTTGAAGGCTGATACACAAAGTTAGAGTTTTTAATATCATTCTAGTCCATTTAAAACTATATATGTTACTATGGCAACAGAGGTAGGAGCCAAACACTGGGTAATGTTGTGAATTTAATGATCAAAGTAACAAATCTGACACTTTTTAATCATCATTCAAATAACATATTTTATTATTTAAAACATTTAAATCAAATCAAAGTTACTGACAGATCATTAAAGTCTGTCTCTGAAATCCTCCTGATGGCTGTGCACACCTCCACCTCACAGAAGGAGGGGGGGGGGTCTCCTGGGGTAAGACGTGTCGTACTAAGCCTCTATATGACTCTATAATAAGAATATGTGTCTTTGTATCAATGCAACGTGTAGTTGAAGAGAATCTCAATGTGAACTAAAGAGTGGAGAAGAACATACTGGAGAACAGGAAACATGCAGCAGCAGGTTCATTAGAGCACAGAGATGGTAGAGGTGGCGTGCAGACAGTCTATGGTGGTGCAGCGATCACAGGGAATAAAGGACACCACCCCCTCCCACTGGCTCCAGGTGAATTCTCCTGATTATATCCTGCTGCATTCTCGCATCAGATCACTCTGACGTTCTGCAGAATAAATAGGAGGCTGAAGCGAGAAACATTCAGCTGTTTGTGTGATCACATGACGCTCAGACTGATAAAGTTCAGGAGGTTTCCTGCAGCTTGTGTTTACAGCTTCATCGTGTGGTGTGCAGAGGTACTGCAGGACTTCACTGTCTGTGTCTTCAGAGTTTTCTATTCCCTCTGTGGTGTCGAGGAGATACGATCACAGCTCGTTCATCTGTTTATTCTTAAGAAATCAATATTTCAGAACACTGACTGACTGCTGGTGTTTATCTGACTCCGCCCCCTCTGTGATGTGGGCCGGGCTTCATGAGTCTTTATAAGCCAGGGCTTTGTGTCTGAGAGAGACTCTCTCTGGACCCACCAAGACCTCCTAATCCTCCAGACCTGACCGTGTCCTCCTGCTGGGAACTCCAGCTCTTATTGTACACCTCCTGCTCTCTTTCTTCTCCTCTTCTTCAGACTCCTGCTGTGACAGATAAAAGCCTCCAGGTCTCATTCATCTCAGGTACAGTTTTAAACGATGTTATTATCTGATTATTTTACATTTTATCTAATATGAAAGTTGTGAAATCTGATTTTTCAGACGATAATTTTTTTATTTTAATTTGGATTAAAGACATCATCTCATATCACTCTTCCTCCTCTTCCTCCTCCTCCTCTTCCTCTTCCTCCTCCTCCACTTCCTCCTTCTCCTCTTCCTCCATCTCCTCTTCCTCCTCCTCTTCGTCCTCTTCTTCCTCTTCCTCTTCCTCCTCCTCCTCCTCTCTTCCTCCTCTTTCTCCTCCTCTTCCTCCTCCTCCTCCTCTTCCTCCTCCTCCTCTCCTCCTCTCCTCCCCTCCTCTTCCTCCTCTCCTCCTCTCCTCTTCCTCCTCTCCTCTTCCTCCTCCACTTCCTCCTTCTCCTCCTCCTCCTCCTCTTCTTCCTCCTCTTCCTCCTCTTCCTCCTCTTCCTCCTCTACCCTCTTCTTCTTCCTCCTCTTCCTCTTCCTCCTCTCCTCTTCCTCCTCAGCCTCATGGAGATCTCCGGGATACTCCACTCCCTGCTCTTGCTCCTCCTCCTCTCTGTCCTCTGTGGATGTGAGGCGTCTCCTGAAGTATCCTCAGAGGACCCTGATGCTGCTCCAGACAGAGACCTGGTGAGTACCTATGGATTAGTGATTAACCATTGTGATGGTTAGTGATTTAAGGTGGACTGATTTAGAGCCCCTCTTAGTGATTTAAGGTGGACTGATTTAGATCCACTGTTAGTGATTTAAGGTGGACTGATTTAGATCCACTGTTAGTGATTTAAGGTGGACTGATTTAGTTCTGCCGTGAGTAATTTCAGGTGGACTGATTTAGAGCCACTGTGAGTGATTTAAGGTGGACTGATTTAAAGCCCCTGTTAGTGATTTCAGGTGGACTGATTTAGATCCACTGTTAGTGATTTAAGGTGGACTGATTTAGAGCCGCCATGAGTAATTTCAGGTGGACTGATTTAGAGCCACTGTTAGTGATTTAAGGTGGACTGATTTTGAGCCCCTGTGAGTGATTTAAGGTGGACTGATTTAGAGCCCCTGTTAGTGATTTCAGGTGGACTGATTTAGATCCACTGTGAGTGATTTAAGGTGGACTGATTTAGAGCCCCTGTTAGTGATTTAAGGTGGACTGATTTAGATCCACTGTTAGTGATTTCAGGTGGACTGATTTAGATCCACTGTTAGTGATTGAAGGTGGACTGATTTAGATCCACTGTTAGTGATTGAAGGTGGACTGATTTAGAGCCACTGTTAGTGATTTAAGGTGGACTGATTTAGATCCGCCATGAGTAATTTCAGGTGAACTGATTTAGAGCCACTGTGAGTGATTTAAGGTGGACTGATTTAGAGCCCCTGTGAGTGATTTAAGGTGGACTGATTTAGAGCCCCTGTTAGTGATTTCAGGTGGACTGATTTAGATCCACTGTTAGTGATTTCAGGTGGACTGATTTATATCCACTGTTAGTGATTTAAGGTGGACTGATTTAGATCCACTGTTAGTGATTGAAGGTGGACTGATTTAGGTCCGCTGTTAGTGATTTAATGTGGACTGATTTAGATCTGCTGTTAGTGATTTAAGGTGGACTTGAATTGGTCTGTGTATTGATCAGGTTGATGCTGTGGAGGCTCTGCTGTCCAGGATTCACTCTCGAGTTTCCTCCACCGAGAAGAGAGGAAGCATCCCACTGGTAAAATAATCTACTTTCATGTACTCTGATGAACCTTAAATTTATTCATAATAACCCAGAAGAGTATTTATATATATTGTGATCAATTGCATGATTGAAATTCCATTATTTCTCATAGAAAATAAAAATTGTTAGGCTTTTATTTTTTCCTAAAGGCAGGGTTGGTAATTTTCGAAAACTAGCATGATTTTGAAAGTAGCAGTCCCTCAGTGCTCCGTCTGCACAACCCCTCTACAGGGACATACAGCAGGTGGTGGGGGTGGCAGAGGACAGGAGGGACCTACAGCGGGTGGTGGGGGTGTTAGAGGACAGGAGGGACCTACAGCGGGTGGTGGGGGTGTTAGAGGACAGGGTGGACCTACAGCAGGTGGTGGAGGTGGCATATAATCCCATATGCTCTTTTGGAAAGCTTCTCGAGTTAACACTTGTTATGAATTGGTAATATACAAATAATGATTGATTGATTGATTTGGAAACTCAGAGAATCTTCAATAGCCTGAGCTCAAATCCAACATGGTTGCTACGTGCATCAACAGTAAAGTTAAAGCTGTACATCTCAACTCAACATCCTCTTTGAGTGTAATCAAATCAAGCACTGCGATGGTATCTTGTTCTATCTGCGGACATGTTATGATCATTTCCTTCACTATCTATCAGGCAGTCGTTATCGTCAGGTGTTAGCTAACAAAACAAAGGTACTCCTGGTGGCGTCCTTTTCCGACATGAGCTTGGGTGTGATGTCCTTCTCAGCCCCCCCCCCCCCCCCCCCCCCCCACACCACCACCACCACCACCACAGCAGCAGCAGCATTTGATTACATATTACTGTTTGCTGTTCATGGAGTGGACCGCAGTAGCAGCAGCTTGTGAGTCCTGTGATAAAACAGAGATGTATTCCTGTTGTTTAATGAAATCTGCTAATGCTGCAGCTCATTAAAAGATAAGAAAACACAGACTCAGGGGTTTTAATTAAAGAGTGATCAGGATTATTACTGAGGTCTAATGAGACGAATCCATCATGAAGGAGCCAATGAACATTTTTAATTAATATAATCAGTTATTATTCTCATGTTTGAGTTAATGTAACAGAAAGTCAATAAGTAACCACCATGCCTCATTTAGAGGCTTTTAATGTGATTATAATGAGAAATGTTCAGATTCTCTCTAAGTCCTGTGTGTGTGTGTGTGTGTGTGTGTGTCTGTCTGTCTGTCTGTGTGTGTGTGTGTGTGTGTGTGTGTGTGTGTGTGTGTGTGTGTGCACGTGTGTGTGTTTGTATGTGTCCGTGTGTGTGTGTGTGTTTGGATGTGTGTGTGTCTCTCTCTTTCAGTGTGGGATGGGCGATCGTTGTGCGATGAAGTTCGGGCCTCGTATCGGGAAGTTGTGTGACTGCGGCCGAGGAGCGAACTGTAACTCGTACTTGCTGAAATGTCTCTAAGGATCTTCACAAACACTGTGTGTTCATTTGTGTGTGTTAATGTGTGTGTATGTGTGTGTGTTCATGTGTGTGTATGTTCAGTCTGAGGAGGAGCATGAGTCGGTCAGTTGTCCTTGCAGCATGTTTCTGTGGAAATGTTAATCAAACACATTCCTCTTCACGTCTGTCACCGACTGAATTTATTGTATTGATTCTTCATGCCTGTTTTGTTTGATTTGTGTTTAACTTGAAAAATGTTTGTGAATCATTCTGGACTCTTGCAGCTTTTAATGGAGTCAGAAGCTTTTATTTTTTTCTTCTAGCTAATGTCATGTCTGATTATTGAGAATTAAATCAACATTAAAGAACAAACAGTCCTTAAAAAGAAACTTTAAAAATGTGGTGAAATCTGAATCTGTAATAAAGCATGCTGTAAGAGAGCAATGTGTCTCTGTGAGGTTTTTTATTCCAAGATGTCTACAAGGAGCTAACAGGAAGGAGCTAACAGGAAGGAGCTAACAGACAGGAGCTAACAGACAGGAGCTAACAGGAAGGAGCTAACAGATAGGCGCTAACAGACAGGAGCTAACAGACAGGAGCTAACAGACAAGAGCTAACAGACAAGAGCTAACAGATAGGAGCTAACAGACAGGAGCTAACAGGAAGGAGCTAACAGACAAGAGCTAACAGATAGGAGCTAACAGACAAGAGCTAACAGACAAGAGCTAACAGACAGGAGCTAACAGACAAGAGCTAACAGACAAGAGCTAACAGGAAGGAGCTAACAGAAAGGAGCTAACAGGGAGGAGCTAACAGAAAGGAGCTAACAGGGAGGAGCTAACAGGGAGGAGCTAACAGAAAGGAGCTAACATCAGGTGTTCTACAGGGTAACAGCTCAGGTAACAGTTCAGGTGTTCTACAGAGTAACAGTTCAGGTAACAGCTCAGGTAACAGTTCAGGTAACAGCTCAGGTGTTCTACAGGGTAACAGCTCAGGTAACAGCTCAGGTAACAGCTCAGGTGTTCTACAGGGTAACAGCTCAGGTAACAGCTCAGTTAACAGCTCAGGTGTTCTACAGGGTAACAGCTCAGGTAACAGTTCAGGTAACAGCTCAGGTAACAGCTCAGTTAACAGCTCAGGTGTTCTACAGGGTAACAGCTCATGTGTTCTACAGGGTAACAGCTCAGGTAACAGCTCGGGTAACAGCTCAGGTGTTCTACAGGGTAACAGCTCAGGTGTTCTACAGGGTAACAGCTCAGGTAACAGTTTAGGTAACAGCTCATATAACAGCTCAGGTAACAGCTCAGGTGTTCTACAGGGTAACAGCTCAGGTAACAGCTCAGGTAACAGTTCAGGTAACAGCTCAGGTGTTCTACAGGGTAACAGCTCAGGTGTTCTACAGGGGCTCAGGTAACAGCTCAGGTGTTTTACAGGGTAACAGCTCAGGTAACAGTTCAGGTGTTCTACAGGGTAACAGCTCAGGTAACAGTTCAGGTAACAGTTCAGGTAACAGCTCAGGTGTTTTACAGGGTAACAGCTCAGGTAACAGTTCAGGTGTTCTACAGGGTAACAGCTCAGGTAACAGTTCAGGTAACAGTTCAGGTAACAGCTCAGGTGTTCTACAGGGTAACAGCTCAGGTGTTCTACAGGGTAGAAGCTCAGGTAACAGCTCAGGTGTTCTACAGGGTAACAGTTCTGATGTTCTACAGGGTAACAGTTCAGGTGTTCTACAGAGTAACAGCTCAGGTGTTCTACAGAGTAACAGCTCAGGTAACAGCTCAGGTGTTCTACAGGGTAACATCTCAGGTGTTCTACAGGGTAACAGTTCAGGTGTTCTACAGAGTAACAGCTCAGGTGTTCAACAGGGTAACAGCTCAGGTAACAGCTCAGGTGTTCTACAGGGTAACAGCTCAGGTAACAGCTCAGGTGTTCTACAGGTTAACAGCTCAGGTAACAGCTCAGGTGTTTTACAGGGTAACCGCTCAGGTGTTCTACAGAGTAACAGCTCAGGTAAAAGCTCAGGTGTTCTACAGGGTAACAGCTCAGGTATTCTACAGGGTAACAGCTCAGGTGTTCTACAGAGTAACAGCTCAGGTAACAGCTCAGGTAACAGCTCAGGTGTTCTACAGGGTAACAGCTCAGGTGTTCTACAGGGTAACAGCTCAGGTGTTCTACAGAGTAACAGCTCAGGTAACAGCTCAGGTGTTCTACAGGGTAACAGCTCAAGTGTTCTACAGGGTAACAGCTCAGGTAACAGCTCAGGTGTAAAGTGAATCCTGCTCGTAAACACAGGATGAATGAACATTTTTAAAGTTTAAACTGACGGATTTAAAGAAGCTTTGTTACATAAAATATTTTTCATAACAAAAATATTTTTTTATTCTGACCTACTTAAAGCCCCCCCCCCACCTCACATTTAAACAGCTTTAATAAAAACATAATTCACAGAGTGTCTTCAAACAGTGACGGATGAAAGCAGAGCGTCCAGCTGAGACAAAAACAAGAAGAGAAGAGACGCAGGAGGACACCTGCAGCTGCTGTTATTGATTAAATATAAACTGGAGAGCCATTACACACACACATACACACACACATACACACACACATACAAACACACACACACATACACACACACACACACACACACACACGCACACACATACAAACACATACACACACACACACACACACACATACAGACACATTGATTGTGTCTGTATGTGTATATGTGTGTGTTTATGTTTTTGATGGTTTTTAATGTTCGGTCGTTCGTCTTGAATGTTTCCTCAGGGAAATACAGACATATGGAGCATACACAGTAAGTGACCCCTCAGGGGCAGCTGACCTTTGACCTTTAGAGAAAAACAAACAGAAGGTGGTCTAATTCACATTTAATGTATCAGCACATGTGAGGTTTGGGGCCCTCACCGAGTGAGGACACACGCCTCCATATATAAAGAACTCCTGAGGTCAGCTGACAGGTCATGTGATACAAAGTCAGGAAAGACAATACAATTTAAAACATTCACAGTGAATCACGTTTGTCTAAACAGCTCATAGTGTTTGAAATGTGTGTCCTTATATTACTGTAATCAGGTGTGTACA